>NC_139966.1:27508630-28108630 GCF_963993115.1 Abramis brama | reverse complement strand
AAGAGTTTCGCATATCGAGCGGACCTGAAACGCCACTTGCAAACTCATTCTGGAGAAAAATTGCAGAAAAAGGAGCAATTTCAAAAATCACCTATGCAGACCATTTAATTGTGGTCTAATAGAAAGATTATTTTGCCATTAGAGATACACCTGAAAGGTCAGATGTGTGAGACTCTATTTTTGTTTTTTGCGTGGAAAGAGTTTTAATTCCCTGGAAATTTAAAGTGTCACCAGAAAAATATGAATCTGTGTGAATCTATCTATCTATCTGTCCATCTATCTTCAGTGAAAATAATAAGTTTGTGAAATACTGAATGTATCTGGATTTCTGCATTGATTACTCAAAATGTGGTCTGATCTTAATTTAACTCAATTACAGACAAACGCACATGACTACACTAATAACACAAACAGTTGTGCCTTACATATTTTGATTGAATACATTTAGGAATGCTTCACAAAGCAAGGTGGAGAAAGTGAATTTATTAAAAGGGGTCATAAATTGAGAAATCAAAATTTCCTTGATCTTTTAACATGTAAGAGGTCATTGTACTATATAAACATCCTGTAAGTTTCAGAACTTCAAAACGTCCTTGTTATTCCAAAAACAGATTTATTGAATCCAAGCTCAGAAAACGACTCGTTTGGAATTTTGTCACATGATGACGTAAAAGTGCTACGAAAGACTGTCTCTGCAGAATCAGACCTGAGGTGTTTTGACATGTCCTGACATATGTGCTTATTTCTGTTACTTGTAACATTATTATGGTAAAGTCTGGTTACACTGTATTCAGCACAAACTCTGCTATAATAATATATGAGCAGCATGTATGTAAAGTTTGTAGTTTTGAGAGTTTATGCATAAGTTACTGATTTAAGACACTGAAATAAGGCCATAAAACACATACCGAATATTTGTTCACATTTGAACATACCTGTTATTTCCAAGGTGTTTGCTTTTTCTCTGAAAAGAAAACCAAGAAAAAACTGCACTGCCATCAGTACTCAGTGATGGAGCTTATTTTATCATGTTCATGGACAAGCTTGCTGATGTTGGTACGTGCTCTCAGAGAAAAACAGTTTGAAGAGACTCGTGTGAAAGTTTGAGTTGGAAAAATTAAGCAGGATTCTTAAATACAATATTTAAGAATATAACAATATAGTAATTAAGATCATTTTACTTTACAGGAAACTTTTATTTTATAGGGAAAATGCAACATATAAATATAAATCATCAGAAAGTAACACTTCAGTTCACTTCACTAGAGAAAAACATGGATTATTATATGTTTACTTTAAATTTCATATTTTTATCCAAAATAGGGAGGTGTGAGCATTATTGAGCGCTATAAACCCATTGTCTGTTTCATTCATACTGTAAGCCGGAGGGCGCCCTTGCACAGAAAATCAGAATATGCCTCCCAGAAGTACAATAACTCATGACATTCCAGGAATCCCTAATACAGCTGAATAAAAAGATAGAATCGC
Source organism: Abramis brama (assembly GCF_963993115.1). Lineage (NCBI taxonomy): Eukaryota > Metazoa > Chordata > Actinopteri > Cypriniformes > Leuciscidae > Abramis > Abramis brama. Next base: position 28,107,142 of record NC_139966.1, on the reverse strand, counting down.
TTTGACTTATTAAATCTGAAGACAATAAACACACGACTGCAACAATATATGGTTTATCTGTGTTCCTCAAGCATGCAGAGAACTGGGTTACTACCATCCATCTTAAATAACTACTTGAGAACTAGATAACGGCTCTGTAGCAAGTGATATTTGAATTAATTTCAATAAATAATAGCCTTCCTGTAGCTCAGACAGTAAAGCGTTGGTGCTTGCAACGCCAAGGTCATGGGTTTGATTCCCAGGGAAAGCAAGAACTCATAAGAATGCAAATGTGTACCATGAAATACAATGTCAGTCGCTTTTGATAAAAGCGTTTGCCAAATGCATAAATGTAAATGTAATAGCTAAACCCCCACCACGACCAACTGACCGTGTAACTTAAAGGTATAGTGGAGGATTTTCTTTTTCCGGGTGGATCATCAAGGCTATTGGTCCTCCTAGTTGTCAATCATTCTGGTGATATGTTTACGTAAGGCCGTCGTACGTGCTCGTCCCTAGGTAGTTTTCGCTTTCTGCGCATGCACACTTTCGGGTGTATGTGTGTGGTGAGCTACGGTTTCAGACATTCATTGAAGCTCGCCGTTCTCACCGGGTTTTTTCAAAATGTCTGAGGGTCGCAAGAGAAAAAGTGTCTACGAATTGTATGACAAGAAGAGAAAGGCCTCTGAAGAAAGAAACAAGACCAGAGTGTTTTTTGGGAGAATATTTCACACGCTGGTGTGCGCTAAAAGCACAGGTTGGGCTTCCCACTGATGCCTCAGTCGCAAAGTTTCTACTCGACAGGTAAAGCTTGGCATGCTATTTGGAGAAATCCATTTAAAATCACTGCTAGTAAAAGTTAATGTAAGCTATGATTAGCGATGCTAGCCCCCTGGCACAAGTCACGCACCGCGCAGTTTGTCTAGCAACTTTATCTCAATTTGAACTAGGCTCGTGCATGCTCTCTCGTGAACACGTTTAATAGGCGTTCCCTCTCGGGAGCAGGTAGAGTGTTGCGCATGTGCATTTTTTCAAAAAGTGGAGAGGGCGGTTCTTTTCTAAAATTCAGGAAAATCCTCCACTATACCTTTAACAGAAAAAATTAACAATCTTTAGGACAAACTTCGGAGAGTGGCCCTAATTCGCCGGCATTCTGCCATGTCTCAGGCGCTGTTTACACAACATCGTTTTCAACTAAAAATGTAAAACTTTTTATGCGTTTCGGACGTTTATTTACACAGCGTTTTGGAAAACGCAAACTTTTGAAAATGGTCTCTGTGTAAAAAACAAAAATGTGAATCTCTGAGGGCGATGATGACGTCATGCACATGCGAATTACATGTTCAGTCTATAGTGTTTCACAGTGACGTAGTGGTGCCTGGAGAAGTGGGTATACTCTTAATTTATGCCCCCAATATTTTTTTAAGCGTCCCAGCAAAGGATGAACACTCTGTGTTATAAACAGTGACATATGCATATTAGTTCACCCCAAAATGGGCCAGTAGTGTTTGCACATTATCACTTAATTTTTTCTGCTTTGGCTTCACAGAGAAAGGATCATTATGAAATTAATATACGCCACAGAAGAGGTGCAGATTTTGCAATTAATACTGGCCCACAGACTATATGAAGAGACAATTAAATAATTATGAATTTTGAGTGACTATTCCTTAGTCCATCCACACATGAAAATTGAACAACTATTCTCTCACATTGCAAGTAGTCTCCGCCAGTAGTTTCTTTTGTGAACTATCTATTAGAACAGCTGATTTGCAACAGATAGTGTAAACTTATAATGGTGGCACACTCTGGCCTACATTATCTGTGCATCTCATTGACAACATGTTTGATTATTTGTGTTGCACTGTAACGTGAATGAAGTATTGAGCCCATCTTTATACCATTCAATTCCTGCAGCTCAATGAGGCTCTCGTGGTCAGAAAAGGGTCTATCCTTTTTGGCCAAATGGTAGGCTGTTCGAAACACAGCTTCGGTTTCCTTCATGTAGGACTCAGTCATAGCCTCCACCGCATTCTCAAATAACAATTGCAAAATAAACAATTGACAAATCGGTGCAAAATTAAGCTGTACTACACACAATCTGTTTTAGTGCAGATCTTTTTCTAAGCCAGGAACCCAGAGATAGGCACAGGACCCCTATTAGACTATAGGGCTATCACATAAAGGTTAGTTAAAGGCACACTATGCAGAAATTGTGTTTTTGTCAAACAGCGACCCCTAGAGTCACTGTGGAATACTTGCACTGTCGTAAATACCGACACCCCACCCCCCTCGCTGTACGCCGGTAACGTTACCTGATAGACGCATCGGACATGGAACAGGCACAGATAGACTCCGAAGATATTGACCAGGTAATGTTTTACGATTTCATACAAATATTAGACTACTGCATAGTCTACTGAACTACTGATGATGGTAATAGGATAATAAGTTTGTCAAGTGTTATAATAAAGTAGCCTACCGCGTTTGCTGGCTTATGACGTTAATGTTTTTACATGATTGCAGCTAAATCACAAGTAAATAATTTCATTTGTGTTTTTTGATTGTAATGTAAACATTACAAAATGCCAGATGACATCAATAAAGTTAAATGTACGTCGCATTATTTCATAACATTGGCCATTATGATGTCATTACACATGATTATTGCAATTTATGAAAATAGTTTGCAAATTGTGCCCGTTTACACTATTTACAACCTCTAGGCTTATTTATGTCCTGATAATTATGTGAGATATTGACAACTGTTCGCATGATAATCGGAATCAACGTCAACAGCGTCATCTGATATCCCTCAGGCGATTGGGGTCACACTCTCGACCCTGAGGAGCAGTCGAGGCTGCAGGAGCTGCGGTCAAGACGTGCAGCTGAAATGGAGGTTTGTTTATTATTGGTCAAGACGTCATTTTAGATACATTCAGCCTTTCCCCCAATATATATATATATATATATATATATATATATATATATATATACAGTGCAATGCATAAGTGAATACACCCATGCTAAAGTTGACTAAAAAGAGGAATAAAAAATCATATTTTGGAAATTGAACTTAATGCCTTAATTTAAAAAATTAGGAAAAATCCAACCTTTAAGGACACCAGTTTTCTTTGTGAATGAATAATGTATTGTAAATAAATAAATGTTCTTCCTTAAAATACATGGTGCATAAGTTAGTACACCCCTATGTTAAATTCCCATAGAGGCAGGCAGATTTTTATTTTTACGTATTTTTTTATTATTTTTTTTTAGGATACTATGCACTGTATATATATATATATATATATATATATATATATATATATACAGTGCTATGCATAAGTTTAGACACCCATGCTAAAGTTGACTAAAAAGAGGAATAAAAAATCATCTTTTGGAAATTGAACTTAATGCCTTAATTAAAAAAAATTAGGAAAAATCCAACCTTTAAGGACACCAATTTTCTTTCTGAATGAATAATGTATCGTAAATAAATAAATAAATGTTCTTCCTTAAAATACAGGGTGCATAAGTTTGGACACCCCTATGTTAAATTCCCATAGAGGCAGGCAGATTTTTATTTTTAAAGGCCAGTTACTTCATGGATCCAGGATACTATGCATCCTGATAAAGTTCCCTTGGCTTTTGGAATTAAAATAGCCCCACATCATCACATAGCCTTCACCATACCTAGAGATTGGCATGGAGTACTTTCCATAAGATCATCTCTCAATGTAAATCAAACCAGCTATTAGGCTAACTGAAATAAAACCATGCCAATCTCTAGGTATGGTGAAGGCTATGTGATGATGTGGGGCTATTTTAATTCCAAAAGCCAAGGGAACTTAATTTATTTATTTACGATACATTATTCATTCACAAAGAAAATTGGTGTCCTTAAAGGTTGGATTTTTCCTATTTTTTTTAAATTAAGGCATTAAGTTCAATTTCCAAAAGATGATTTTTTTATTCCTCTTTTTAGTCAACTTTAGCATGGGTGTCTAAACTTATGCATAGCACTGTATATATATACATACATATATATTGGGGGAAAGGCTGAATGTTGAAAAACTGCATTCCCTGGAGTCTGTGCAGAAGGACAGGCTGTTGAATACAATCCTCACAAGGTTGCCAGGTCTTATGTTTGATGTGATGACCATGTTTGAGGTATCCCAGAGCCCTGACCCTGTTGGAGATGTCCTGCATTGGTGCACTTGCACCAATTGCAGAGAAATGGACACAGACCTGGAAAGGCTTTGCTGTCACCAGATGCCTGCAAATTGCATAAGCAACATGGCACACATGGAGTTCTATGTGTTGGATGAGGGGGTATTGCAGCTTGCCCGTGCGGCCTGGAATGACATTTTTTCTGTTGATGACAGCCAGGAGCCGGGTGTAGAACAGCGTCAATATAGACATGCCGCCTACAGACAGTTTGTGCTGTGGCAGCATGGCCGCCTGGGTGTGGGCAACAGAGTGGTGAACCCCAGCTGTTGTGTCTGGAAGATAAGGATCAAATTCCCCGAACCAAGAGGCCAATATACAGGATTCCGGGTGCGCCGCCTTCAATAGTTTTTTTTTTAAATTAGTCTTTTGTAATTAGTTATACAGCTATTTCTAAACAGCATCTTATGGAAGAAACATTTGTGAATGTGAATTGTATGTTTTGTTCCCTGTTACCTCTGCAATTGTGCACTTTACTTCTATTTACTTTAGTTTAACTTATTTTTGTTTGCATGTAAATAAAGGCATTTTCAGAAAAGTTCAATATTTTACATTATTTATTACATTTATTACAAATATTTACAAGGACCAGATTACAGTACAACAGTCACTGTGGAGGAATGTCTCCTCTTTCAATGTGGGCCTGCACAAGATCTGCAGTGGGTGGTGGCAGTACAGCAGCAAGCAAACCCCAGCGCCTTGGGTCATCGGACCTGAGCGTCTGTTTGTGGGGAAGGCCTCTCCCACTTGCAATTCTTCTCCCAGGAATAGCCTTCTGGAGGTCTTGTATGTAGCTATGCTGCTTCTTCTCCTTTGTGGTGTAGACACTCCAGCTTTTAGATTTTTTTGATTTTTGATTTATTGAAGTATCTTCTATATCTGTATCGGAAGTGGAGATTTTAGTATAGTCATTTCAAAAGTGTTTGGTAAGAACCGCTCAAAGTGCAGTTGTTACAGTAAATACTTACATTTTGTGTCCATCCTTGTTACGTGCTGGCAGGCGATGATTGTGGTTATTGTAATCTAATGCGGCAAGCAAAACTCGCGTCCTGTATACAGGTGGACTGTAGGCGAAGCGCTTTGCCGCATACATCAGTATATGATTTTGGAAGCTTTCCAAATCAGATGTGGTCCTGGTGGGGAGGGGGGAGGCACACATTAGTAACACATCTTACCACAATGGCATAAAGGCTAAATCTGTCCATCACTTCCAGCCTGCACTCATCAAACAATTAAAAAAATGTGCTACAGACACACATCTACCAATACTGTGACTGAAGTAGAATATGGCTATGTATAAGTGTAGTTACAGTATGTACATTTGTAAATGAATACAATAGCTACTTTAGTGCATGCGTAATTGCATGACCGTAGATGAATACCTGAAGTTGATGAACTTCTTCACCTGGCTCAACCAGCGCTTGTCAAGCACGATTGCTGTAAGTGCCTGATGAGCTGCTGAACCTGTAATCACATATCAGAGCGAGTAAAAAAATCACAATCTCAGACCAAATGAAAATCAAGTGACAACAATCGTTCAAACTTTGCTGGATCCATGGCTTGTTTTGGCTGCCTTCATCCAGAGGCTCATGTTCACAGCATCCAGTTGCCCATGAATGTTGGGTGCGGACATGGTGTAGGACTCCATGCCACATCATCTGCAGAAATAGACCACCACACATTACATACAGCTAGAAACTTCACCTTTCTGCATGCCCAAAGTAATACTTTTTACAGCGACATTACAAAGACTTGCCTTGAACTGCTCCTCGGTCAATGCTTGTTTGCAGCAGTACCAAAAGTGGTTCACGATGTCCTTCATCCAGGCCAGAATTGAACTCTGATTTTTTATGGTGCCAGCCTGATCGCACGATACAAAGGAAACAAAGCCACGGTTAATATATTGCTGTAAAATATTACATTACCAAGACAGTAAGGTAAGTCAAAATATGCAATCTTCAGTCTTTAGGTTCATTGATTAGTCGGTAGAATACTGAATAAATTGTGATGATTGCATACCCGTCGTAACTTCTTTCCAAGATTTTTGGCAGCATGCCATATGTCGAGAGAGTGGTGAATATCTTTGTAGCGCCCACGCTCTGGATCTGTAACAACACAGCATTTGTAATAACACAATTATCAGAAGAAAAGAAAAAGCAATGGCTATAGACAACACATCCAATAAGTTATCCTTACTAAACAAGGCGGAGATTTGTGGGTGGGCATCCGTGACAACTTCTCTTACAGGAATTTCCTGGATTAGTGCGTCCATGGTCCTAGTAAAAAGTAAAAAGTAAAAAAACAAGTAATAAAAACTCGGTGAGTGTTTTAGCGCAATTTTCTCACCTCATGGGATCACAACACTAAGAGATAGTAAATCTTTTCCTGGATTTTTTTTGTGCGTTCCCGAGATTAGACCTTCCTTAACATAATGCCGAAAACCCGAAGTCTCTAGGTGGTCTGGTTGAGGAGTAGATAGAAGTGCAAGATTGGTGCACACAGACGCACAGAACAGAAATCATGAGTTAACAAGCGCAATTTTGTCCGGTGGAAAATTGCGCTAAAAAATGTTTCAGTTCACAATTCAGCTGTCAGCATGTGGACTGTATGTCGCATTTGCTCACAAACACACAGTACCTGGAGAGTCCATTCTGCCATCACCTAGTGAATAGTGCAAAAATACATCCATTAGAATCACAGTTTCTACACCATCACAGCTAAATACAAGCATATAAATGTAATAGCGGTTAACAAATATGCAACACCTTACCTAGGACAACGACATGTTCTTCCTGACGCAACCAGTCTAGAATGACCGCCCTATTTTTTTTCCAACATTCCTGGACCGGAGCAATGCAATAAGCATCTTGAATTCGGAAGAAAGTCCCCTCAGCAACCATTGGCATTTTCATAAATTGAAAGAGGAGGGCAATCTTCCTGTAGCTGTTGCCAGAAAGAAGAGTATTTGTAGCCAGCATGAAGTCACCCCCCTGCATGCCGTACTTCAATACTGGCTGTGAGTTCCATTTCCACAGAGTGTGTCCAAAGGGGCATAACTGCATCGTGATATATATATATAAATCAAATCAAATCAAGTATATTTGTATAGCGCTTTTCACAATACAGATTGTATCAAAGCAGCTTCACAGTATTAAATTAAAATAAAATAATACAACAAAGTTTGTTTCTAGTGGAATTTATTGATTGATAGAATAAAATTAAATATCCCCAAAATATCCCCAACTGAGCAAGCCAAAGGCAACAGTGGCAAGGAACCGAAAAAACTCCATCAAGTGACCTAATGGTGTCCTAAAACTCCATCAGGTGACCCAATGGAGAAAAAAAAAACCTTGGGAGAACCCAGGCTCAGTCGGGGGCCAGTTCTCCTCTGGCATTTATGAACTAGAGGCCGGATTGTAGTTTGAACTGTGAGATTAACAATATTATATATATATATATATAAAAAAAAGAATATTTTTTTTAAAACACAAAACACTAGTCTTGTCAAATTTGTAGAATAGGTTTAGCACAAAAACCCACAAATGCATAAGTACTGTAAAGGTCATTATCTATTGCTTGGTGCCGCCGCCATCAATAGCTGAGCTGTATGCAAATATTTTCACAACTCGACTGGTTACAACCAGTTTACTCAGTCTCCTACCCTACATGCATGTACATCTTATCTTACCCATTCCAAAATGACTCCAGTCCCCCGAGGTTTCAGGGTCACCTGAAATGGCGGTTCACCACGGCATGCTACACCAGACATACTGTCTAGGTAGTTGCACTTCTGTTGTGGCAGCATCTAGTACATGGCGAGCTGATGGAGGTTGTTGTTGTAGGTGATGTTGGCACTTTTCCCCACCAGATCTTCCTCACAGAGAACTCGTTCTTGTTCAGGAATGTATTGTGATTCCAGTTCAGGAGCATTGGGTGTGGCTACATCAAGCACAGCTTCATCTAAGCTTATTTCAGCAAGATCATTTGTGTTGACACGACCAGTACTGTGTATAGAAGCAGAGTATATGGACATTGATTACCCACTCAATACAAACCAGAAGGTATAAATGAAGTGACATTGAAAGAAGTGTATAGTTGTGAGAATGAACACAGCATTAGTTGAAATTAGTAGTTCCAAAATGTAACTACTATGTGAAATGTACCGTAGCTGAAGAAAAGGAACAAAATCCTCATCCGAGCTGTCCTCATCCTTTCAGTCCTTGTGAGAAGGATCAACCCAATAATCATCTATTTCGATGCTGTACAAGAGGTACACAGAAGAACATCAGACTGGAGGGACATGTCAGTGGAACCAGTACAGCACAATACTTACAAGCTGTTCCTCAAGTCATTGGCATCCCCCTCATCTGGAGAGTCATGTTCTTCCGAAATGCTCAGAGAATGCATGCTGCAATCAGAGTCGAAGTTACTTTTATTTATATATATATATATTTATATATATATATATATATATATATATATATATATATATATATATATATATATATATATATATTTATATATATATATATATATAAATGAGAAATATATGGAAAGCAATCTCAACTGGATTCCAAAACATCACCCTCTTCTGTCTCTGTGACCAATGGCTGGACACCAGGTACAGGGAAATCTTCATACCTAATTGAAAATATAAATGGTTAGTTTACAATGTGCTATGTCTTCCTGGATTATTAGGATACAGCAGAAAAACATACCGATCACAGTCTGACTCCTCTGTTACACTGGACACCGGTGGCTTTGGTGGTCTTTTGTGACCCTTGTTTGGTGTAGACATAACTACCTGATCCTGGTAACTAGAATAAAAGGGCAAGATCAGTATGTTATCAGCAACAGAAGTAGTAACTTACTGAACAAGGTTATTCAGGGTGAAACTAGGTATGAATTCCTAGGTTTCATAACTCGGCAAGATTTAATTGACTCATGAAAAACACAATTTCAAGTACAGTTACAGTCGGGAAGTTCACTGTTAGTCAGCTAAAGTTTGAATAAGCACAGTAAGTTACACACCCCATAAGAAATCGGATCCAGACAAAGGACAAAGTTACGTGATAAATACACCTCACAACACCTGAGTTCAGCTGGCAAACTAGCTCGTGTGGCAAGCTAGGCAATAAAACATAACGCAAAAAAAACACGTAAGAGAAACAAGTGTTTGTTAGCAAGTCTACTAACAGCTCTGATAATCGAAAGCTAGCTAACTTAGACATGTGGAAATTATTGGACTGGTCTAATAATCTACAATGGACGAATGAACAGCATCGTAAAAAAATTACAACGTTTATTACAAGCAAGCGCAAAAACATACAACATAGAACGCAAACAAGCTTACAAATAAGAGATGCGTCGTGCTTCATATGTTGTTGATGTGTGTGACGTCGTTGCCGTAAAGCAAGTCGTGATTCTCGCGAGATTTGTCGGGGGCGCCTCTCTCAAACTTGCATTGCTGTTTTTTCCAGCGGCGTCCCCGCCAAGCTTTACTACCAGGATGATTCGCCCTACTATGAGTTTGTTTACCACCGAAATGACTTTGAAGCTGTTATATTAAGGTACAATTCTTGCATAGTGTGCCTTTAAAGGTCCCCTATTATGCAAAATTCACTTTTGCATGCTGTTTGGACATAAATGTGTGTTGGCAGTGTGTGTACACAACCACCCAGTAGTGATAAAAATCCACTCACTCCTTTTTTATTAATCCCCATAAATCATCAGCAGTGTCTCCCAACGATCTGTTTTCAGAATGCTGTTTTAGTGACGTCACTAAGCACAGGCCCCGCCCACGAGTGTTGACAGACACTGCCGTTCTAACATAGACCCGCCCTGATCGAGTTCACAGCTGCTGCACTGACGAGAATGTCTCCCAAGCGTTGTAGGTGTTGTGTGGCTGGATGTATTAATCCACATAGCTCTCTCTATTTACTCCCGAAATCTGAGGCAGCCGCTGAAGACGAGGTGGAATTATTTTGTTTTTAAAGAAAATGCTCCCTCAACTCTACCGAAATTCGTTTATGTACTTGCGCACTTCTTATAACTTACTGTGTTTACTCAGCTCTTACGGTGATTTTCTGAAGTAAAACTGACGCTTCATCTTTTGTGTTATGTACAATAAACTTTATTAAACTCATCAGTATATGTTTGATCATCATTCGGACCTGGTACGAAACAGCAGACTTGTAGGCTATTAATAGCGATGTTCGCCGGAGTCAAATGTGACGTCACGATATGGGCGCGGGCGCGAACTGGTTGGCAGAAAGAACCAAAACATGTCACAGCAGTCTACCTGTGTTTTGTCAGCATATGCTAATTCTTTGTCCGAAGAAGCTAAAAGGAGATATAAGGTTAAGCTTTTATATAACCAGGGTTCATGTTCTCTGCCTGATCCATATCACCTGAGTGAGAATTGGAGCAAAAGCCCGGACACATGGCCAGATTTGACATTCGGCGACATCTACCTGTATCTCATCGACACGCCATCTATGTTTACCAGAGAGTCGATGAAAGCGTACAAATCTTTAGATGCCTATAAGTAAGTAATAATTACGAATATTACTTGTTTTAACTAAGGATAACTGGTAAATGTGTTACAACTAGAGTAAAATAGAGGTGTAATTTATCCATGGGCTATATTTTGAATCAAAATTATCTTACCTCTGATATATAACATTGGTTAACATATACGTAAAAATGTATGAATGAAAATACAATAATTTGCCCTTAATTTATAAGGGTATGTGCACAGATGATACACACAGTACAGTACCCAATCTTTGGGTTATGTCTTTAATGTCATCATACTTTTTTTTTTTTTTTTCAGGTATGTATTGAGTGGACACGTTCAAGAAATTATATCTCATCAGATTGATGGCCAGTGTCCATATATGGCATTAAAGACAAAAGTGACAGCATCACAGAGAGCAAGAGACAAGCCCCATGAATCCTGGGTGTATTTGCAGCAAGCGGCCATTACTTTTCTTCTGCCAACCAGAGCGCACGTAACCGCGTCGTGACGTCACGGGCGAAGATCGCTATAGTGGATACATACAAGCAGATGACAAATACGTTATCAGAATCAGAATCAGAATCAGAATCAGAAAGAGCTTTATTGCCAAGTATGCTTGCGCATACGAGGAATTTGTCTTGGTGACAGCTTCCAGTACACATACAATATAAAGTGACAAGACAAGTGACAAGTAACATAGGTATAAATAAAAAATAGAAAAAATAAAAATAAAATAAAAATAAAAGATTATAAATTATAAATATATATAAAGTTATAAGGTGCTATAATGAAATGTCTGAGGAAGTATTGCACATGTTTGTTCCACAGTAGGGGAACATTAAGTGTTCATGAGGTAGATGGCCTGGGGAAAGAAACTTTTCCTGTGTCTGGTTGTTTTTGTGCTCGGTGCTCTGTAGCGTCGACCAGACGGTAACAGTTCAAACAGAAAGTGTGCTGGGTGTGACGGGTCCAGAGTGATTTTGCGAGCCCTTTTACTCACTCTGGATGAGTGCAGTACTTTGAGTGTGGGAAGGGTAGTGCCAGTGATTCGCTCAGCAGTCCGAACTATCCGCTGTAGTCTACGGAGGTCGGTTTTGGTAGCAGAGCCGAACCAGACGGTGATGGAAGTGCAGAGGATGGACTGGATGACAGCTGAGTAGAACTGTACGAGCAGCTCCTGTGGCAGGTTGAATTTCCTCAGCTGACGCAGGAAGTACAGTCTCTGTTGGGCTTTCTTCACAATAGAGTCTATGTGAGTGTCCCACTTCAGATCCTGAGAGATGGTGGTGCCCAGGAACCTGAATGACTCTACTGCAGTCACAGTTCTGTCCATGATGGTGAGTGAAGGGAGTGCAGGGGGGTTTCTCCTGAAGTCCACGATCATCTCCACTGTTTTGAGCGTGTTCAGCTCCAGGTTGTTATAACTGCACCAAAGAGCCAGCTGCTCCACCTCCTGTCTGTACGCAGACTCGTCACCGTTCCGGATGAGTCCGATAACAGTAGTGTCGTCCGCAAACTTCAGGAGCTTGACAGAGGTGTCTTTAGAGGTGCAGTCATTTGTGTACAGGGAGAAGAGCAGTGGTGAGAGAACACATCCCTGTGGAGCACCGGTGCTGATGGTGCGGCTGTCGGACGTGATTTTGCCCATTCTGACTAGCTGTTGTCTGTCTGTCAGAAAGCTGGTGATCCATTGACAGATAGAGCTGGGTCAGTTTGGTCTGGAGCAGTGATGGGACGATGGTGTTGAAGGCAGAACTAAAGTCCACGAACAGAATCCTTGCATAGGTCCCTGGTTTGTCCAGATGTTGTAGGGTGTAATGCAGTCCCATATTGACCACATCATCCACAGACCGGTTTGCTCTGTAGGCAAACTGCAGGGGGTCCAGCAAGGGTCCAGTGATGTCCTTCAGATATGCTAACACCAGTCTTTCGAATGACTTCATGGCCACAGATGTTAAGGCAACAGGTCTGTAGTCATTGAGTCCTGTGATCTTTGGTTTCTTCGGGATTGGGATGATGGTGGAGCGTTTAAAGCAGAAAGGGACTTTGCACTGCTCCAGTGATCTGTTGAAGATCAGTGAGAAGATAGAGGCCAGCTGGTCAGCGCAGGTTTTCAGACAGGCTGGTGAAACACCGTCTGGGCCTGGTGCTTTCCTTCTCTTCTGTTTCCTGAAGATCTGACGCACATTATCCTCACTGATCTGAAGTGCAGGGGGGGAGGGGAGGGGGATGGCTGGAGGTGTTGATGGCTGTGTAGAGAGATGGTCAGGGCGGGTATGGGGTGTCTGATCGGGGGTCTCAAATCTACAGTAAAAGACATTCAGCTCGTTCGCAAGATGCTTGTTGCTGTCGATGCTGGGGGATGGTGTCTTGTAGTTGGTAATGTCTTTCAGGCCTTTCCACACTGATGCAGGGTCGTTGGAGTAAAACTGGTTTTCCAGCTTTTTGGCATAGCTCTTCTTAGCCACTTCAATCTCCTTTGTCAATGTGTTCCTGGCCTGATTATACAAGATCCTATCCCCACTCCTGTAGGCATCTTCTTTGACCTGACGAAGCTGTCTGAGTTTTGGTGTGAACCATGGTTTATCATTGTTGAATGATAAGTAAGTCCTGGTAGGGATGCATAAATCCTCACAGAAACTGATGTATGATGTTACAGTCTCTGTGAGCTCGTCCAGATCGCTGGCAGCAGCTTCAAAAACACTCCAGTCAGTGCATTCAAAACAGGCTTGTAAGACCTGCTCTGTGTCGTTGGTCCATCTCTTTACAGTCCTTATTACTGGCTTAGCAGTTTTAAGTTTTTGCCTGTAAGTTGGTAGAAGATGAACCAGGCAGTGATCGGAAAGTCCTAGAGCTGCTCTGGCGACGGAGCGATATGCATCCTTTGTTGTGGTGTAGCAATGGTCCAAAATATTATTGTCTCTGGTGGGGCATGTAATGTGCTGTTTGAATTTAGGCAGTTCACGTGTGAGTTTTGCCTGATTAAAGTCTCCGAGAATGATAAGAACAGAGTCCGGGTGTTGTTGTTCTGTTTCTGTGATCAGATCAGCCAGCTGTTGCAGCGCCGTACTCACGTGTGCTTGCGGTGGAATGTAAACACTGATGAGAACGAGCGAGGAAAACTCCCGCGGCGAGTAGAACGGCTTACAGTTAATGAAAAGCACTTCCACATCAGGACAGCACATCTTCCTTAACACAGTTACATCAGTACACCACCTTCTGTTGATGTAAAAGCATGTCCCACCACCGCGCGTTTTCCCCGTTGACTCCATATCGCGATCCGCTCTGAACAGCTGAAAGTCCGGTAGATGTAACGCGCTGTCCGGAATGGCTTCGTTCAGCCAGGTTTCCGTGAAACACAGAGCAGCAGAGTTGGTAAAGTCCTTGTTTTTGCGTGAGAGCAGAAGTAGTTCGTCCATTTTGTTAGGGAGAGAGCGGACATTCGCCAGATGGATGCTAGGCAGCGCCGTTCTGAATCCGCGCTGCCTGAGCTTAACGAGTGCGCCAGCTCGCTTCCCACGCCTGCGCGTCTTATACTGTTTCCACAGTGCAGCGACGCAACCGACGACAATGTTCCGCAAAACGCCAGAAGAATCAAAAACTGGTTGGTGATCAGTTGGTGTGCACTGCCGAATGTTCAGCAGTTCGTCCCTGGTATAACTGATAGCGAATGACAAACATAAAACAGGACAAACTAACAAAAACAGTGTAACAACTGGAGAGCTCAACACCGAGGCAGCCATCCGCGGCGCCATCTTGGATCGCCATCTTTAATTACGGTTATAACCGTAATTAAACTACTAAACTATACCTGTTCCATCTCTATACAGCACTCTGACTCTGTAGGCATTATTGTCCGACTCCGGGTCGAAATGAACACCGTTACTGAGAGTTTCTGATATTATCATCATTCCGTGAGATGAAATTGTCCTGAGACACTACTGGCAGCGAGTAAGAAAGCCATAACCAGGAAATGGTTAAAACCGGACCTTCCGACCATCGAAGAGTGGGTCAACATAATCCAAGAAATCTACATTATGGAAAAAGTTTAATTTACTCTCAGGATTCAAAGAGACATGTTTTACAAAATCTGGACAAAGTGATCTGAGTATGTCAAGCCCATAAGTTCAGACTTTATATGAGTGTTACAGTTTTAAGTGTTCTGTACGGGTGCTCTTCCCATAACTGTTCATATTAAAAAATGTTAAAAATAAAAGTTACAAAAACAGAAATTGTCCTGAGACTGAGCGCGAGCTCATGAAGCTCCAGCTTATTTGCATTTAAAGGGCACACACTAAAACAGCGTGTTTTTCTGAGCCCCAAAAAATGACAATTTAAATATGCTGTAAAAAATGATCTGTTGGATATTTTGAGCTAAAACTTCACATACACACTCTGGGGACATCGCAACCACCCAGAACACCCTAGCAACCGCCTAGCAACACCATAGCAACCACCCAGAACACCCTAGCAACCAACCAGAATACCCTAGCAACCACCCAGAACACCCTAGCAACCGCCTAACAACACCCTAGCAACCACCCAGAATACCTTAGCAACCGCCTAGCAACACCATAGCAACCACCCAGAACACCCTAGCAACCGCCTAGCAAAAAACATTCTGGTCCAAACTTTCTCAAGCCAACTTAAAGTTTGTCTCGACGAACTTTTGCATCTAGTTACTATTATTATTATTGACAGATTCATATATATCAGATCATGGTGATTGCCTGATGATGAGCGACAGGTGTTTGCTTGTGAGAAGACGTGCTACACAAGCTGGCAACCGAGAAGGACGAGAGAGTTTGAATCACATTTGTATAGACGAGGTAAATTAATTTGTTTCTTCTTCTAAATCTATCCCAGATGTATGTGCTACTTTTAGGGCTAAAATGCTTCGTGAATTACTCTTATTAAAACACATTAAGAGTCTAAAGTTATGAGTGACACACCCATTATTTTTAGGAGTTTCTCTTAAATTCGCCAGTTAGGAGCTACTTGTAGCCTCTTATAAGATTCTTTGTGAATACGGCCCCAGGTAAAAAAGTTTGATATGCTCATTTGAACAGTATTAGAACAGTATTTGAATGTTATTCTCTTGTTGTAGGTGGCTTTGGATAAAAGTGTCAGCTAAATGAATAAATGTAAATGTAAACAGTAGGGCTAGATAAAAGGAAACATAACATATTAGGCTACAGGGGGTCAGGAGACCTAGTGAGTTGAAATAAAAGCTATTTTTGTGAAACTATAATAATTGAAATTATGATATGATTAGCAGAGGCAAGGCAAAGCAGAGGCAACATAACTTTTTTTAAATATAGTTTTATATATTTTATTATTTTTTTATTTATTATTATTTTACCCTTTTTGTGAACAATTGTAGTACTTATTCATGGATTTCATCAGGTCCTTTTCCTCAGGTCTATTAATCAAGCACCATGCAGTCTGCATTCATAATCTAGGTGTTTGATTTTATACACATGTGGAAAGGGACCTGATGATACCCATGAATAGAAATAGAATGCAGTCCATGCATGCTAGGTAAACATCGAAACATAAAAACAAATGTACCAGTGTATCCTATCTGCAGGACCAGTCTGCTAGCCTAGAAATCTAGACGCACCCTAGTGACAGCAAAATGTATTTTGCAGCCAGGGTAGTCTAGCAACTCTCCATTGACTTTCGAGCTGCAAAAACCTAAATTGGGTCAGGCCAATCACAACGTGTATAGAGTAGGCGGGGCGGGTTTAACATAATGACGACAGAGTTGCGACGGTTCCCTGCTACTTGAAAACAAAGAATGGCTGCTGCTGCTGGAGAACAGTCTTTCGAATTGGCTTTGGCCGCGACTCTGGAGGACTTGGAGTTAAGTTTTTCTTTGAGAAAAGAGCAAAGAATGGCACTTAAGTCATTCTTAAAAAAAGGAAGATGTGTTCGTAGTTTTGCCGGCCAGATATGGCAAAAGTTGAATCTATCAACTAGCTCCACTGTTGGGAAAACGCTCTGGTTGGTTGAAGCGCTGTCCTATTGTGTGCAGAGGGAATTTGAAAGACAGCCGTTTATCCCGCCCCTCGGATTGTGCCGTGTCTATGGTGAGTTGCCAGACCTAACACCTTGATGTAGGTCTGGCTTGCCAGGCTACCAGTCTGCGGCTAGTCTTGGCAAATTCAGAAACAAATTGATTCATGTCCAGACCTTTTGTGATTTTTTTTTCTTTCCTTTCGTGTGCCAAAATTACTAAATCTTTCTTCCTTGAATGCACCATTGATCTTCAGAGAGGGGTGAGAATTAGGGGTGGGAATCACCAGAGGCACCACGATACGATATTATCCCGATACTTAGGTCACGATACGATATTATTGCGATTTTAAACATATTGCGATATTCTGCAATATATTGCAATTTATTACCTTTTTCCAACTTCAAATTATGTCCGCAAAGGAAAACTGTCAACATCTGTTTGTTCATGCCACATCAATTTTATTGCCGCAAAATGTGATTGTCAAGCGGACTAACTAACAAACACTTACATGAACCTGTGATAAATGTTGCATACACCTGGCAAACTGAACTGTTTGCATTTAAGGTGGACTAGACTGTAATACAAACAGGTATGCACTGCTGTGTTACTACAGGTATTTTTAACAATGCAACTTGTACAAAAAAAAAGGTGTGCAGACCCTTCAGCCACTAGGGAATTAGTAAAGCAATAACTGTTGAACTTAAAAAACATGTAGTCTTACTTTAAAATAAAATGTTAAATTTAAATTAAATAAATAAATAAAACGTGTACTCTTTAAGTAAACAAAATGTGCTACAGTTTGCTGCCAACCTTGGTCCTAAAAAGAGTTCAAAAACATTTGGACAGTGAAGAAATGTCAGCATTTTTGCTCAGAAAGAGAAGCTGATCCACATGCTCTGAGCTTAGCCTGGTTTATACTCGACGCGTCCGCACGAGCGGTGCGCGCGGCAAAAATGACGTCATTGCGGTGTGGGTGGTCGTGCGCGTTGGGTTCGCAAGACCCAATTTCGCCTGGCGGTGTGCGCGACATCCGAAGATGAACGACTTCGAGCCGAATCTGGCCGAGCTCGAACTTCTCACCACACCAGCACCCAGTTTGCACGTCTAAATGAGTTGATTACATTTAAAAAATGAGCATACAATAGCATAAAAAGTATTTTTAATGAACATAAAGGTCCATGTTTAATAAAAATGTTCACGAAACTTAATGAAATGTTTAGTGAAATTAGAAAATATGTAAGAGATCGTTAATTTAGTTATGTTGTATACACATTCTCATATCCATATATTTTGTTTTATTGTCACAAGTAATAATCTCAGGGTTTACTGGGTTTTACCACTGATCTATATAGAATGACTGGATAGCTCATGGCGTCATAAACTGTGAAGCCACCACACCGCCATATTGGTATTCCCTAGTGAGCTCACACGTTCTTATTGAATCAATAGGAAATTTTATGATTTGACTGAGAAAACATTGCCTATCCAGACACCGTTTTAAAATCTAAAGTCTCCCTGCACATTTTTACAATGCAAACACCCTAAGCATTTAAATGGGTATTTGTTTAAAGTCGGAAATTGTTCCTGCTTATTAAAAAATTGTTTGATACTGGGTAGAGGAGCTTGGAGAGTGTCTGTCTAGGCTAACAGCAGGTGGCAGTAATAAAGAGTTTTTTGTTTTGTTATTTTCCCTTTGACTGAAGAAGAAGCTGCTTAACTCCTCGTTAAAAAAACGCGTTTAAAATATAATAGGCCTATTTAATAAAAGACTAAAACGGCAATTTCTTTGCAAAAGGGATAAAAGGCTGTACGAGAACACAAGTTGGCCGTCACTGAAGAGCTATTTTCACAGGTAAGAAAAACAGTTTGATACTATTGATTAAGTAATCTGAATGCTAAAGTTATATTTTTGCGAATTGGTGAATATTCAGGTGAATATTGTTTCGAGGCCACGAATTAATAATACCTCAGCACGTTTTACTAATTTGTTCCCTTGTTTTACTATATTGTGGCCATGTTGTAATTCATTAAATCAAAATGAAGGAGGGAATTAGTTCAACGTGTCCACGATTTATTAAAACGAGGTAACAAATAAGTCGTCGTTATAACGAATTATTATATTGTTATAAAAAGAATGGCATGACACCAGCTCTGTCAGGAAAAACAATGGATGCAGATACTTTTACTAACATTACAGTAGACTGGTTGTAAAATTGCAGTACTTTATAAAGTATTGATATTATTTAATGCAAAAAAAATTGTTTTTAACCTTTTAAAAATAGATGATTTTAAATGGATATAAATATATTTAAAATAGAGAGAGAGACAGACATGGTCAAAGTTTAAATTTTGAGGTTTAATTGTTTTTAATATTCAGTGAATTCATGTCGGCAAGGATTGCTGGAAATTGAAACGGTTCTTTATCTTATTGATTTTTGTGCAGAACAAGCTTGCCCAGAGTTTTGCGCCGCCGTTTGCAGTGTGATGCAGCAGATGTTTCCTTCGCAATGAATTGAAGCCTGATGTTGGTGTAGCTGTCTGCAATGTACTTAATGAGAAGGAATATGTGATTGTTGTATGGTTCTAGGTTGAACATGTGTGCCTCAAGTTCTTTAAATGCAGAGCCACCATGGAGTTCCAGAACCTGTGTGGATAGCCTGGTTTTAAATTTGCTGTCCAATTCTGAGACGTGCCTTGTGAGTAAGTGCTGTTGAATGCACCTCTCAGCTGTTTTTCAGATTTTTAGGACACTGTCTGATGGTCTGATAAGTCCACCTCTGGACTTCATGTCGATGAGGGTGTGTCCAAACTCATCTTGGAAAGAGCTCTCTACACTGAGTCCTGATAGACAGGTAGGGCAGTGAATTTTCTTTGTAGCTGTTCTGACTACAAAGCCAGCTATGTATCCAACCACAGCCTCTTTAAACATGGACAGACTGGGAAGGCTTACAGTGAAATTTGTTTCTGTGTTCTCTTCTGTTTCAGGTTGCATGTTGCTTTGCCAAAATGAAAACATGTCAGAAGGTGTTGCCTCCAGTACCACTGTGCTGTCCAGTGGAGAGCAGTTGCCACTGGCTTTGATGGCATGTCTCACTACCATTCTTTTGAATGCTGACTTGAACTGCCTCGCTGTGGGATTGTTGTTGCATCCATTAGCTGAGCGAATGGCAGCAAAAAACAGCTCAAGGTGGTCCTGGCTAAATTTGTAGGTCAGCAGATATTGTAACTGCGATGTCGGTGGTCTCACATACGTGTCATATAAGTGTTTAAAACTTTTTATTGCCACCAGGAAGCCAAGGAAGGCAGTTTTCTTGCCCGTTTCAACAAGGAGGCGTCCGTTAATGCCTGGCTCTTTCAATCCACTAATGTAAGTGTAAGCTTCCATTAAGAAGGACATGATTCATCAGATCAAAAAGGCGGTCAAATGTCTCCAGGAATTGACATGTTGGTTCACAGCCAGCAAACTGGGGGAGCTGCAGGTGTCGCTCGCAGAACTGGAGGGCATCTGCCACACTGGCGCTTAGGGTCTGTGCAGCAAGGTTTACCTTCATTTTTTGACTTTGCCAATCTATATGAGCTGATCTCAGTTTGTTGCCTAGATGTAGCCCTTCGTCCTTTTGCAGTTGGTGTAAAGACTTGATGTATTCCCATTTTATGTTCTTTCCACAGGGATCTACAATAATGCCACAGGACCCCAAGGTGTTGCGTACCAGCTTCAGCATATGACAGACATCTAAGATGGCATGGATCCTTCTGTGGCTGTGCGATGGATCTGGGAAACTGGGGTTCAGGTTTGTGAAATGCAAGTCTGCTCCAAGGTCTTTGAGCATAGAAAAATGTGTTGATGGACCATCACACGTCAGGGATACCACCCTCACTCCCACATCTGACAATTTATGGATGCATTGCCGCACCAGAGTAGCCCTCTCTGACCCAGTCATTCCATGTGTTAAAAAATATGCCACTGGAGCTTTCCAGTGGTCATGGATGCAGACAACCATCAATACAAGTACCTCTGTTGCCATTGGTATGCCTTCATTTGTTATTTTTGTGCCAATATCTACATAACCAGTCATCCTTTTGCCATCCCATTCAATGTGCTTCATAATGGACATTTCATCCATCATTAGTGCACAGAGCGTCTCCTGTCCCTTGGCCTGTGCTGCAGATGATTTTGCTTGGAGAGAGGTTAGTACCTCTTCACTGAATCCAGGATCTCCTCCAGTGCCACTGTACCACCTTCTTATTGTTGATGGGTGAGGTAAACCCAAGTTGAAGGTCTCCCTGACATGCTTGTAGGCCTAAGCTGAATAGAATTGCAGTGTAAGTGCAAATGACTTTAGGGCTGGGTGATATTTCTTGTTACCACATTTTTTTCTCTTCAGGATTTCTAATGGCACTTCAGGACAGGTGTCAAGCATGAATGCTCCATTCTCTGACACTAACTGAGATTCCCTGAGAGACTGAATGATATTCTGTAGGTTTGAATTTTTTTTTGTGCTTCTCCTGTTTTTTTTATTGTACATTCTGGATTTCTTTTTGTGATCTTTGATTGTTTTAATTGCTTTAGTCAGCCTTCTGGTGAGGGTCTTTGGACTGGCAAAGCAGTAGCTGTGCTCATTTGTTGTGGGAGCCTGATGATGATTATCAGTTGTGGTGTCAGAGGTGTCCTCACTGCTGTCCAACACTGCCCGTGTGTCCCTTAATACAGGGGCCTTTCTGTTGGTCTGTTCCTAGAAAACAAGGTTTGTGTTCCTCTTGTATTAGAATTTATATTGACAATAAGCTTTCTCTGATACTACTTAACCAGAAATGACTTAATCTACTTTACTAAGCAATTATCTGTCTACCTTTTGCAGATGTGGAGGGAAACTGAATATTGATGGCACAGCATCTGAGAAAAGCCTGACTGTCTGTCCTGTCCTATCGAAACACTCAGCAGTGAAGTGATCTGAGCATAGGCGGGAGTAAGCAGATGGCCTGAAGTTTTGCCTCCTGAGCTTTACAACCCATTCTCTACTCCTGACAGGATCTTTTGGAAATCTACAAAGTTGTACACAAAAAGCCAAATAAAGTTTTTATTTACACAACATTAAGCACATGGTTTGACAGTTTTTGAAAATCACTTGATTAAAGCTGTTAAATTTCAAATGGCAGATAAAAAAATAACAGTAAAATAAAACAATGAAAGATTTGTCACTGAAGAAAAATTCCCTGTATATGTGTACTTGAAATATAGCTCTTTCTGATTGTGTTTTATAGATAAGTAGTTTGTTCAAATAAAGTGTTTGATTAGTTAGAAAGTACATGTTCAGGATAATGCATAATACAAATTGTATGGGTTAACGTTAAAGTAACGGTAAACTGACTCTGCACGAAGCTCTTTTGAAGCTGTCAAATGGTGTCGCTGTTGGACACTTAATTGTGATTATTGCTGCTCTGAGGTTTCTTATAGGCTATTGTTGACTGTTTTATCAGGGGTTTTTTTTCTTTCTTTTTTTGAAGAAGCATTACTCTTGTCTCGGAGAAAACAACGCGGGAATAGCGGTAATTGTCTATATAAATTACTACGTATAGGGCTATGTTACATATTCATGTATTTGTGATTCATTTGTTCCATGTTATGTTCGGTTTGTCCTCTAGGGGGCGAGTATGTGTGTCTTTGTTTTATTAGGGACTGATTGCCGGCACCTGTGGATCCTGTGTGTTTGGCATAAGAAGTCTAAGCGGCCAAACCTGCGTGGCGGGCGGGGGGTTTGGTGGCGGTTCTGTGTGCTCTCTTGTTGTGTCTTACCCCGGTTAATTTTCCTATCGTAATGTCTATATCATTTTGTTAATAAACCCCTATTGTACGAGCTGAGTTTTCTATGGTCCTCTCTTGTGTTATGGCCGCGGTCATAATTACAACCTGTGGGCAGTTTTTCTACATCCTTTTGAGAACGTCGTTTTACAGTTAAATGCTGCACAGCGGGTCATCTTAAAAGTGCCGTCGGAGCTACCAGTCTGTATAACGGCCGTTGGAGCCCTCTGCTGGTAGGGAATCGTAAGATGGCCGCTCGAACACTTCCGGTGGCTTCACTGCCTGATGGCAGTTTAGAACGTCATGAGCTATCCAGTCATTCTATATAGATCAGTGGGTTTTACACGATTCTTTTTGTAGTGTGGTATTGGTGGTGGTGTACTAAAATAAACGTGTATAGCTTTCTTCTTCTCACCGCTGATTCCTGATGGTTAGAGGACAATTACTTGAGTCGCCCCCTGTCGTTTCAAAGAATAGTACAACGGCGAGCGCGTCAAGTATAAACGCCTCGTCCGTTTGGAGAGGTGCGCACGCAGTCTGCGGAGATTCGCGCTGCGGAGCCAGGCGAAAGTATAAACAAGGCTGTGTCCCAATGTGAAGGCTGCATCCTCCGAAGGCCGTATTTGAAGGCCGATTGGCCGCATTTGAAGGCCGATTGCGTCACAGCGGCGCGACGAAGGACGTCCCAATTCAAAGGCTGCATCCTTGGAAGGTCGCATTTGAAGGCCGATTGCGTCACCGCGGTGCGATGAAGGCTGTCCCAATTCAGTTCTGCATCTTCCGAAGGCCGTATTCGAAGGACGGTTGCGTCATCGCGGCGCGACAAAGGCTACCCTGATTCAAAAGCGACGCAAACTGCGCCCTTCGTTTCCCCGTGAAAGGAAGGATACATAAATGGACACTTAGCGGCCTATCCTACCCTATTCTACCCCATAAGTCATTGCGCGCCGTTGACGACAGCATTTATTTATTTATTTTTAAAGGTGGTCGAGACTAGAGTTCGGTGGTGGACAGCAAATTCACATTTAAATGTAAGTATTATGTTTTCATTTACTCGAATAGCTAGCAAAACCAGAGTTAAAGTTTATTATAAACTTCATCTTAACTCCTTCGTCACCATTGCGTGGCTTCATTTGTCAGGTAGTTTGAGGCAAAACTTGTGATAATATTAGTTTAACGACCTATTTGTAATATTTGCACTAGTCTATCTCACTTGTGTATTATAAGAAATATCATTCACCCTATAAAGCCCACAACAATAAGAAAAGCAGTAGATAAGGCAATGGGGTTTCACTTTTATGTGTTTTTGTAGTGCTGTCATGAAAGCTATGTGGTTTTAACCAAATTTGAGTATATAGAAATATGATTTCTTAAGTATTTTGTATGCATGTCTTGATGTGTCATATTTTGCCGTGTTAACAATGCACTTAAGATTGCACCCATGTGTTAAGCTTTTTTAGAGCAATTCAGGAGAAAAAAAATACAAAGTAAGAAAGTTAATACACACGTCTTTGCTGAAATGTATTGTGCTGTTGTTGTTAACAAGCCATGGTTCATTTGCTCTGCCCTTAGGATTGCAAGTGTCCTAGGACAGGTGAGGGTGTGAGTGGGAAACCCACTGCTGAAACTTGGCCCTGGTTTGTCCTCAGGAGGAGCCAGCACCAGCACGAAGGCAGAGGCAAGGAGAGCACAGGAGGAGAGTAGGGAGAGGATGGACAGGCTGTTTTCTCTTCTCGAGAGAATGATTGAAAATATATATATTTTTTCTACATATTCTTGTTAAACTTTTTTCACTTATTTTTTAAAAGGAAAGAAAAAATCTGTACATTATTTTTATGCAACTTTAAATGTGTAAATAAAAGAGAATGAATTGTTCTGGACATTGTTAATTTTTTTGACAGTCATAATTTCTACTTGAAACAAACTCTTGTATACCTTTTTTTTTTTTTTTTAAATAAAATTGGTAAATGAAAATCATTTGTTCCACAGGCTACATTAAAGTACTTTTTCCAGCTATTAACAACATATGTTAAACATATCAAAACATTTACAGTACATAAAATAAGAAAAAAAATGATGTAGACTTGTATTGAGCTGAGCAGGGAGACCCTGGAGCTGCTGGACGGGGATGGGCTGCCCCTGGTAAGGCCTCCTGCTGGTGGGACATCATCTGGGATGGTCTCCAGAGTGTTTGAGTGCATATTTCCACTATCCACTAAGTTGTCTACCAACAGGTTTGCAGGACTGATTCAATCGACGGCTCCCATATCACTGAGGGTTTTTTTTCTTTTTCAAAAAGAGAAATTTCTGAAAAAAGTACTTTTAATACGTTTTTAGTATCAAGAGTAAAACTAGAGGTATGTATTCTGCAGGGAAAAAAACTCCTTGTCAGGGTTTTTATTATAGTTTTGTATTTGTATTATACTACTACTGCATTTTACTTCTGAATATTTTCAAGGTTGTTACATTATATACTTTTGTGTAGTTTAATGTAAAATCATATGTGAGGGAAAAAAGGTACTTCAGTAGGTTACTTCACATTTGTATGTGAATATTTAACGAAATATGCAGTTCCGAAAATTACAAAGTAACAAAATGTAGGTCTGTTGTCACAATATTAACAAATTGTTTCTAACTACAACTGCGTCCCATATCAAAGGGCGCATCTGAAGCACTCGGACCGGTCTAGCCTACGGAGCATTGTTCTTGTCGCCTGGCAACTGTGACCGCTGCCGATGACGAGCGCAAGAAATACTGGACTTTTTTATATTCAATTGGGTTTTATATTCAAACCGGGCTAAACCGAAAATACATGATCCGGCAGCGCCGGGGCTGAAACATCCTCAACATGTCCTCCAGTAAAATATAAAACATAAAAATAACAATAGCCAATTCTGGCTCCATAGCTGTTTACTCAATTAGGCTATATCAAATGAATTATCAGGATGGCAGCTGTCCTCTCGCACCGTTGAGGAGCAGTGATCAGAAACACCTGGTTGCGCAATTAGGAAATCCTATGAAGGCTACATGGTGCATCCTTCGAAGGACGCATAGGCTGCATCCTTGAAGTCTTCAGTCCTTCGAAGGATGCAGCCTTCACATTGGGACACAGCTATTATGTCTATGGCCCACACCGCGATGACGTAATTTTTGCCGCGCGCACCTTCGCGCTCGTGCGGACACGTCGAGTATAAACCAGGCATTAGAGTGCTCCTTTGTGCTGTGACGATGTCTCCAGCCGTCGAGAAGACTTTCTTTCTCTGATGCTGCCATGTTTATTTTATCTACGTCCTCCTGCATGCTGACAGTCACCCCGCTGACCTCACCAGAAAACAAACAGCACCATCTAGTGGACTGAATGAGCAATTGATTTTTAGCATTCTACTACCAAAGTTAAATTCTCATGTGTAATTTAAATAATAAAAGATCGACACTTGGCGCCCGTGTATTGATACAGTATTGCCACAGAAAATATCGCGATACTATGATGTATCGATTTTTCCCCCACCCCTAGTGAGAATGCGGCTCAATGTAGAAAAATAACTTTCACATGCAGCTGAGGACACACCAATGATGAATGCTGTGACATACAACTTATGCAAAATGGGGAAGGCCTCTTTGTACTGCTGAATGCACTTGCATACTTCAGAGAGGTTAGCATCAGTGGACAGTTTGCAGAGCAACATTGCTTTCCCACAGCAATTTCATTTTGCAAGGTCATACTATTTTGCTCTGTGCCTGCAAGCACTTGAAGTGGCTTCAGGAGAGAAGGGTCAAGAAAAGACACAGATTTTGGTGGGAGAAATGATGTTGCCCTCATTAAATCAACATTTATTTGAGAGAATATTGTCTCCACAATAGCCCTATCAAGGATGTTGAAAAGTCTGATTAGGAGCAGTTTGGTCATCAGAGTCACCACCATGCCCTATTGTAGACAAGATAAAACTACTGACAAGTTGTGAATTAACTATCCATCTCCTTTTAGGTGGATTGGTAGGCCTACTTCCACACTGAGAGAAATGCTCCTCCCAGAATGAGTCTCATCGCATCTCCTTCAGTGTGCCGAGGGAAGCTGTCACCACTTCCCCTGCAGTGAACAAATCCACTGTTTGTGACTGCAGAATTGAATTGGGTGGCTTCAGCGCACCAAGCACATGCAAAAGAAATTTGCCAGTGTCAAAGAAGTTCTGCCTGTTAAGCTGGGTCAAAAGACCACATGCCTCTGTGTTAATGTCAAATGGAGCACCGTCATCCTCTGCTATCTCAGACAGAAGCCTCCTGATGACATCCTCATTGTGAGCAATAGACTTGGTGACATCATAATGACTGGTCCAGCGAATTTCTAGTAGTCTTTTCAGTGTGGGTGTACTGTATCTATTTGCAACATAATGTCTGTGACAAAATGTGTTCAGTGAACTGGACCAGTCAAAGAACTTCTTTGCCACAGGTTCTGCATGCATTGCATGTACCACTGCCAAATGGAGTTGGTGGTTGTAGCAGTGCACATATGGGATATCTTTACCCACTTTGTTTTGCAGCAAAGCCTGCACACCGCCCCTCACTCCTGACATGACAGAAGCACCATCATAACACTGAGACACTAAATTGTCACCATTGTAACCCAGGTCTGACAGATGAGACAGAATTTGGTCACACACATACTCAGCATCAAGCTGATTCAATTCAATGAGGCCGATTAGGTGTTCCTCTGGGATCGAGTTGCGGACAAATCTAATGATGACTGACAAATTCTCAATGTTACACCGATCCCTGGTACCATCACTTTTAATACAAAGGCCAGGAGAGTCAGCCTCCTCATATTTGGTCTGGATGTCTTTTTTACCATTTTGGCAAGAGTTTGAATTATCTCGTTCTGAATCAAATTGGACATGTATTTCGCATTTTCAGGAATGCTTTTTCTCTGCGAGTTTAGGGTCTTTTTGGAAGGTGTAATCAAATAGCCTAATTAAAAGACCTTCCTCATCCCCACCCCTGTGATGGTGCCCACGTAAAGCAAGTTCATTAACTGCCAGAAACGAAATAACTTCCTCAATACTTTTTACGTAATATCTGTTTTTTTTTCTATGTGAGTTTGACCAAGCTGGTGAACAATGGTATTATCAGTGTCAGTCCGGAGGCATGTTTCTGAAAACCACTGTTTTTTATCAGCACTTTTTTCCAATTGGTGTAGCCTACTTTTGTGAATGCGTCATCTCTTTCCGAATTGGAGACACTAAATTACGGCAGGGAAAGCAAAATCTGTCATCACGTAAGATAGAATATCCGAGCCATGGTCGAGACTGATACCAGCCCGCACTGAAACACCTGAGAGCCTGTCCAAATGGGCGCTTAGGATAGCTACTTAGCTTGGGCTGGGATGGGCTATCCAAATTTAAGTCAGGGGGAACGGACACACTAGAGCTGGAGGAGGATTGTATGTTTTGGGCAGGGCAGAATGTTGGCTCCAACACAGATGCAGAGCTGGAGGATGGTGCATGTGGATTTTGTGGACATACGTTTGGAGGATTTACCGTCATGGATCCAACAAGGCTCTTCTTGGTGTTTTGAAGCAGAGGTACTGGGCTTGTTAGAGGCAGCATGTTCAGCGTTGCTAGCAGATGCGCTGAGCTCGACAGAGGCAGCTTACATGAAGGGTGAAGGACAAGGTGCCTGTTTTTTAATGAGCCACTTATGCAATTTTTTATGTTTAATAAAAACTGGTATTATAACGATTATACTTGTCTAATTATTACTTATCCAAAAGCCAACTTCATTGACTTCAGTGCCAACTTCAGTGATTAGAGACTAGCAACTTCAGTGATTAGCAGCTAGCTAAGCAGCCTGGGCTAGGGTATGTTACCCAACAAATGAATAGCCTGCTAAAATGACACAAAAAAGTGCAAACAAAACTTAACTGTTCAACTACAAGACTTTCAGGAAAAGCTTATAAGAACACACTAGCATTAAATGAGAAAATAACTAAATTGTGAGCAGTGAGTGTTTTAACACGAGCTGCCAACAGATTCAAAATATCATGTGTGCAGAGTGAACTGTGACTGCTGCGCTCTCTGGTTATCAATGTGCTGCGGCAGCAGACTGACACCCCCAGTCAAAACGGCCAATATAAAAGCAATAGGCTCTATGCACGATCGCTTCCGAGTTTTGTCTCAGCCCGCCCAGTTGCATCCGGTGCTGCGTCGGAAGCCGTTTTTGCATTCGGTGGAGATAATGGTAAATTACACTCGCTGTTTACAAGAACTTCCAGCGGTTAACGTGAATGATGTTAACAATATTGTGAGGCAGTTATCTGTCACACTTAAGAGTAATAAAGAGAAGGGCTTTAAATTATATATTTCAAGGTACATCGACAACTTTGAGAGTGAGTATTCTCTCATATCATGCGAAATCCGACTAGCAAACCGGTTTCTAAAATCATTGTCTCTGTTTCTGAGAAAATGAATTTTATGAACGTTTTGCCGCTAGTACACTTCGCTATAGAACGCGCTATGTGGAAGTAAAGACGCTGGCTGAGATTCTACCGGAAATATGTCAGAAGCGTTCATGCATAAAGCGTATAGGCTACATTTTTTTTAACGAACATTCTGGTTATGAACCTTGATCTGAAGGAGAACAAAAGACATCTCCCTAGGTCAAAATTAGCGAAAAAATAAACATTTTCTTTTCTAATTTATCATCAGATGGACAGATCATTTCTCAGGGGAGGCAGGGCTTATGCCTCCCCCTAGACACGCCCCTGCAACATGTGCTTAATGATGTTAGTACATTTAAGAAAATCACTGTCTGGTCAGTGTTTTACACTAACGTTAAATGAAAGTCATTTTATGTGGCGTCGTCGTCAGGTTCAAAGTGCTTTGTGCACGTCCGCGTGCGGTGAAGCAGGGAAAATTAGAATTTTTTCTCAGTGATGATGGCCTGCACAAGGCTTTTGGCATCTTCACACTGGCCATTTTCGCTTCGCGCCGTCCGCGTCCTTCATGTTTAATTGCACTAACGTTACTCGTGTTTACCCGTCGGTGTAGATTTGTACGCCCCAACTTTGTTTCTTTCCACCATCAATATGGCAGAAATACCGACTGTTTCTGCTTTGAAAACTGCTTTGTTTCTGCTGTGGAAGTTCCGGATACGTTCAGTAGCGCGGGCAGAGCCGTCGCATAGACTGTGCGAACTGTGCAACCGCACAGGGCCTCGCGCCACTGGGGGGCCTCGCAATCTTGCTGTTTTAATTTATTTTTTTATTTTTTATTAATACATTAGTTATGTATGATTTTGTATCAATGACATGTCTCTGCTGATACTCTCTATTCGTTCTGGTGAAATCACAAAACATAATGCCCACAAACGTGTCCCTGCTTGATATACAACCACTGATGAACATAATAGGTTTTGATGAGGAAAAAAAAAAAAAAAAAAATAATATATATATATATATATATATATATATAAGAAAAAAAAACTATACAAGTGCGGATTAGAACCCCGTACCTCTGACATGCTAGGCGAAAGTTCTACCACTAGACCACTGGACAATAAATTACACTTTGGTCAAATTGGCCAAATAGGCGGATCTATGTATGTACTCACATGAAAATTCTCGAGCTGCTCTTTTATTGAATATGTTAAGTCTCTTTAAATAATGCCACTACTATGGACACTTTATTATTATTTCTTTTATTATTATCATTTATTATTATTTTTTTTTTATAATTATTTTTTTTTATTACTTTTTTTATATATTTTTATTTATTATTATTATTTTATTTATTTATTTATTTTTTATGTATGTATGTATTTGTATTTGTATTTGGTTGGAGGTTAATGTTTGTTAGCATGTTTGTATGTATACTTGGTTTTTACAATTCCATTTTGTTTTAATGGACAGTATGGATGCTATTCTAAGGGGTTGGGGATTGTGAATGTGATTTATATTGTTAAAAACAATAAAAACAAACTTTGAACGAAATTCTCGAGCTGACTTGATGTAAAGCCACTCGTTGCACAGTTGACTTTTTTCCCTCTGAAATAAATAGCAAAAAGTCATAGCTGAGACTATGTTCATGATTATGCTTGTATTATTCTACTTGATAAAAACGTATTGCAGCGATATTATGCATGCAATAGAACTAGAACAGCTATGTGTGACTGTTATTCATGCGCAATTGAGCATCCACTGTTAATGACTTTGTTATATTGTTTGTTTTGAAAATATGTAAATAATATAGTCCTTAAACGATTTATTTATTGTTTATTTTTGTATGGTATTTGATTTTCTGATATTGGGTTTTATTTGTGTTATGGTAACGGAGGTCTTTTATTTTGACGTCCGCTCGCGTAAGCGGATATAATACGCATATGGTCCAAACATTTCAGTATGGAACGAGACCCAGACATACATGGTCATGGTATCGAAGGTTGACAGTTTGAAAGGAGTTTAAAAGGATTTAGCTCCTGGTTTAAATGGAGAACAAGGTACGGTTGCAGACTTCCTGTTATCTTTATGTTTTGTTTTGATTTATTTTCTTTGTATCAAGATTAATTGTTGGTTGTTGCTTTGTATAATGTTTAGGTACATTCAAGTCATTACTTATTTGGTTTTGATGTATGTTTATTTCAAGGTTTATTCATTTTTGGTATTTTGTTTTCTTTTGTACAAGCTTTTACGTTGATTCTCAACGAGTCATGGTGTCCAACGGTGATCGAATTTGTGATGACGGACATTCAAATAAAGTGTGTGGGAATCATCAGTAAAAGAGTCCAACCTTTCTTAAACCAGGCAGCTACATCCACATCAAAGAGCAGGGCCTCGCATTTCAAGTTCGCACAGGGCCTCGCACCCCACCTGTGACGGCACTGAGCGCGGGAATGGGGGTGCTGCGGGTGCTGCGGGTGCTGCAGCCCCCCTCGTCATAGCATCAGCACCCCCTGGTGGGGGGCTGTGGACTAACATAATATTGTACTTAAAAACGTGAAATAAAATAAATAAATTAAAATAGACATAACATACTGTGTTTGATATGGGATTAAAATGATGGCCAGTGTATAAGATATAAACTAATGATTAATTATTGTAATATTTTGTTGATAAAAGACTAGCTTAGGCTACTCCTCAGAAAGTGCTTCCGTCACCTCACACTCGTTTGGTCATGGCTAGCAATAAGCAGCAGAAACGTATTTCTGACTTTTTTTCCAAGTAACACGGTTAAGAAAAGTAAAAATAGTCATGGGAATTCTTCTCAAACAAAGGATGTCAACAACAATGATGATGAAACGGGGGCTGAACCCACGCTAAGCACTGACACAAACTCTGTTCAGACTAGCGTTGTTAGTAGGCCTATGTCAGCATCCGCGAGCAGCGAGGTTTGTGAGCTGGACGTTAGCATGGACTCTGCTGAGGTTGGGACACATGATCGGATGGCTGCCAGGGAAGATGACAAGCCCTACCAACCCAGGATGAAATTTCCAGGCAGGAGATTTGGTGGGGAAATGTTCGAGCGTTCATTTCAATGTGGATGGTTTGACAAATGGAAATGGCTGCATTACATTAGAGAATCTGACTCTGTGATTTGTTTTATATGTGCTAAAGCCACGGATAAAGGATTAGTGCGCCTCACCAACAACAATCAAAGCTCCTTTGTAAAGGTTAAATACTTTTGGCTGTATTTAACAGTTTATTAAAATGTTGTGTCATAATATTTTATTTTAATTGCAGGGCTTTACTTTTAATGAGAGTTCATACATGGCAGTATACTTTTGCTGCAGATTCTTTTAGTTTAACATTTACAAGACAAGGAAATATAGTAAAGCAGGATGATTTAAACCTTGCTCCAGGTGACTTTATCTGGTTACATTCCCTCTTTTTATAGTCAAAAACTATAAAAACTATATAGGTTTGGGCTTCCTGATGCTGCTCAACTTGACATTTTTGATGAAACTGACACAGCAGTAGAGGAAGACATTCTTCTAGAGCTGTTGGAGGCCAATTCATGTGCCTGACAGTACGTGACAGCATTTCAGATGAAGGTAGGTGTCATTTAAGAAAACCTATGTTAATGGATAATGGCTCTTTGATGCAGCTGACATTGACCTTTCTTTATGGAACGAACATGGCAGAATTATGAATAGAATTTCAACAAGAAATGGGGGATTGTGAAGCCAGTGGAAAAAAATGTAGGAGTTCGATTTGATACAAGGCGAAATAAAAATACAGGTACTTATGATCAGGTCCCAGTGAAAGACACTTTTGTTTACGTTCCAATTTTGGAAACTATTCAATTTATCTGTCGCAGTTCTTATATTTGTGAACTACTTGCAAAACCATGTGTATCAAAAGACAAATATGAAGACTTTTGTGATGGAAGTTATTTTAAGTCACATCCATTGTTCTCAAAAACACAAGACTTCTTTACAAATTCAGCTTTACTATGATGACTTTGAGACTGCTAACCCACTGGGTTCAAAAGGTGGTGTTCACAAAGTTGGTGCTCTCTATATTGTCATCTGAAATCTGCCTCCAAAGTTAAACTCTGTATTGATGAACATCCATTTGGTTGCATTGTTTCACGTAGAAGATGTGAAAAAATATGTCTTTGATCCAATTTTACAGCCTCTGATTGATGACATCAAAATATTGGAGAGTCATGGCATTGATTTGCCTTTCTCATCTGAAAAGGTTCTATGGCACTATATGTCAGATAACTGGGGACAACTTGGGGATGCATGGAATAATGGGTTTTGCAGAGTCTTTCAGTGGACATACACTTCTGTCGTTTGTGTTTGATTGAAAAAGATGATGCTCAGAATGTTTACAAAGAGGATGACCCAAAGATAATCTTACGTGGAAAAGAGCTTTTTTGAAATGCACTGCAGTGAGTTGCAATCAGATCCACAAAAGCTTTTAGTCAATAGTGTGATCTACTTCATAGTGAACAAGCTTATGGTTGACCATTTCACTGAGCACTTTCATGCCTGCCTTTTGACTTACAAAGTGCTTATGGTGGAGATGATAGCCTTTATATTGTACCATTATTTTATCTGTAAATATGCATAGAGTTCAGTTGTATGGTGCTTGGATATTTTTGTCTCTATAAAAAAAGTTTAATTCTTTGTATGTTTATTTTTTTTCTGTAGTGAAAAAGCATTTTCAGAACATTGAATGTAACACAACTGTCATGAATACACTTTAAAGTGTTATAATGAATGATTTCATTATATGATTTTAATGAACACTTTAAGAGAAAGGGAGTAACACGACTTTAGAGTTAAAAATAAAATAACACTATGAATGTTAGGAATTAACACTTCCAGTGAAAAATGAATAACACAAGTTTAGTGTACAAATTAATCTTAAATGTGTTAAGAAACAACACTCTGAGTGCTACATTTTTAACACTATTATGGAGTTAAAATATTAACACTATCCAAAGTGTTAATTTAACTCTGAACTGGTGAGAATTATATAAACTCGGAGAAATTGTTCAATTTAACACTATGGGGGTTGAAATGACACTGACGTTTTTGCTGTGCACCTTGCTCCTTGATGATCCCATTGGAGTTCACACTGCTACAGACCAGGCACCCTGTGAAGCATAAACAATGTAACTACTGTATTCATATTTGTATGCGTGTAGTTTCCATTTCTCCCACATACATACAAGCACACAAACCGTATATTTATCTGTGTCCACTGTTTTAAAAGCTGCCAAAACTAACAATCCACCTAAACTTTCCCAAATTTTTGTTTTTGTATCCTAACCAAGGGTACTTGGATTTAAAATCTTCATTTTGTCTGGCTGTCTGGGCAGTCATAATTGGTATCTACATTAAAAAAAAACTAATAAATAAATAATAAATTTTAAAAAAAAACACAACAACATGAGTGATTGATTTTTATGGCCTATAAATGTAACTATAAGGGCTGGGAGAAAAAAATCGATTCACCTAGGTATCGCGATTTTTTTAAATTATTTTTTACAATTTTAAAATCTATTTTTTTTACTACAGAATCGATATTAATTCAAATTAAACTGCTTTATTTGTGGCCTTGCTTATAGATGAGGTTGACAGAAGCCACTTTCGTTTCAACAGAGGATGAAATGTGTCATTATCTTTGACTGTTGAGTGACGTAATATAAGTGGACGCGTGAAAGCGTCGTGAGACTGAATGCATTGAAAAGCCCTTGCAAGGCTCGCGCAGCGCTACTCATATGCTGAGAGAGGAATAAGACAGTAGAGCTGCATGATTCATCTTTCATTCATCCACGCGATCTTATTCCATTTCGTCTGTCTATTAAACCTTTGACAAAATCATATCGCAACATTCAAATCTGTGTTGGCGCTGCCGCTGACCCAGAGAGAGTATTCATGAAACAGCAGTCTTTTCCTCATAGTATCATTATTTCTGTGATACAATAGTTCAAATTAGAAGTAATGGGATAAAAGTTTAAAGTTCAAATATGCATTTATTGATTACATTGTTTCAAGTAACAGACAAGTGACTGTTAAAAAATGTATTTGTTATTGAATCATTTATTAAAGAGAATGTAGTACTGTACGATGCTTCTAAAATAAGTCAGAAAAATGTGACGGAATTGTTTTTGTAAATATGACTCATACATCATGTACAGTCTGTATAAGTGTACTATTGAATTTCTCCCCATGGTCTAGTGCAGGGATAGGCAACTCCGGTCCTGGAGGGCCACTGTCCTGCAGAGTTTAGCTTCAGCCCTGATAAAAACTCACCTGCCTGTATCTATCTAGTAATCCTGAAAACACTGATTGCCTTGTTCAGGTGTGTTTAATTGGGGTTGGAGCTAAACTCTGCAGGACAGTGGCCCTCCAGGACCGGAGTTGCCTATCCCTGGTCTAGTGTAAAAAAAAAAAAAAAACACAATATCGAATCACAATACTTGTAAAATCACAATTCTTTAAAAAAAACCGCAATATATATCGTATCGAAAACGGGGGTTCATAAAAATCCTCCTCCTCTTTCTCATCCACGGGCCAGATGATGTTGTTTAAGACAACCTAATTATAATCCTAGTATTTAACATTGGTGCACTGTACATATATGAAACCAATTTAGAAATGAATGTACTGAAGATTAAAGTGGTAGTATAATTGAATAAAGCACCCGAGTACTGCAGTCAGCCATTGACTGTCTTGGAAAAACTACAGATGCCACATCAGGATGGGCCTCCAGTAACTACCATACCATTGAGTCCTTCAGTCCTTGTCTGAGCTGTTTTATTTGTTGCGAGGTTCGTGTGAGCACCTGAATGTGGCAGATATGAAGATTTGATTAATCCAATTTGACAGTTCATTAATACTAGTAGGAAATACTGATTGCGTCAAAGTAGTATTGTATTCGTGTGGGTTATTCTGATTCCTGTTTTTACAGCTTTTTGCCCATTTATACTTTTTAAAGGCAAAATTTATGGTCCACTGCTGATCAAATTTGCATAACTTGTAATGAAAATGTCAATTTAAAGCTTACTGCATGCTGTAGAAGATTGTGTAACAGCCAAGTGCGGTTGGTTGCTGTCAACACTGGAAGGCAACACTGGAAGGTCCCAAGACAATGCCAGCTGGTTAATGGCTGCCTTTTGATCCTCAGTAAGCACATCTCCTTTCTCATTCTTTGAATCATCATCTATGGCAAGCTTTATAAATAGTAAGAGAACACAAGTAAATATAGAAACACATTTACCTGTAACAATATGGCACATACGAACCTACCATTTGAATTGTCTCCAAGAGAGAGATTAAGATTATCAATGAATAATGGGTTACATATTAGTCGGTGCCTCTTACAAAACTATGGTTTCACTTCAGATATTTTAAGACAGAGGATGATTAATGTGGACTAAAATTATGATTTTGCATCCATATTGTGGCTTTAAAGTGATGGTCTCTATTGAATGACATTGTAATGGAAATTAATTAAACTGACTTCTGAAACTATCCTATACAAAACTATCCTAGTTCAGCTCATAGGACTTGATATTAATATCCCTAGTAATCAGCACTTCCTAATTTAAGTGGGAAGAGGGATAAGAACGTCATCAGGGTCTTCAGGTGGGCATCCTCCTTCACCGGTGTTTCATTGATAGGCCCACGACACCTCCAAGGGCTCAACGGCAACACCTGGCGTCCCAGGTGAGCCCCCTTCTGCTCTTACCCACAAATCCTCTGTAACCAACCTCCACCGGAAGCACTGGAAGCTATAATCAGTAGAAAGTCTCGTAAAGTTTTTGAACCACATGAGTTGTAATATACAACAGGGTTATCATGGGTATACATGAACTTTGAAAGAATTTTTAAAAATCCTTACCTTCACGCATTAATGGTGGATTTTTAGATTAAAACTGATGTCCCAGGTGTTTCATGGTCAGGACCAAGTAGGACAGTAGTGTTCTGTACTCTTGTACTGGTCTGGGAAACCTCTAGTAATGAGGCACTTCCTTCAGAGGTACTTTCATCCATAATTGAGGTGAAGATTTCAGGGAAGCTGCAGTAAAATACATAAACATTCACAATTGAAGGTAAAAAAAACAACAAAAAAACAGAGGCAGCGTTTACCAAAAATGTTCCTTCATTGACTTAACTGTAAATGCAAGTACGGTCCAGTGTGTCAGCAGACCACAAGTTTTGTTCAGTCTCCAGAATAAAATGAAAACTGACACAAGAAGTCTGTTCAAGCCAATGCATTTGATTACACACAGGGGAGCACCCAGTTCAACCATTTTATAATAACAAAGTTATAATACTTATACTTACATAATTAAGTTTCTAATCTAGTTTGTTTTGTCTTAAATGATGGCTGTCATAAAAGCTTAACAGATTAATTCAAACATTAAATATTTAAGAACAATAAAAGAATATGATTATGTAATATGGTACATTTAGCAAAATGCTCCTCTCTACAGTTAGTTTTCTTGCTGACTCAAGTTTATGGTCAACAAATGGCTTTTCTAAGGTATAATGTTACATGACATTGTTTGCAACACTGATTGAGTGATATGGATTTCAGTGAGTTTTACTGTTTTCAACATATTTTCTGATGTTCATTTATGTTTATTTTGTCCTGTAATGTAGTAAAGAGGAAGGGATGATCGAGTTCACTCACAATCCGCGACAACTGTTCAAGTACTGTTCCTAATATAAATATATGCATAGCCTACATGCTTTTCCTGTAAGAACGTGAATACAAATTCAAATGTGAATGGAAAACATAAGCTAATAAATGTCTTATCATTAAAATGTGAAAATTAAAATCAATCAATTAAAAAAAAAAATCTAATCAAAATGACGGACAGTGCGAAAGTCTAACGTGACCTCTGGCCTAACATGAACCGAAGTGTTGACAGTCTGACATGTTCCCAAGTGCTCATTTGTGCTTCAAATCCTTCAAACCAGATATTTCATTCACACATCATTCTTTTCTTTTTCAGACCTAACAGTGACTTCTGTACTTTGTTGTAGAGTAAAAAAAAAAAACTCACTGATGTTCACACATCTGATATGTATACTATACCTTTCTCCACATGTACTCGCATGGTAAGCCATCACTTCTGCAGAAAATTTTTCACCACATATGGGGCAGTAATCCTGAGGAGCGAGAGAGGCTCAATATTACATCTAATAGGCCCACATCAGAGGTGTCTAAAATCATTCCTGGTGGGCCGCTGTCCAGCAGAGTTTAGCTCCAACTTGCCTCAACACACCTGCCTGGAGGTTTCTAGTATGCCCAGTGAGACCTTATAGCTGGTTCAGGTGTGTTTAACTGAGTTTGGCGCTGAACTCTGCCGGACAGTGGCCCTCCAGGAGCAAGATTGGACACCCCTGAAATACATCCATTTAATTCTTTGCAACTCTTTGCTTGTGGCTGGGCAAAATCAGGTTTTAGCTCAAAAATGTATATGCTGTTTTTTCAAGAGAACCAAAAAAAATACAGACTAGAAGTGACAGTGTAGTCAGTTTTAAACAAATTTAAGTGTTCTGCTAAGAAGTTTGCAAAGAATTTATAACAGGTGGTCAATAATAATTTTTTTTTTTTTTAAAAGATCATTTGATACATATTTATAACCACTGTTTGCTATATTCTCAGGCCACATTATGTTTATCCATGATTTCACTCAACTTAAGTTTTGTCTTGAATTTTGATAATTTTATAACTTTCA
The DNA here is from genome assembly GCF_963993115.1 of Abramis brama. NCBI lineage: Eukaryota > Metazoa > Chordata > Actinopteri > Cypriniformes > Leuciscidae > Abramis > Abramis brama. The sequence goes on along the minus strand of NC_139966.1, from coordinate 28,068,398 downwards.
ACCTAGATAACCACTTACCAGACAAATGACATCTGACTCATGGCTCAGGTCTTGATCCACCTCCTTTTCTTTGCCAGATTCAGAGTTCTTCAATAGAAAGAGAGGGAACATTACAAGTCTATGGGCCCTATCATACACCCAGTGCAATACAGCGCCAAGCACGACGCAAGTGTTTTTAGCTAGTTTTAGCCCAACGTTTTCATTTTCAATACAACCTGGGGTTAAGTGCCTTGCTCAGGGATGTATTGATGACAGTTTATGGATGGTTCCTTGTGGGGTCAAGAACATGCAGTCTTCCTGAGGGAATAATATGCTATTGTGATTTGCTGCTCAAGAAACATTTCTGATTATTATTAATGTTTAAAACAGTTTTTTTCCAGGTTTCTTTGATGAATAGAAATTTAAAAAGAGGTTTATCTGAAACAGAAAACTTTTGTAACATTATAAATTTATTTACTGTCACTTTTGATTAATTTAATGCATCCTTGCTGAATAAAAGTAGGCAATTACTTTCTTTCCAAAAAAACTGATGAATGAATAAATTAACATAGTTTGTCTTAAAGCATATTAAAACACAAAATAGACATATTAAAACTTTTAATATAAAGTTTTAATGAACATATTAAAACTTTTAATGGGACTTTAGAATGTAACATTCTAATTACAATTACTTAATTTTTGGAATCTGATTATGTAATCCAGATTACATGTAACTTGTTACTACCTAGAGCACTGGTGCCAGTCTTAAGCTTATCGCATCATATTTTTTTAATGTGAATACAAACAAATACAAACAACTAACTGATAAAAATAGGATTTGAGTACACAATTCCTTACCTTTGCATTTCTGTTTAAACTGTGTTTGGCCTACTAACAGACTGGCCAGCTCCAAAGGAACCACTCGTACCAGCTTGAGCCCCCACTACGGTAGGAGAACTACCATTTCCACTTGTTTGTGGGTTGCTTTGTCTTCGGATACAGCTATCCACTTTCAATTTCTCTATTCTGATCCTGTAAAAAAAAAAAAAGAATAAGCCACTTGCATTCACATAAAACAAAAAATGTTATACATTCTTAGAAAGTTGTTAACAACATAAAATTTTTTAAGAAAAGCTAGAATTGATTGCTTGAAAAGATTGAATGATAGTACGTGGGTTGATAAGGAGCGTATCTAACCAAAATAGCAGTGAGTTTATTCTTCATAATGTTACTCTATAATTTATTATAATACCCACTAGGGCTGAACGATATATCGTTATCGTATCTATATCTAGATATGAACTTTCAAGATATTACTATCGAAAAAAGCAACGATATAGACGATATAGATTTCCCCTCTCCGCGCTCGCCCTGCATACAACTCTGGCAGTCACAACAAACATCAGTTTTACGAGTGCCCTTGAATGCACCGCTAAAGCCAGCGCGCACACACTACCAGGGACGTGGGAACTATATTGTGAGGGGGGGGGGGGGGGGGGGGGGGGGGGGCGGCGTTTCCATGGTGACGCGTCATTGCTTGTCACGTGACACACCGCAGCAGCAACAGCGCTGAATGAATGATGATCTTTTTTATTCAGAATATTAACAAATGTGTTAGCTATGGCATGAAATTTCTGATATTCCGATTGTCAAATACATGCAAGTGGAAGTATATTGTTGTTTAAACACCTTTATAACGATCGCGTTAGTTGAGCTGTATGCGCGATGGGCGCCTCCGTGTTAGTTTGTGCCGCAGACGCAGTTCAGAGAATCGGATCTGTTGGATTTACAACCTCTTTGTTTACAACACGTGAATTCATCCACTTCTCCCGAAATACTTAAAAGTAAGTGGCTGGTGAACTGGGAATAGAATAGAGTAAACATTGAAGTTACTTACACAATGTGTATCTGATATGAATAAAACGTGTCGAATTATAATGGACACAGAGCCCGTCTACGGAGAGCCTTGGCACTTCCTATTAGCCCCATTGTATCGATCTTGGTTGCAGTTCCATTAGAATTCCACTGGAGGTGATCGCGGGCGAGTGCAGACTGAATGGGAGTCAATGGGGCTAGACGGCTAAATGTGTCTCTTTCACCCGATTGCCTTTGAGAAATCTCAGATTTTATTGTAGGTTTTGCAAGTTCAACATGGGTTATAGGTCGAAAGTTGAATGAACGAGTACTTATTTCTTTTCGATTTCTTACAGATTGAGTTGTTGTTGCCCATAACACGCTAGCATTCTGCTAATGACGTCAGCATTCTGACGTCATTGACATTTTAAAAGACTTTTTAAACCAAATAAGTGACTCTAAAAGATCTAACACCCAGCAATGTGTGATTTCTTTGCATCTCCTTTCGAATACAACATTTAAATTACTAGACAAAAAATTATATCCTGAGAAAAGTGGATTTTGAGGGGTTTTTGCCATAGACCTCCATTCATTCTGCACTCGCCTGCGAGCGCCCCCGCATGGACAGAGACGTGTTACTGCAGCCAGTCCAGAAACCGGAAGTAAGCAGAGAGTGCCAATTCTCCTCCTATTAGACATTCTCTGATGGACAGGATTATTATTACCTCTTCCATAGACATCAGTGTGTATTTTACAAACTCTAAATGTATAGTTTTTTAGTACTTATGTAGTCATATCGTATTGTATCGATATCGAGATATCTGGCATGAAAATCGAGATATGAAATTTTGTCCATATCGTTCAGCCCTAATACCCACTGTTTGATCCATAATGAATATTGTGTTGCCTTTGTACTAGGGCTTCTTGAATTTTTGACAGTTATTGATTGATAATTAAAAAGGTGTTGGTATATGAAACTAAAAGAGAGTCTTAGAATTAAGTCAATTGAGTCACTTGGACTATATTAACGATGTCTTTAATGCATTTTCTGGGCCAGCAAGTTATAACGTCTTTAGAAGCCTATGGAGAAGTGAGCCAGCTCTCATATTTAATCAGAAATATCTTAATTTGTGTTCCGAAGATGAACGAAGGTCTTACGGGGTTGGAACAACATGAGGGTGAGTAATTACTGACAGAATTTTCATTTTTGGGTGAACTAACCCTTTAATTATAATCACCACCTGCAAGTGTACACTGTGAAGAGTAAAAATGACAGGTTATACATTAATTAAACTTTATTAAAACTGCATATGGTAATCAAATTGCACTTCCAAAAGTCATACATTTGTGAAAAAAGAACAAAAATTAAATAAACGAATATACAAATTTCTTTATTACAAATTTCTTTAATACTTTTAAAAAAAAGTATAATAAGTAAAACATAAAAAGCAAAGGCAGACCAGAACATTTAATGAACAAAACCGGGTTCTGTACATGGCAGACAGGGGAGCATAGTCGAAAGCCGGACGATAAAGGTCGGCAACCGAAGTTAGTCCAGGAAACATCAACAAATCCAGAGGAGCAAAGAAACGAATGAGACTAAATAGCAGACAAATCAAAGGAAAAACTAAACAGGTGTGTGAGCGGTTACAAAATAAATTTCCAAAAAAGGAAAAAAAAAACCATTACCGTGCCATACCAATGAGCCCAGCGGTCAGTTGAAATTTAAAAGGCTGATTTTCACGCTTCAGGGCAGTGACGAGTACATATCATCCAGTGGTTGTCCAGACACCCATGGCACAACCTTAAGCAATGGCCCTGAACAGTGGTTCAGTGCCAACATTGTGACAACGCTGTAACAACCTTCACCACACACTGTAGTTATAGCAACCTTTTGGCCATGTTGTTAAAACGTTGTTAGAAGGTTGGGTAAGTGGCCAACGTTCTGTGTTTTCTGGGTAGTCGGCCATCCGAGTATTTTTGTCTACTTTTTAATGAATAATGTGAATTCGTGAGCTTAGAATTATAAGGTTCTATCTCCGTTTAGGGTAGTTCTGAGATATTGAGCATCAAAGTTTTTACATCCCAGCTGGCAAAACTGTTATGTAGTATAATCTACTATTATAGCTCAACAAGACCATCACCCTGCAGGTACTTTGAGGATAGAATATCAAAATCCTGGCACATTTGGAAATGGTATTTTTTTAAGATGGCCCAAATGGAGATAGAACCTTATAATTCCAAACAGAATCAGAGCTCTCAGAATTATAAGGTTCTATCTCCACTTTTACAAATAAAACCCCACATTTCAAAGAATAAATGTATATAACCATTGATTTTAATCAATTTTTATATTTATAATACAAGCACACAGCTTGTAGTATATAATATAATAGTATAGTATACATCAGGGGTGCCCAACCCTGCTCCTGCCGACTGTCCTGCACAGTTCATCTCCAACCCTAATCAAACACACCTGCCTTTAATTTTCAAGTGATCCTGAAGACCTTAATTGGTTGCTTCAGGTGTGTTTGATTAGGGTTGGAGATAAACTCTGCAGGACAGTCGATCGGCAGGAGCAGGGTTGGGCACCCCTGGTATACATCAAAGCCAAGCAAGTTTGTAAGAAAAAAATGTATTTTTATTTTCAAAGTACATGGACATGGAAAAATTACAGCTAAACAAAAAATGTTTTCTTCACATACTACACCCCACTCCTCTGTACTGTAAAAACATTTAGGAAGCATCTTACATACATTAAAAACGGTTCATTTAGTAGATTAAAACATACAAAATATTGTGTAACATCATGAAAGTTATGTTCTCATCCCTTTCCACCCCCACCCCCTCTGTGCTCTGAAACATTTAAAAAAATGAAAGATGGATTAGTTAGAAAGAAAGATAGATTAGTTAGAAAGATGGATTAGTTAGAAAGAAAGAAAGATGGATTAGTTAGAAAGAAAGAAAGATGGATTAGTTAGAAAGAAAGATAGATTAGTTAAAAAGATAGAAAGATGGATTAGTTAGAAAGAAAGAAAGAAAAAGAAAAAGAAAGATGGATTAGTTAGAAAGAAAGATGGATTAGTAAGAAAGAAAGATGGATTAGTTAGAAAGAAATATTAGAAATATATATTAGAAAGAAAGAAAGAAAGATATATTAGAAATAAAGAAAGATATATTAGAAAGAAAGGATTAGTTAGAAATAAAGATATATTAAAAAGAAAGAAAGATGGATTAGTTAGAAATAAAGATATAGATATATTAGAAAGAAAGAAAGATGGATTAGTTAGAAAGAAAGATGATTAGTTAGAAAGAAAGATATCAGAAAGAAAGAAAGAAAGATGGATTAGTTAGAAATAAAGATATATGGATTAGTTAGAAAGAAAGATTAGATAGAAAGATGGATTAGTTAGAAAGAAAGATGGATTAGTTTGAAAGAAAGAAAGATGGATTAGTTAGAAATAAAGATATATTAGAAAGATAGATTAGTTAGAAAGAAAGAAAGATGGATTAGTTTGAAAGAAAGAGATTATTTAGAAAGAAAGATGGATTAGTTTGAAAGAAAGAAAGAAAGATGGATTAGTTAGAAATAAAGATATATTAGAAAGAAAGAAAGATAGATTAGTTAGAAAGAAAGAAAGATGGATTAGTTTGAAAGAAAGATAGATTATTTAGAAAGAAAGAAATATTAGTTTGAAAGAAAGAAAGATGGATTAGTTATTAAGGATATATATATAGATAGATAAAGTTGGAAGATAGATAGAAACAGTTTGACGATAGATAGATAGATAGATAGATAGATGGATGGATAGATAGATAGATAGATAGATAGATAGATAGATAGATAGATAGATAGATAGATAGATAGATAGATAAGGTTGGAAGATAGATAGATAGAAACAGTTTGAAGATAAATAGATAGAAACAGTTTGAAGATAAATAGATAGATAGATAAAAAAAAAGGTTGGAAGATAGATAGATAGATAGACAGACAGATAGATAGATTAGTAAGAGAGAAAGATAGATTAGTAAGAGAGAAAGAAAGAACGAATGATTGATTCGTTATTAAAAATAGATAGAAAGATGGAAATGCCATCTTTCGCCGGCTTCAAATGTCCAGGCCTTAGCTCTGTGTCCAGGGCAGGCTATAGAGCTAAGAGGTGGGTTTTGATTGGTCCGTCCGTGTTCATTCAGGGTTTTGATTGGATATTGAATCTACTGGAGATAGAACCTTTTAATCCCAACTCAGTTTATGTTTTGTGAGATGGAACGTTTTTATTTTATTAATAACTATTAACAAAATATTTTTTTTTACAAAAATAAAACCACACAGGCATTAATAAACACCTAATGGATCAGATTATGTCAAAAACTCAATTTCGACCAAAAGTGGAGATAGAACCTTATAATTCTAAGCTCACGAATTAGGACATACTACTTTTACACATGCCATTTTCACCTACTATATAATAGGGAAGTAGGCATATTCAGACACATTCTTCGTATACACACATTAATATCGTTCCGGAAGTGGTAGGTCATTTGGGTACTTTTTGCGTACTGTTTTATTAATACTGTAAATTTGGACGTACTACTCTTGGAACATTCTGTTTTCGCCTACTATATAGTACAGAAGTATGCGACCTGTAGACCTGTGACAGAGAAGAAATACTTGTCAGGGTGGCCCCTGACGAAAGTGTGATGGCATCTATTGTATCCGTTGGCGTTCTTATTCTTCTTCTTCTGCTCTGGGAGTCTATGGCAGCCCATAGAACCGTATGGTAAAAAGCTGTGAAATTTGGCACACATATAGAGGACAGTCTGAAATGTCACTATAGAAAAGCTCATGAAAAGGATTGGCCAACTTCTGAACAGGGTTGGGGAGCAGCAACTCATTTGCATTTAAAGGGACCAAAAATGTGCAAATTTGACAAGCTATAATAAATGATCTGTAGGGTATTTTGAGCTGAAATTTCACAGACACATTCTGGGGACACCATATATTTATATTACATCTTGTGAAAAGGGGCATAATGTCACCTTTTCAGATTATAAGGAGACATGAATCTAAAAAAATAATAATGAAGTGCACAGATAAATCATTTTACATAAAAAAATAAGAATTGTCAATTTTGATTTCATGGCAACTTTAAGGTTAATGCATGGAATATAATTGATTAAAACAAACATCTGTAAAACACCAATGGTTACTCATTACGTAAGCTAGAGAAATGTTTTCTTACTGCTGTAACATATTAATATAAAAATGTTTCTATATTTGACAACCCGAGTTGCAGTTTTGTATCACATCAACTTTACCCATTACCCATTATAAGTTAATCTGTGAATAAAAAAGGAAAAGAGAGACAATAAACATTTCAAGATTTTTTTATTTTTATGTAAAGTAGTACAATAAGCAGTCTTCCTGAACCATTTTACCCAGTGTGTCCGCAGATCCTTAAAAAGTCCTTAAATTAGATTTTTTAAATTTAAGGCCATAAAAATCTTATTTTTACTTATGAAAGGTCTTAAATTTTCGATGGCAATTTGACTTGGACATATCTAAATGTTTTCCAAATTAGAACCATCTAATTAGCGTACTTCTTTATTTATTAATTTTTCTTTGTGGATTTTCTTGTTCACGTGACATTCGCGTCACATACACGGGTTTCTTGTATACAAACAATGCCGGATGCGCGCGCATCTAGGAGGCAAAAAAATGCTATCTGTTATGCGGAGTTCTGTAAAAGAACATTGTAATTAACGTAGATTTCGCATTGTTTGTAATTTCTTGTTGACTCAATAATAAACTGCAATTTCAGAGTTGGATCTGTTTGTTTGTGTTTCATATTAATATAACATTATGTAAAACGTCCAACTGTTTACAAATCAAAATCCGGATATACTGTGATGCATAGTATGAATTATCATGTTAGACTAAGTTAGTAATGTAGTAATGTAATAACCAATGTTAGCAGTGCAGCATCTAGAGCCCGAATTTGCTTTTATATAAGTTAACCTTGTTTACGTTACTTTACGACCTGCAACATTTCATGACTGCACACATATAACGTTACTTTACTGTAAATCAAAGATTTGACGATGGATTATGTGGGAAGCCTTAGTGCCTCCGACCGTGGCGATTATATTAAAAAACTTACTCTCAGCAATGGTGAGATCTTGCCGGATCCCTACGCAATACATGACGATCTTTGGGTTGTGGATGACAAGAAGTGGCCAGCAATTGTATGGCCTGATACATAATTATCTTATTCAGACACCAAGTGTGTATACAAGAGAAATGATTAGAGCGTACAAATCCCTTGATGCGTACAACTACGTGCTATGTGGTCATGTGCAGCTCGTTAAATACTTTGATGCTGCACCGGATTTTTGCGTGTTGAGGTCAGTTGTGCTCCCTAGTCAAAGGCAAGGCATTAAAGCCAAGCCTTATGATGCCTGGGTGTATGTCCATAAGGGCCTTGGTTACATCCTTACGGCTAACTGCAAATGCATGGCAGGGTACGTCTATCAAAATGTATCTGCCATCACACAAAAATAATGTATGCTAATTCTGCTTTTACTCACATTACTCTGTCCATCACTCCAGCCTAGCCTCTTGTTGTAGTCATACAACTTTCTCCTTCTGTCCCACTCTTCCATTTGCCTAGATTTGGAATTACTTGCAACATGTATAATTTAAATGAGCAGATAAAACACAACAGATAGGCCTGCATGTAAATAAATGATGAATACAATGATGGTGTTGCATTTTCATAATACAAAAAACCATACAAAATGTAGTAAAAGTTGTATTAAATATACTGCCTTTCTATTGAAAATATACAAATCTGTTCCTACACTCAGCAGTTACATCCGATGATCTTCAGGCTCTGAAAACAATATGCCCAGATGCTGCTTTGTTTACAGCTATCAACACAGACATGGACTCTGACACAGATACAGCCTCTGAAACTGAATACGAACTGCCTGAACCTCTGACAGCCATGTATGATCCATCTGCAAGGGACCTGTCACCAGCTGACCTAAAAGTTAAGTGTGAAGTTAGCTTTGACAAAATGAGAATAAAATGCACAATTTCTAAACTGCAACATCTACAGGATGTGACTAAAGAGCAGGCAAAGTGCACAACATGGAACATACACAGAGTAGGACGTTTAACTGGAAGTACTTTTAACAGGGTTGTTAGATGTAAGCAGTCTTCAGTTGAAAGTGTGGTCAAACATGTAATGCAGTATGACACCAAAGAGCTCACTGTACCAGCTGTCATGTGGGGCAGGCAAATGGAAGATACTGCACGTCAGTGTTACGAAACAGAAATGAGGAAGACACATACAAATTTCAACCTAAAAGCAGTGGGGCTAACCGTAAAAGCAGACAAGCCATATCTGGCTGCTTCTCCTGATGGGATATTCTCCTGTGACTGCTGTGGAACTGGTTTACTAGAGATCAAATGTCCATACAAATACAGAGAGGGACTACAGGGGTCTGAAGCTGATGCTACCTTCTGCCTAGATGAATATTATGAGCTGCGCCAAAACCACTCATACTACTCACAGGTTCAACTGCAAATGTATGTTTGCCAATTGAACATGGGTGATTTCATGGTGTGGACAAAGAACAACAGCATCACCCGCCGGATATGGAGAGACGACCACTTCCTTGAAGAAACCCTTTCAAAGGGTGAAGTGTTCTTCATGGACCACCTCCTTCCAGAGCTGGTCTGCCGCCGCCAAGACCCCCAGTTGGCTGAAGAGGTCAACTGTCCTCGTTGCAAAAGACCCAGCTTTGGCAAAATGTCACATGCATAGACTGTTGCAAACAGTTCCACTATAAATGTGTGAACATTGTCAGACAGACCAAAAGATGGAAATGTGGATGTAGAGACATGTAAATATTAGCCTAGGTGGATACTGTACTGCACATGATGCCCCCCCAAAAAAGGTCAAGGTCAAGGTCAAATTTATTTATAAAGCACATTTCCAAGCAGTCATTACTGCCACAAAGTGCTGTACAGAAATTCATACCAAACATAAAACATACTAATTAATCAAAAAGAGAAATTACATAGGCAAAATGTCCCAATAATAATAATAATAGTTAAAAACACATGTAGACATTTTTACAATCAAACATCACAACGTCACAGCTCGTATTGTATTAAAAGATTTTTCAAAAAGATGAGTCTTTAAAAGCGATTTAAATGACTCAATAGAGCTAGCTTCCTTAATATTAAGGGGAAGAGCATTCCATAGCTTAGGTCCTGCAACAGAAAATGCTCTGTCCCCTCTGGTTCTCAGTCTAGATCTAGGACAGTCTAGAAGTCGCTGGTCAGTTGACCTAAGTGCTCTGACTGGGGTGTGCATAGTCAGCAAATCCGCTAAATAAGACGGTGCTAATCCATTTAAAGATTTAAAAACAAATAATAGAATCTTAAACTGGATTCTGAAAGCAACAGGCAACCAGTGGAGGGACGACAGTACCGGAGTAATATGATCAAACCGTTTTTTCCCTGTCAACAGGCGAGCGGCTGCATTTTGTACTAATTGTAAACGGTGAATAGACGACTGATCTAAGCCATAGTATAAAGAGTTACAGTAGTCCAAGCAATTTGTAATGAGGGCATGTACAACTTTTTCTAGTTGACTTTGCGGCAGGTACAGCTTCACTTTCCCCAACAGTCTAAGCTGAAAAAAGCTTGTTTTAACTACTGAACTAATTTGTTTCTCTAATTTAAAAGAACTATCAATAATGACTCCAAGATTTGTTACAGATGGGCTGTAATTAGGGAGTAATGGGCCTATAGCCCTGTTTAGACCTGAGATATCCGGCTTCCCAAAAATTATAATTTCAGTTTTTTTGTCATTTAAATGTAAAAAATTTAGTGACATCCAATCCCTTATTTCACCCAGACAGTTACTCAGTGCTTCAATAGAATTGGTTTTAGAATTTAGAGGTAGATATATCTGGATGTCATCAGCAAAGCAGTGAAACGAAATTTTGTGTTTCCGGAAAATTGATCCCAAGGGCAGCATATACAATGAAAACAGGACTGGGCCCAAGATAGAACCTTGGGGCACCCCGCTATTAATTGGAGTTTTCTTAGAGTAAAAAGGTCCGAAATTTACAGAAAAAGATCTGTCAGATAAGACTCAAACCAGTTCAGAGCTGTGCCTTTGATACCTGCACAGGACTCAAGTCTTGACAGTAAAATCTTATGATCGACCGTATCGAACGCAGCAGTCAAATCTAAAAGCACCAACACAGCAGAGCTACCAGAATCAGAAATTAAGAGGAGATCGTTAAATACTTTTAAAAGTGCGGTTTCCGTACTGTGACCTGATTTAAAACCTGATTGAAATTTTTCAAATATATTATTTGATTTAAGGTGCAGTAGAAGTTGCTTATAAACCACTTTTTCTAATATTTTAGACAAAAAAGGCAGCTTGGAAACTGGCCTGTAATTAGACAAGACAGAGGGGTCTAAATTGTGTTTCTTTAGGAGGGGTTGTACAATGGCCTTTTTAAAGGTTACCGGCACAGAACCTGTTGAAAGAGACATATTTATCATATTTAAAATATAAAATCCAACAGTGTCAAATACATCTATAAAAAGCTTTGCAGGAAGGCAGTCCAATGAACAGACAGAAAGTCTTAAGCATTGGATCGTCTTTAACAAATCTGAAAGCGATATTGGGATAAAATTTTCAAATATGCCTAAGCATAACGGTGTAACACTGGGATCTAGTGCAGTACAACATGTTAAAGCCCTAATACTGGACACCTTATCAGTAAAAAATTCACAGAATCGGTCACACAAAATGGTGCTAGGAATAATGCCGATGTGTTCAGGAGGGTTAATTATCCTATTTAGTACATTAAAAAGGACTTGGGGTTTATGACAGTTGTTTTGCACAAGGTTCGACATGTACTGGGTCTTTGCCGCTTTAACAGCAGACTGGTATTTGGACAAGCAATTTCTTAAAATCTCCAGAGAAATACAGAGCTTGTCTTTCCTCCATTTCCTCTCAGCACATCTACATTCCCTTCTGAGAGCACGAGCAATGTCATTTTGCCATGGCTCTCTATTTAAATTAGCCTTCTTGCTCTTTAGCGGTGCTACTGAGTCAAGAATTTCAGTACACGTAGAGTCAAATAAAGCCACCAACTCCTCAATGTCCTTGAATGAAGAAATGTCTCGAGACACTACTGGAGAGGTGTCAAATGCTGCAGCAAATAATGAAGCCGTAGATGAATTAATTATGCGCCGCTGACTCATAGGGAAACACGACTTGCTTTGAGAGCACGGCAAAGAGACAGTAAATAAAACTGGCATATGGTCAGAAATACCTGCATCTGAAATGTCCTTTATGGACACATTTAAATTGTGTGACAGTACCAAATCGAGAGAATGGCCCTTGTTGTGAGTCGGGCCATTCACCGATTGAGTGAGGTTAAAAGAATCCAAAATGTTTAAAAAATCCTTGACCAAAGGCTTAGAAACACAACAAACATGAATATTAAAATCACCAACAATTAAGAAATGATTGTAGGTTAGAGCAATGCCAGCCACAAACGCCGAAAAGTCATTAATAAATTCCTTGTTAATTTTTGGAGGGCGATAAATGAGTGCACATGCCACTGATCCATGTAATTTAAGTTTAAGTTAAAAAAGTTGGAGCTCAAAGCTCTTATATTGATTACATGGAGTTTTTTTTACAGTTCAGGCTGGATTTAAAAATTGTCGCTAGGCCTCCACCTTTACCCATTGTTCTAGGACAGCTAAAGAAAGAGCATGACGGAGGAAGGAGCTCTGAGAAGGGGAATAACTCACCGGGTTGAACCCACGTCTCCGAAAGAAGCATACAGTCAAGCTCCCGGGATCGAAAAAAGTAATTTAACATAAACGTCTTGTTAGACAATGATCTAACATTAATCAGTGCCAAATTAAGAACAGTGTCCTGTGTGTGTGGTAGTTTGGCTCGAGCCAATGAACGGAGATTCATGAGATCCACGCCGCGCTTGGCCGTTTGTGAACGCCGGGGAACAAATTCCTCCACTGGCACACGCAGCTGATCCACAGCGATGACCGCTTCAAGTTGTATCGGGAGAAGCCACCTCCTCTTGAGGTCCAAAGAAGGACAGACAGTTGGTAAGAAGAAGTCGTGTTGAAATCCCGGTCCATTTTTTCGCGTGGACCGTAGATAAGCTCTCGCTCTTGCAACCACACCACCTCGCTTTCTCCGCCTTCTATGGCGTTTCCTCCGCGAAGCTGTACTGGAGGTAAGCTGCAAATACGCCGGCAGAGCTGGGAGTGTAGAAGGGAGTGCATCCGAGGACTGATTCCCATAACTAACATTCGTTGTCCAGACAGCATGTTGATCACGAATAGAAAAAAGAGTTTGGCGATCGTATACAAACAGAGCTGTAACATTTTGATAACTTAAACTAATAATAACAAACAATAAACAAAATAAAACCGGGAGACGCTGCGCCGTGCACACTGCTGGCGCCATCTTTGTTCAAATAGTCACCTCAAAAGTCACCTCAAGTCATACATTTTTGTTAAATATATATTCATTAATTTCATTTAGTTTGTTACATTACATCATATTACAAATATTGTTAATTATTCATAAATCACACATAGTTATATATTTTTACCACTTGTTTTTACAATCATTATATTGTAAGCTATATTCAAGTTGTTGATCCGTTTGATCACAACATAAAGCAGTGGTTCTTAAACTAGGGGTCGGGACAATTATTATTATTTTTTTAATTTTTTTTAACATATATACATACACATGCTGCTGTCTATTTCTGGGGGACCACAGACCTCTTCAGATTTGTGAGACCTGCACAAATGGTGACAATGTGATCTAGCATGTCAACCTGGCTTATTGGTATGACGCTGTTCAATATTTGGAAATTCTTCAGCTGACCAATTACACGTTCTACATGTATACGAACCCTCGATAACTGTCGGGACGTGTCAACGCACGAACCAGACAACTGTGACTTACAACTGTGATTTTTAAAGTTGCTCCCACACTCGCCAACTCTTCTCTTACTAGGAACCCTCTGTCTGCAAGTATGACATCACCATGGTCAAGTTTGTTTAAAAAGTTTGAATCTAATGTAATTAGTTTGTCTGAGGCCCGACCACCCCACCCATCGGACAGAAAGGATATGGAGCCTGCGGAACAATATAGGCTGTTTTCGAGAACAAACAAAACATATACAGACAGGACACAGAAACTGGCAGAAAAACTGTCAAATAAATGAGGTCAAAATATTTTAAATGACTCAAAAGGTTAAAAAATATGGACAGACCTTGCCACTTTTCCAGTACTGTCTATGGCAGGGGTGGGCAAACTACGGCCCGCGGGCCACATACGGCCCGTTAGGCTGTTTAATCCGGCCCGTCGAGTATTTAAAAAATGATCGCATTCATTTTGCCTTTTGCAATAATTTGCGTTATATATATATATATTGCGTTGCATATATTTGACAATCGGAATATCAGATATTTCATGCCATAGCTAACAAATGTAAAAAAGGAAAAATGACATAAAAGCAGATCATCATTCATTCAGCGCTGTTGTGGCTGCGGTGTGTCACGTAACAAGCAATAACGCGTCACCATGGAAACCAAACAGACCGCAACTTAAGCGCATAGACTTGTTGCACGTTAATGTTTTTTACTTTTTTGGAAACTCACAGAGAAAAAAATGTTTGGTAACCGCTTGCACACCTGTTTAGTTTTTCCTTTGATTTGTCTGCTATTTCTTTCTTTGCTCCTCTGGATTTGTGGATGTATCCTGACTGATTCCGTTTACCGACCTTTATCGCCCGGCTTTCGAATACACTCCCATGTGTGCCATGTACAGAACCCGGTTTTGTTCATTAACTGTTCTGATCTGCCTTTGTTTTTTATGTTTTATTTTATTATTCTTAAAATAAATTTGTATATTCGTTTATTTTGTTTTTTCCCCACAAATGTATGACTTTTGGAAGTGCAAATTGATTGCCATATGCAGTTTTAATAAAGTTGAATTAACGTAACCTTCTGTCATTTTTACTTTTCTAAGTGTACACTTGCAGGTGTTGTTTCTAATTTACTATTAGGCCCATTAAATAATAATAAGGATAAACAATATTTAAAAAGTAGGCTATAATTATTAGGCATCTGACTAATTAAAAATTAACCTCAAAACATAACATGCTAAATGGGGGATATCTAGCATAAAAAATGTATTGTCAGAATGTCGTCGCGCAGACGTTGCCACAACGTAAATGTGTTTGCTCAGCCCGATCTCATGAAAGTGCGAATACCACGAATTGTATTTGTAGTGCTTATGTTACGCAGTTTTCGCGTGCATATGATACGCACTTTATGGCGTGTAATAGGCACGCACTCCACACCCCTAATCCTAACCAAGGGGTTTAGAGTGCGTAGCATATGCACGCAAAAAAAAACAAAAAAACCCCACATTTTTGGCGTATAAATGGCATGAGAAATAAAATTTGTGGTATAGATACGCACTTTCATGAGATCGGGTTTCATAATCTGCTACTGGGCCGGCCCTCTGTCAAATTTTAAAACCCAGTGTGGCCCTTGAGCCAAAAAGTTTGGCCACCCCTGGTCTATGGTGATGCTGCTATGAGGGAATATGGAGGGAACAAAGTCTGGACTATCACAGTCAAAGGATGGCTCCCCTGGTAGAAAAAAAAACATGACATATTAGCAATAATTACTTTCTTTTTTTTTTTTTTAAATATGTTTATTGTGCAAACTTCCAAGCATGTTACAGACAATAAACAGGTCAACTGTAAATAAGAAGTCTGGCATTTTCCCATTTTCTTTTCCCTGGAGGTAGATCTTTTTGTCACGGTTCATGAGTGCGCTGCTTCCTGCTTGTCTCGTGCATTTGTTATTGTTGTCTGTGTGCCATGTGCGTGTGTGTGTGGGTGTCACGGGATCAATTATCAGTCAATCATCTCATCTGTAATCAGCTCGGCGCCAGCTGCCACTCATCTCCAGTTCCTTTAAAGACCCACTGAATTCTTCTCTCATTGTCAGATCGTTGGTCGATGTTTGTGCTGTGTTTCCTGTTTCCCGTGAGTTGGTTTCTTCCTGGAGTCCTGTGCTGTGTGTTCTTCGTGTCTGGATCCTGTCTTCACCTTCACGCCGTTTCACCGCCGGATTCATCGCGACCATCTAGTCCCTGCGCCACCCTGCTTCAGCCGTCTGACCCTCACCATCTGCCTGAGTCTGAACTTCTGTGTTTTAGTGTTTAATAAACATACATTCTTGAGATCGCCTGCATTTGCTTCCTTTTTCCAGTGCGTCATGACACTTTTATGTAAAAGGACATAGATGAAAAAAATAATAATAGAAAAAAAATTAATAATAATAATTAAATAAATAAATAAATAAATAAGTAATAATAATAATAATAGTAAAAAAAAAAAGTAAAAAAAAAGAAAGAAATAAAAACAGTAACAACAACAATAATAAATAATAATAACAATAGTAACGAAACACTCAAAAACAGAAAAGAAAAAGGTATTCGAACAAATTTAAGGGTCTAACAAAGTTAGGGAGTTAACATAAGAGAGAAATGGGTCCCATGTACTATGAAATCGTTTCACAGATCCTCTAACTGTATGTTTAATTTTTTCTAAATGAAGAAAAGACATTAAATCTTTTAACCAAGAGGTTGAGCCAGGGGGATTAGGACTCTTCCAATGCAGCAATATGCGTCGCTTGGCTATGAGGGCAGAGAACGCAACAAGGTCAGCTTGATATTTATTAAACCTGCCCACAGGGGGCACACCAAAGATAGCAATTAGAGGGCATGGGGTCAGGGGGATGCCCAAAATTACAGAAAGGGAGTTGAAGAAAGACGACCAGAAGGAGTCGAGCTTAGGGCAGGAGAAAAACGTGTGTGTGTGATCTGCAGGGGAAAGGGAACATCTAATACAAGAATCATCCGTGTCAGGAAATAATCTCTTTAGCCTGGCCTTAGTGTAGTGGATCCTATGTACCACCTTAAACTGAATAAGGCTCAAACGAGCACAAGTGCAAGTGGAACTGATCCTAAGCAGTGACTCTCTCCACCAGCCCTCGTCTAGTGCCAGCCCAAGCTCTTTTTCCCATGTATCCTTTAACCATAAAAGGGAAGATACTTGCGAAGAGAGTAAAAGATTGTAAATTGGTCCAATGCTGTTTTGTGACGCTGATGAAGACATTATATTATCTAAAAGAGTCTCCTCGGGTAGGTTAGGAAAGGATGTAAAATTAATTTTAACAAAACTACGAAGTTGGAAATATCTGAATTGACCATGAATAGATAAGCTAAATTTAGTAACAAGGTTTCCCCAACTACCAAACATTTTGTCTAGGAAGAGATCACAAAAAGAGACCAGACCTTTCTTTTTCCATAATTTAAAAGTTGGGTCTAGCAAAGAAGGTAGAAAGAGGTGGTTATTGCAAATAGGGGAAAGGACAGAAGGAGATTTTAATCCAAAATGTTGCCTGAACTGTTTCCAGATTTTTAGCGAAGAAAGTACAACAGGGTTATTAGTATACTGAGAAGGCCGCGTTGTAAGTGGAGCAAAAAGCAGTGCGGGTAGAGATGAAGTGCAAGAGCTGGCTTCTATAATGCACCAATTAGTGTCAGGGGAATGATACCAAGTTTTAAGCTTTTGGAGATTAGCAGCCCAATAATACAACTGAATATTAGGGAGTGCAAGGCCTCCAAAATAATTACTTTCTTAATGTTTTATATTAGTGAACAAACTCCATCGCACACCTGCAGGTGATAGGTGCGTAGGATAACAAGACCAAATAGGTAGGTCGTTTCAGCAGATAAGGAACTCCCGCACACTATCGTTACTTGCAATTAAAATTAATATTTATTCTCTGTTGATTGGTCATGTGTTTATCTTAAAAGAGATGAATTTGAATATTTGTATATTCCTGATGAAGGTTGTGTGACTGAAATGTTGTTAATAAATATTCATTTTAATTGCAAGTAACGATAGTGTGCGGGAGTTCCTTATCTGCTTAATGTTTTATATTAACATTTACTCAATGACAGAGACAGAGAAATCTATTGCGCTGCTAGCTAGCTAGCTGCTACTACCAGATTCACTGAACCAAAGCAACGTCTTTTGTTTAATGATAATTGATTTATGAACGTGAACATGGACGAGCATGCAGTGCTAACTCATAGATAGAGAAGATAGCTATAAAACAAAACACTTACCAGTTATGAAGTGTGCGCTGCAGACACACTCACCTCCTTTCGCACCATCCGGACCCCAATCTGCCCTTCTTATGGCTTGAAGCCATAACCTCCGCCGGTTTTTGGCAAAAGCATGCTTGCCCCTAGGAATGTTGAACATCAGGCACCCAGCACGGGCTCGGTTGGTTTAATTGACCACGCAACAACTCCTTGGCATTTTGACTTAGCGACAACACCACCACTATGCTACTAGCCTAAACCCTTTACTCCGGTACGAAGAGCGCGGGTCTTTTTGCCTCCTTTTTGCGCGCGCAAGCAGTGATGACGTCGCCAAGAAATCCATGTATTCGCGGCAGCATTACGTCTGTCTCCTGCACGCGAAACAGGAGGAGAGAGGGAGAAGCAAGTTGGTAAATGTCAGTTAAATTATAAGTTAATTCTTTATGTGCTTAGTGGTGTGCGATGTGTAATGTCTGTTATGATATTGTAATCATTGTTTTTTAACGATGTACGAGGCACTGCGAGCTAACATCGCTTTTGTCTCTCGTGCTTTCACTGCGTGATGTGTACGGTTATAGGTAACTTCCCAGCTAACATGAGTCTAGCGGGCCAGTGGCGGACCACCGGTGGCAAAGTTGGCGGCCCACTGGCGGACGCCGCCGGTGGATCACTGGCGTTTTGCTCATCGTTATTCTGGCGGACCGACAGCGGCAGCCGCCACTTTCCCGACGGTGGTCCGCTACCGAGCCGCTGGTTTATAATAAGTGTTCTCTGGCGGACCACGGTCGGTCCACGGGTCATATTGTGATTTTTTTTTTTTTTTTTTTAATGGATAATTACAATAGTTATAATTAGATCCAATGTAGGCTAATATTAATCTTTTATAAATTAATTCATCTAAAACAAAGTACACAACTACTAATAACCATTGTAATTAATTTTATTGGATAGAAGACACAAATGGATAACATAATCAAAATGAGCACATGTAAATAAACATAAAATATCTATAACTATAACCATTATGATAAATATTCAAAATATTATTGAATATTTATCATAATAAATGTAAATATATATACATTAGGGTGAATTGCCCTAATGTGGGACATTTTTTGCACTTCAGACTTCTGTGACATATTGCGATGTGTAACCAAAACATTAAATCCACACCCAATACCATTTTAAAAACCCCAGGATGTATCCTAATCAAATCAAAAGAGAAAATTCAGATAACCCATTCATAAGATAAATTATAGACATATTAGTGCTCTTATTGCAAGTCGTCTGAGAAAATCTGCAGCTTCCTAATGTGGGACGTTTAATATTTTAAATATTTAAATATACATTATAAATATTTATCATAAATGTGTGTGTATATATATATATATATATATATATATATATATTATATATATATATATATATATATATATATATATATATATATAGTAAAGAGTCATAATCAATATTTTATAATATAATAATATTGATTATAACACTTTACTATATATATATATATATATATATATTACATATATATTACATATATAATATACAAATATAATATAATATAAATATATATAAATATGTTATAAAATATATATAATATAATAATATTGTTTAAATGATTTATTAACAGGATACACAAGATTATATTATAGTACATATTATTATATATATTATTAATAACAATGTACTATACTATAAATAAACATACACTACTGTTCAAAACTTTGGGGTCAACTTTTGGGGTCAAGCCTTGGTGAGCAGAAGATACTTCTTTTAAAAACATTAAAAACCTTACTGACCCCAAACTTTTAAAAACAATATATATTTGAGCCCCTTCATTTTTCCTGTCGTTGTTTCCTCCCCCCTTCTCTGTCAGCAGATCCCTTCAAAAATTTTGAAACCACTTCTTGGAGGCTCCCTTCTGTTGTCTCTCTTGTAGCGGGGTTCTTTCTTATCGCTCCTGAAATCACAGAAAACTTATTAGTTTTTTTTTTTAAATGTTTTTAAAAGAAGTCTCTTCTGCTCACCAAGGCTGCATTTAATTAACTGAAAATAACTGTTTCAAAGTTAAAATTGTCTCGATGTATTTCGAAAATGTATTTAATTATAATAACTTAATGGTTAATAATAACTTACTGTGAACAATGTCTTTCAGTGCTAGCTGTTTGAAAGATATCTTCTGTCCCAAGCCTGTCCAGTTACAGAGCCTGGACAGGTCATTGGAAAACAGGCAGGCAAGCATCCTTCTAATTGAGTCCTTTATTGTTTTCCCCCCTTTTGCAGCCAAAAACCTCACCTGTAACATAAACTGACCATAGTTATTGATCTTTGACTTCATATTCATAAGCATGTACAATATAATAGGGCAATAATACAATACAATACACAAGCTCCATTTTGATTCATCCCATAGACAGAGCTTAAATATTTTAATGAACTCATATAATATCTCTAGAGCTTCATGTATAAACATTGTGTATGCACAGAAGTACACAAAAGACAACATATTAATGAATGCAGCATAGTTCTCAAGGTCTTGAATCAGTATAATTCAACACATTGGGTTACTGATGACTCAATTTCCTGTCATGAGTATGTACAACATTGCAATTTATAAACAACAGGCAGGACTGATATTTTTCACGCCAGTTAAACCAAAATTTGCAGCACATATGTGATTTTATATTTCCAAAAACTTTTGTGCGTAACATCCAAAAACAAAATTTACACAAGTTCCATGTGTTTGTGTACTTGTGTGTATGTTTATGACTTTTCTGCAAAGTTTTATACGTGAAGCCCCCGAGGTTAACTGTAATGAGATTCAAGTTAAAAAAATTATGTTCCTGCCAAATTACCAATTTCTCCTGAAGCTCAACACTATTAGTGAGCCGATGCTCAAGCTCCTCTAGCATCAGCCTGTTCTTAAGAGGCAGCACAGTGTCCTCTGGCAGAGCCATGTCCTCTTGCGAGCCTCTGGTCAGCTGCATAAGAAGGGTGTGGTTCACAGAGCTTTGGTACTGCAGCTCTCTGACATCCTCAGTCAGTTTCCTCAAATGCTGAAGAATCAGTCTATGAAAGTCTTAAAACATCACAATGGACTTTAGAATGAATAAGAAGATAAAAACCTTCACAAAAATAGCTCTGGGAACTGAATTCAAGAGCTAAACCACCAATATATTTGTTAAAATCATCATTGTATAACAATACCCTGGGCAATTATAGCGCAGTTACCTTCAGACTGACGACTAGCAGGGCCCAGTGATGGTGAAGATTGAGCTGTTTGGGATGAAATAAAGAACATTTTGTTAAAATTGTCATTTTAAAATACATTCAAAGCATCTATATTCTCGCTATTTTAGTTTCAGTGTAAATGCATTTATGTCACTTATGCTATATATATATATATATATATATATATATATATAACATTTTATTTTTATTATAAAAAATTAAATGAATAAAAACGCTACAGGAAATACAAAATTAATCCCAGCAGTTACTGACCAGGGTTTGACATTAATCCTTAATTCGAACAAGTAAAATCGTTCACTTGCCAGAGTAAAATAGGATGTTTTGTGTTGTAGCTAATTTGTGTTTGATATTTACCCAGCCCAAGGGCATTTTTTCTTACCCTTATATAGGCATTTTTGCCCTTGATCTTATTAAATGTATGCTTCATCTGTCATTTAAAATTCTTAAATTTGATCAATAAAGTCAATTAGATTAATAAGGCACAAGGCTATATGGCTGTTACCTATCAAATTAACATTTACACTGACAATTACAACTGCATTATGTTATGCTATGTTTTGTTATGTTATTACGAATCGGTTGATTTAATTATAAACAACTGCCTCGTTCCTGTTTGAACAAATGACTCAATGACTCACTCATTAAGAGACGGTTTACAAGCATCATTCTTTCCAACATTCATGTATAGGCCTATTCAAAAATTATTCAAATCAATTTCATAACATGGCATATATGTCATAATGACATATATGCCATGTTATGAGAATGATTTGACTAATTTTTGAATAGGCCTATGCATATGCTTGTAAACCGTCTCTTAATGAGTGAGTCATTGAGTAATTTGTTCAAACAGGAACGAGGCAGTTGTTTATAATTAAATCAACCGATTCGTTCAAATCGCTGAATCGTTCAGTTATGAAAAGACGCGTTCCTGTGAGATGCGTTATCTGCTGTGATCTTCGCATGGAACGATGTTCGCTGCTGAAACAGAACAAAAAGTCAATATTGCTTCTAAAATGTAAGTGACTTAATATTAATTACTTGTTTATTTAACTGTTGTATGAATAAATGCCACATTTTCATTTTTTTACCTCAGTATGTTTCAAAGTTATGCCCTTCAAAAAATGCTGAGGTCTCATGAAAGCGAAAAAACTTGTAAGAAACGATATTTTTCACCATTAGGCCTATTACCTGTAATATTTTACTAGTCATTATACTGTGTTACCAGAGAAACAGCCAGTTTTCAGTTTTCTACACATTATTTGCTTCATAAGACCTCAGGTCAGGAGTCATTGGGACTATTTTGTGTTTCTGCGTCAGCTTTTTTTTACTTCTAACGGACGCCAACCGTTGACTTGAATTTTCTACTGAAAAAAGAAAAACACCAACATCTTTGATTGCCTATGGGTGAGTAAATTAACAGTATTTTTTTTTTTTTTTTTTTTTTTTTTGCATGAACTATTCATTTATTTTGAAATTTTCATATGAATGTTTAGGCTATATTATAACGTTGCGGTTCAAATATCAATATAACAAAATAATATAATGTAATATAATTATTAGGTCATATTGTGCAGCAGGGATGAGTCATGTTTTTCGAATATTCGATTGGTTAATTTTATTATAAAGTAGGCCTATAGCCTAGTTTTTCGATTCATTAATGGCAGCTCCAGTTCACGTGCAATGCTTAATATATTGTCTGCTAAAAAGAGATGTGTTAAAAAACAACACACAGCACTTGTTGATGGTATTTTGACACATGTTGTGTTTATTTTTAACATTGTTAAAATGTTG
The DNA here is from genome assembly GCF_963993115.1 of Abramis brama. Classification (NCBI taxonomy): domain Eukaryota; kingdom Metazoa; phylum Chordata; class Actinopteri; order Cypriniformes; family Leuciscidae; genus Abramis; species Abramis brama. The sequence goes on along the minus strand of NC_139966.1, from coordinate 28,045,230 downwards.
AAATGTTAAAAAAGGTCTGAAATCGCCTTATGTATGGAAGGCATTTTCTGCCAAATTTAAATAAATAAATTAAATGATTACAATGAAAATTAAAACCAGATTAACGATTTTATTACAGAAAACAGTATGCAAAATATGTGACAAAATTGAGAATCAAATTAACTGATTTCATTTTCACAGTAACAGTGCATTATCCCTGTCAAATTGAAAAATAAAATGCAATTGGTGATTTCACATTTCATTTTCACTACAGTCTAGAGGCAAGACTGCCAATATTAAAATGAAAAGCCAAATGTGAAAAAGAAACTACAAATACAGTTTTTACAATGCTCTTTAGTGACACAATTCAAATTCAAATGTAAATTTTCGCTTTCATTTTAATTCCTCTTTTATTTCACAGTTTTCATTTTCAAATAATTTCATTTTAAATGTTAAATGTTGATATTGTTAAAATGTAACTCTGGATAGAATAGCACTGGGTGGAGCAGAGTTTGTGTTTATGAAAAAAAAAGTATAGGTATTTTATATGGTATCCCATAAAATGCTCTAAAATAAATAAAGCAATACATTCAAATAAGTAAATTAAATATTAATTCATGAAAATTTAAAGATTAACCGGTGTTTTTTTTTGCAGCCAATCACATCATGCCTTTTTTTCAATGTCTTTTTCAAATGCTGCTTTCACTTGTTATTAATAACCAGATTAACTTTATTGCAGTCAGAAGCTCTTATTGAGAATTAACAGGTTTTGGTGTTGACGATTCATTGAATGTTTAATTTAAAGTCACCAGAATCGTGATTAGTGTCAGCTTATTTGGGCTCTTGACCCTTGACTCTTTAACCTTTGTTTTCTCTGATTGCTGTAAATGTGTATTTATTTATTTAAACATATTTGAAACAGCAGAAATAATCATGAGAAAAATATGCTCAGGTGATAATTTTATCATCATGGACATGTAAATTTGTTAAGCTCAGCAAGAGTTTAATATTTGAAAGATGATATTTAAAAAGATTAGCATATTGCAATTAACTTAAAGGAGAACTCAATTTTAACACTGAGCTCATTTTTTTGTACATTTGGAGTGCTGTCAGCAAGATTTAAACCTGCTTTTAGCCTCTAGTCGATTGTCGAGTTCACGCGCGTGATCATAAGTAACTAAGCAACAGTGGAGAACTCAACAATCGACTACTGTGGGCTTCGACCGGAAACAGGAAATAAATACAGGTATGAGCGCTGGCTGAATTATTATCATTTTTATTCATATCTTTCACATCTACTGCAGTCAAATTCACCCGTGTTCACTCTCACTCACATTGGCTGTGCACTTGTAATGGCACAAGGATGTTAAGAGGGTCCGTGTAATTTTTGTTCATTTCATTTCCTGTTTGGAATGGAATAACGAGAAATGAAAACCAGCTCGTTTATTCGTTTTCAGTTTAGTTTAAAAAACGAAAAATGAGATTTTGACTCGATTTTTCATTTTTCGTTTGTGGTTTACAAATCGGTTTATGAGTTCGATAAATCATTTGCACACGTGGTTATTCTAGACGCCTCCCGGTGCTATTCGTATTGGAATTGTGTAATGACAGAATATGTACACAACTTCCTTACTTGAAAGTACAGATAGTGGTCAAATATTACTCGGTTACAAGTAAAAGTTGTAAAGACCGATTTTTACTTATGTAAAAGTAGCCTACAGAAGTAATCGTTTTTAAAAGTAGGCTACTTAAGTATCAAAAGTAAATGTCAATGCATTTTTTTATTATTGTTGTTGCATTGTTGTGTGTAATACTTACAGTAGGCTACCTTATGCCTCTGAATCTAAGCCTGCCTTATCAATGGGAAATAGCCTACATTATGCTAAAATAATCTGTCATAGGCTATACTGTGGCTCACATTATTGGGGTTCCTTGCAGCAGCACGAATTACGTGACCAGCACCATATTTCTGCTTCAAATATTGTGCGTAGTTAACAGTGAGTGGTGGTTTCGGACATTATTTTATTAAAGTGCATTTGTCAGTGCCGCACTCGTACTGACTCTTATTCTGCCTGACAGAAAGAAAAGCTCGTAGCTTACTGAAGGCGGAGCGTTTCGACCAATCCGATGCGTGTGCAAATGAAATATCGAACTCGTAAACCGATTTGTAAACCACAAACGAAAAATCGAGCAAAAATCTCATTTTTCGTTTTTAAAACTAAACTAAAAAAACGAATAAACGAGCTGGATTTCATTTCTCGTTATTCCATTCCAAACAGGAAATGAAATGAACAAAAAGTACACGGACCTAAGAGGCTAAAAGCAGGTTTAAAACTTGCCACTCACCATCACTGTGAATGATATGCAGTGTTTGCTATGTTCTCAAACAAACAGGCCAGTATAACAGGGTATATGCAGGAATCATAGAGATGAATTTACTACCTTTTACTACCTTTTTTTACGGTGGCCGAGAGAGCTCAACGCGCTGCAAATGAAGAAAACACATGCAAACAGAAAAAAACGCATGCAAACAGAAAAAAACACATGCAAATAGAAAAAAACACATGCAAATAGAAAAAAACCCACCAGCGAATAAGAAAACATCTTCATCAGTTTTACAACTCACGTGCGTCCCAATACTCACAACACAACCAAATACGGAAACGCGCTGCAAAAGTTCACAACACAACCAAATACAGAAACGCGCTGCAAATAGGACAGAACACAACGGAAATGTTTCCGGGGAACCCAATAAGTGACGGACGGACGGCTCGCGAGCTTTACCAGAGAGACGCGGGCTCTGGCTTTACCTATGCCCTACTCTCTTAAAAGGGCAGACGGCAGAGCCCTTGAATTGGGCACTTTGGAGGGAGCGGGGTACTTGTGTGCCATTATGTTGATGAAGGGAGCAACGAAAGACAACGTAATTTCCTCATTATTTTCACCTGGGATGTTCCCATGACAACGCAGCGCGTGTCCATAAGCTGAATAGCTGTTCTTACCAGAAATATAGTATTAATGCTGTTAACATAACTGTTGCAAATAAATATACATTTTATACAACAAAGTTTTTAAAATATGTGTTATATCTTTGTGTGAGTGTCTCAACTTTAAAACTTGCCGTCTCATATTTGGACCTATAGCTACATTCTAACATTTCTTATGAAACTTATTTTAACATAACATGACAAAATGTGTTCAATGTAACTGATGTATAGATTAATGTCTTTTCCTCGTTCTTTTTCTCTATCTTTTTTATTTATTTATTTATTTTAGTCTTCAGCTCATTGTTCTTTTTAGTATTCTTATGACATTGAACATATCGCAAATACATTTTGTATATTGTATACAAAGTTGTATGTCATAAACGTGTCATCTTTGTATGTTTTGCAAAAAAAAAAAAGAAAATAATAAAAGTAGACAGCTGTAAGCACGTCCTAGCCGTCCGTCCATCACTTATTGGGTTCCCCGGAAACATTTCCGTTGTGTTCTGTTCTATTTGCAGCGCGTTTCTGTATTTGGTTGTGTTGTGAACTTTTGCAGCGCGTTTCTGTAATTGCAGCGCGTTTCCGTATTTGGTTGTGTTGTGAGTATTGGGACGCACGTGAGTTGTAAAACTGATGAAGATGTTTTCTTATTCGCTCGTGGGTTTTTTTCTATTTGCATGTGTTTTTTTCTGTTTGCATGCGTTTTTTTCTGTTTGCATGTGTTTTCTTCATTTGCAGCGCGTTGAGCTCTCTCGGCCACCGTATTTTTTACCACCTCCACAATATTTTTTACTACCAACATGACATCAAGCAGCAGCCCTTTTTTGGGGGGTGTGGGGGGTGGGAGGGGTATGCAAAGCACCACACCCATCATACATATTAGGTACACTAATGTTTAATTGTGATCATTAAGTATTGTCATTGTCAATTATGTTTTTTTTTTTGTAGTGTCAAGTTGAGTTTCAGTTGTCCTTATCTTAACCCTAGCCCTTGAGTTATCCTAACCATAGCCCTTAGCCCTAATAAGGTGAATAATAACCTTGGCACTTTGTCATTGCTATCAACTCCGACTCACTCAGGGCTCGACATTAAGCCTTTTCATGTGCTTGTCCTTTGGACAATTAAATCTGTCATTCACTTGTCCGAGTAAAAAAGTTGCTTGTCCGGAATTTTTTTGGTGTGTGTGCTGTAAATATAATTTATTCTGAAGAAATATCCTCATCTGTGTTCAATCAGCTCTGATATATTTAAATCTGCATATTGTCATATCTGCACCTTTAAAGGGCTGGCAGTATGTTGTTAACTGAGTTTAAACTGAGTTTACATTTGTTTGGACTTCTCCTCGAGAAGACCATAAAGATTGAAATTTAAGACCTACACGACGCATTACCAAATAAATATTCAAATCAAAGAATTCATTTTATTTCAATGAATTCAGTAATTGAAAAAGCATTAATTTAATTTGCAGATAAATCACATTAGTAACCTTCCACACCCAACAACGCATGTCAGAGAAAAGAACAGAATCAGATATAATTTTTTTTTATAGAAAATTGCATATTATACTGTAAAAAACACATAATTAGTTGATTTTAGTTGATCATAACTAGAGATGAAATGGCATGAACATTTAATTTCATTATTATAGTGACAAAAATGATCATGGTTATCACAGAATGATGTTCAAAAAGTATTAATACTGTACAAAGAAATCAATTCACCAAGTTTTATGTCGAAAACCAGCAAATAACAAATCAATTTTGCATCAATATGCACTTTTTGTTTACATAAACATTAAAATAATACCATTAAAAATTAACATTTTTAAAGTGTCTTGCATGTTATATACTAACATGTACAAGTTAAATAAGGTTTAACAAAAAAGGTTTTAGAAAAAGATAAACCTCACATATTTCAGACTTTAAATAATTTTTTATAAAAAGAATGAGTCAAAAAAGATAAATTACTGACATTTACAATGCACTTTAGCTTATCTTTTATTATTAATAGTAAAATTCGGTCCTATTTTCCCGTCTGGCGTCTGTCGTTGCTATGCAACCATGCCCTGCGTCTCCACAATGACAAAGAAGTTGTAGTAGCTAATGGATTTCCACCACCAAAAAACGCTTGCTGTAGCTCTGCCACAAGATTTATTTACGGAGAAGAGAAAAACACCCGTAGTGTTTGGGTGCACCCCCATCCTTCCTGTTGACTGAGCTTTCAGACAGCGCCTGGAAAAAACGAGTGCGCCGCTTCAATTATGAGCACGCTTACATTTGAATGAACTTGAGCGTGCAAAAGACGCGATATGTGAACGGCCTCTTGGGCTGCGACCTCCAATCAGGCCGCGAGCGACGTGTTGGAGACCCCAGCACTAGAGCTCCGCTTTGTAGGCTACGACTCGATACTTTTTTACTACTTTTAACTTTCTGCGGCCAGCGTTTATGGAAATAAACGAGGGTAAACCCTTTTTAAGACCTGACTAAATGAAATTTAAGACCGCGGATGAAAATCTGTCCGTTTTTAAGACGTTTTAAGACCTTAAATTTAAAGTTCAGAATTTTAGACTTTTTAAGACCCCGCGGGAACCCTGTTATTTAAACATACATATGAAACTTGTGTTTGAGTTTTAAGATATATTTAATAAATATAAGTGCAGTGATACAACGGAAAACTTTAAATTACCTTGATTTGCAGCCAGCAAATCCAGGGAAGAGGGTCTTGATGATTCTGCATGAAACACATTGCTTGGTTAAAAACAATGTTAATTAAATCTAATTGTTTGTGCTAATAATAGCCATTGCAAGCAATAATTGCAGAAATATAGATAACAAATATTTTATGAGAGCATTTATTTATTTATTTTTTCATTTTTACATCTAAGAAATTATGGACAAGGTTTACGTACCTTCAGGCCGGTAACCAGTGAGCCTCTGTGATGAAGACGAGGACTGGGGTTCTGTTCAGATCAAAGTTAAGCACAGTTATTTGTCTTAAACATCAGAGTTCACACATAATTTTACTTCCAAAGTACTTCCATACTTGCAAACATTTAAAGGACTGCCACAGTGCAGTGCTTCACTGTATTGATAGATAGATGCTATTAACCTTGTATTGCCGCCTTATTGGTGCTATAGGCTGCTTTACATCCTGCTCCTGTTTTTTAAAAATACAATATTACATAATTTATTATTTAGCAAAATGCTGTGATAGCTAAACTTTGTTATTCAACTTAAATCAAGGGGCACTTACCCCCAGCAGAGAGTGATGAAGAGAGATGGGAGGATGTTCTTGGGGATGCTATTGCAAATTGTGCAAATAACAATTAACAAAAATGTAAATGTGTTCATGAAAATTACAATGAAACTTTGCACATACTTCTTTTAGCTTTACAAAAATCCTTTTTTGAGGCAAATGTGGGGGGCTTTGGTGGTGGTGGGAGCTGACTATTGTCAGCATCATCAGACTCATCATCATAATCTGTTTCATCAAATTTAGGATTTCGCCTGGAAATGACAGCAAGCATGAAGTAATTAGAGGCTAAATTGTAGTGTTGAGGTTCCATTTATCTCAAACAATAAATCTTACTTTCTCTTTCTTTGATATGACTCTGGCTCTGTATCAATGCCAGAACCCTTTTCAGCCCGAATCAGGCATTCATGGGCCTTGTCATATGTATCTGAAAACAAGTTTTTAAATTAATTGCTTTATGTTTGCAAATTATACATTTAGTATTTGATATTACTTTAAAACACTCACTTTTCTTTTTCAGTAAAACAAATGGGTGTATCTCCCATGTGTCAGTGTTTGGCTTTTCACAAAACAACACTGCCTTCTTTAGCCTCTCTTGGCTCTTGTATGGAGGCCAATAACATCCCTCCTTGGTGCACCAGTTTTCTGGGATGACAGCTAAACTGTCCTCTTCATTCGGGAAATTGACCACAGCAAACATTGAACTGTGAACAAAAAGGTGAAATGGGTCATTCAATTTCACAAAATATTTCACAAACTCAATTTCAACATATCTTATGACATACACACCTTTTTACAGATAAATGTAGGAGTTATACTTCATTTGTAGTAGTTAAACTTTTTACAGAGCTTTTTTTCTTTCTTTTTTTACAGGTGCCTTACATCCTACAAATGGAGTAATGGCAGACCAGCAAAGTCCTCTTTGCATGGAAGAAGCACAAACTTGCGTTGCACATTTGTGGCTTGGGTGAAAAGAAGTTCATCCTTCAGTCCAGAGAGAAGAAAATGTCAAGCTGTGATGATGGCAGGGGATAGACAAAAAGATCGGCCTTGTTCCTGAATGTGGTGTACACAATGAACGTTTCTCCATGTTCCTCGACCACCAGGTTTTGCACTACGACAACATCCTTGTTTTTCAGCTGGACACAGTTATTCCCAGTGCACGTCTGCACAGAGAAGTGACTGAACTGCATTTTTGCATATTGTGCTTTCACATTTAGACCATTTGGGACTGGGCCGTTGTCATGTGGTTTTTGCAGAGTTTTCTCTGGATCTGACTGCATGGTTCGCATAGCCTCTCTTTCTGACAGTCTTCTTACGACTTGTTCTAAAGGCTTGTTTGGGTTTCGTATCATTCTTTTAATTTGGCCAAGGAAATTCTCAAATGGAAAGCAAGAAATGTTGTCAAGTACACCAAATGCATGTACGTCGTGAATCAAGTGCGTTAAGCAATGCATGTTGTAAGTGATGGTTTCTTTCCCATACAAGCAGCTGCAGTGGTTCACAAACAAAACCAGGAGGTTTCCTGCATAGTCTGCACACAAGGATGGACTGAGAAAGATGGTCATAGCAACTGCAAGCAGCATGAAGTTTTCATACATTGTCTTAGGAATGTTTCCTTTTAAACAGACAGGTGCAGTGTACAAGAGAAATGTACGAAATTCAGTAGCCTTCCAGCGGTCTGACTCCAATAGAGATCTCGGTTTTCTGTTCATTTCTGATGGAGCATGAGGCCGTAGCTCTGTCAGTTGTGTAGAAACATTTCTGACAAACGCTGGGCCTAAACGAGTCTTCAGTGGCCCTTTCTGCCATAGAGATATTAGTTTATGTGTAACGCCCAAACATACAAGGTGCATGTAGTCAAGAGGAAATGATGTCACCAAACCAATGGACAGTGGCTCTAAAGGTGTTTTCCCACTGTAGTGTGAGTCCTCAGAAAAAGACTCAAAATGGTCATGGTTGGACCTCAGACGGGCTGTTGTTTCTGGGAAGGTCATACGGTTATTGTAGTAAACTCCCTTTTGACTGCATTTGTCACATCCATAGTAACCATTGTGACCTTTAGAATTTCTGATAAAGGCCCTTGCTGGTGCGTCGCAAACAATGGCAGAGATCTGGACTTTAATATTTCTGTCTTTAAAGAAGAAACCTTCTTTTTCAAGTTGCTGCATTTCCTCAACAAAGTCTTGTAAGTAATCAAGACTGGCTGGTTTCTTTCCCCCAAAAAACATCCCAATGACAAATGGTTGTTTGTTTGTCTGGACCCCATCCTTGTAGTTTTCTACTAGGCCTAAAATAGGCCAGAATTGAGAGTTTGAGCTCTTGTATAGAGGAAGGCCATCTTTATTGACTTGCAGGGACACGGACTCAGACCACATTGGATGAACTAATGTTGTGAGTTGAGACAACAGACCATGTTCAATGCCAGCATGAAAATAAGTCCCCCCAGAGACTTCTTTCATTTCCACCACTGATTTTGTTTTCAGCAAAGTCCGTGAATCTTTAGGAAGACCTAATTCAGGTAGTTTGGTGCACAAAATCTTGAGTAGTTCAGTCAATGATGAATGTGGAATTTGTTTCCTGACTGCCCAATCAGAAAGTAATGCTCTGATATCATCATCCTCCTCCTCGTCTATGCTTTCATCATTGCTCTCCTCTGTGTTCCCAGCAAAGCTCTCACTATCTCTTTCCTCACTGCTGCTTAGTGTGTCTTCATCCACTGACTCCACTCTATTGCTAGACTCTGGAATTGTAAGAGCCACTTGCTCAAAATTGCTTATGTTAAAACAGTCAAGTGTCTCCTCAGTGCTTTCATCTGTCTCTATAGATGCTGACTTCAGATTTTGCAAGTCTTGCTCAACTCCTCTTTTAATTTTTCTTCGTTTACTCCAGTAACTGGACATGTTACCTGGACATAAACACTTCTGAATAAATCTGTAAAGTAAATCAAATTTCAGCATCAACAACACTGGGATGTTATCCTCTCGTGGTGATTCAACAGCTATCCTTCCTCTCTGCATATAAGGTGATCAAATTTGAATTCATAATGATTTAATGACTGTAATACTAAACTAATCTTATCAAATTTTAATCCTAAATAATGAATTTGCATTTTTTCATAGCCAAATTCATAAGCTGAGTAAAATGGCGTCAAGACATAGGGTCTTTATTACCTTAATGGTTATTGTTGGTATTTTTAAAAATCTAATATATTTTGCTATGCTAGGATTCACTTTGAATCTTAAAGTGCGTTTTATTATTATTATATTTTTTTTTGTGATAGACAGCAGGTGCTGACTGGAAGCGTCGGATCTCTTTTGATACCTCCCTGAATAAGGTGAGTCAATTTTAATTCATAATGGTTTAATAATAATGATACTAAACTAATCTGTTTGAATTTTAATCCTGAATAATGGATTGGTTGCAGTTTTTGCACGATAGTAGCCATGTCAATGGCGTTGAGTTATTGTAGTATTTTAAATGTATGAATTTGTTATGCTCTAGGCCTAATATTGAATTTAAAGTTCACTTCATTAATGTTAAATATAATTTGTCCTTGTACTATCTTTATTGTTGATGTGTTTTCATTAGTAATAATGAACCACGAATTAAGAATTCGTTTTAAAGTAAGGGGAAAATCCAAAGACCGTTTATTTGTGTTACAGCTCGGGTATACCATGTCATCAGTCTTATTCGTTTAGTTAAAAGTTCTGCAGATGTGATGGTTGGTTTTGAGTGAGAAACATTTTGCATCTTTTTGGTCTCCGAATTCAACAATATTGCTACAGAAGACAACGGATTAAAGCACTACTGACAGCAGCCTTGAAGTAGCCAGACCCAACAATTTAGAAAACAGTAACACCTTTAAGTGATGCTAAAAAAAGATAACTTACCCTAGTTGAAATAAAGGATGGATGGATAGAAGAAGAAAAAAAATCACAGTGGAGAAGGATGATGCAAAATCTAAGAAAAGGAAATAATAAAAAGAATATACAGTATTACAGTTAAGCTGAATACTGTTACTGTTATTCAAATGTTGAATGATGCATGTATGCTGCAAATTAATCTAATATGAATATCTAGAATAAATCTAAAGTGAAACTAAGATTGTGCAAAAGATATCTTACAAAAAACACCTTACAGCAAAGGATGACAATTGTAAAATTGGAAATTGTGGCACAGGATCATATGGATTTGTAGTTATTTATTGACTAGACAGCAAAATATTATGGTGACACGAGAAACTGCATTAATTATGTTTACGTTTCTCATCTTTGCAGATAATTTTCAATCAGTCACAATTTTAAACTGGTAAAAGCAGGTAAATGAACATTAACATGGACAGCTTATTCTGTTCAAATAAGGGAACCATCTCAAGCTGTCATTGCTGAAGATTTAGCTTTAAAGAAATAAATTACTAAATACATATAATATACTCTCCCAAATATACTTACATGGATAAAGACACTTAACGATTGAAAGAGCTCTTAAAAGAGCTTTTGGGGTTTATTTAGCAGCTGTTGAAACAAAAGCAAAATGGAGAAAAAGAATAAACATGACTGAACAAATATTGCATATGTCTGTACAAATTAAAATAAATTTTTCATAAATGATTAGTAACTAATCGATATGTTTTGAACATGGCAAATCAGAGATGCAGGATGTAGGTAGTTTTTTTAAAGAACCATCCTTTAAATTTCTTAACGCAACACTGCGCTTCTAGGCCGGTGTGCGACCCCCCCCCCCCCCCCCCCCCCCCCTGCCTTTGGGGATAATTTAGCTACTCACAAAATCAAAAAACCCTGTGCAAATTAAAATGTATTGATTTATTATCAATTATCAATTAATTATGCCAATATGTATTTTATTAATCAGTAGCCTATGTCATGGCAAGCAGGCATACAGGATGACTGTGTTACTTACAACAATCAGATGGCAATCGACACTGAAAGAAAGAGAAGATAATTATTTTCATGGTATAAAACCAAAGTTAAGGCTCTGATTACAATGCCATCTCAAAATGCACAATGGTTAGAAGAATGCTGAGTACATCTGATGTACCACCCAACTCACTAACAGATAAGAGCCATAAGTGTGTTATGCCTGAAGCTGTATTTCAGTGTATGTGTTTCTCTCCCTCCATTGTTTCCGCTGTCCGTCCTCCTGTCCCGTTTCTCACAGGTTGTTCTGCCCTGGACGTGTCATCAGTGGAGGAGGAAACGGGAAAGGAAGCGCCTGAGAGAGACAGAGCATGTGTTGCCCACTTTGTTGAAAGCTGTTAAAAATTGTGTTTTCATAGCTTTTGATTGTGAATTCTGTGAAGTTTGAGTCATTGATAATGTTGTTTTTCTCTCCCTCATTTTTCTTTCTTTTAGTGTTGGACAAATTTAACCTAAGAACAAACTGCCTGAGTCATGAACGCTGTTTGGGCTAGGTGTCATTTATTTTTTTATATACTTTTCTCCTGTTTTTGCTTGGTTAAGGAGAAGTTCCTGAATTTTCTTTTGTTTTATTTTGTCCCTGGTAGGATATTTAGTTTCTGTAGTTTTCTTTTTGTTTATTATTTTGGCGTGGCCTAGCCCTGAAGTTACTTTTGCATTTTTTGTTATTGTTTTGAACTGGTCACAGTAAATATTCTGGTACTGAAACTGAATAATCAAATGTAAAATAAATGTAAAATAAATTAAACTGCACACTCTTCAATGTATAAATGAAATATAGATTAATCGTTTACAAAAAGCTATAAAAGTTATTCAGTCAATCTCTGAAAATCTCAAAACTTATAATCTCAAAAAAAAATGTCCTCTACAAAGGAAAACTCAATTGCTGGGTCTCAGGAGGATAACATGGGCACAGATTTATGTTTCTGCCCGCACGCGACGAGACCCGCTGTGAGATCCACCGGTTAAATGAATGGAGAATAACTCGTATTTTTCCGTGAGTGTTCGGCCATTTTCGTGAGCGCTCATTCACGCGCTGTCAGAAGTGGGCGCGCTTCAGGAGTAGGCTATGTGTAACAAATCAAGTTTCCTTTCACATCTGTGAGGATATTACTAGTTTTTTATACTTTATAGTTGTTATCAATATTAAGTAGGGCCAAACGTTAACATGACAGACACTAAAACTCGTTTCTTTCAGTCTGATTTGCTCCTTTAGCGTAGCCTAAGTGACGTCACAGATGTAACGGTATTTGACGTTAACAGGTTTTATGTCCTTGTTAGTAATATTTTTATTTACTTTATTCATTTTTTAAAATGTCATTTATATTTGTATTTATAATTTGTAAAGTAATTTACATAAATTGAATAATTAAAGTACTTACCTCCAGAAAACTCACAGTAGGTGTATAGTCCTCTCAGCAGGGAGTTGGCAGTTGGGATGTGTGCATGCGCTGGGCACAGACTTCAGCTTTTATACCCGCTGCCAAGTATTTTCGCGGGCTTGGCACGCGAGTAATAATTTAAGTCCGGCAGCAAAGTTAATATTTTTTTATATTTATTAATATTCATATATGTGTGTGTATATATATGTGTGTATATAAATGTGTGTCATATCTTGTAATTAATAAGATTAATTAATAAGATTAATGATTAATTAATCTTGAATTAATTAATCATTATTATTTAATAATATATTAATTTATATATATTAATATTATATATTAATTAATATATAATATTCATATTAACAATTATATTATATTATTATAATATTCATATTAATATTATACTAATATAATATTATTATATTATTATTTTTTTTATAATATAATAATATAAAAAAATATATTATTGATATAATCTTGTTTTATCACCCTGGCATTAAATTAACAATAATATAATAAAACTGCTGTCATGGGTTAATAGAGGAGCTGAAGGAGAAACTGTAATTTTGACATGTTTCTTACTTCTGACTGTTCACCTCTATTTCTTTACTTGTATTGACAAATCTTGGGAATGATTTGCTCTACTGTCCCATACAGGCCTCTGTTAAAATACTGGCAGCAGTTTCACTTTTCACTCAGCAGACAATTTACTGCTATATTGCACAACTATATTATTAAACAAGTTACAACTGTTTTAGAAGTTTACGATGAGGTACTGCAAATTGAGTTTACTTAATTGCAATGCATTCTGGGAGCCATGTGTGAGCATCCTGAAAATAGGGCATTCAAAAAAATCATTTGTTATATTAAAGATTATTAATAACTTATTATGACATATTTTATCAATGTAAATAATTATACAATAAACATTGAGGAAATAAATTTAAATCTCGTTTAACTTAAAACTAATTTAAGATGCAAAATGCCACCAGAACAACCTTTTTTTTTGTTTTAGATTTTGTATTGTTTTTACATTCAACTGATTAGTATTTATATTTAACTTAACTTTTGTTTGTCATAAGCCCATCTCAATTTTTTTAATGTGTGCTTTCACTCTTTTACACTGTACATTCTAATTCGTTAACCTCCCTTAAAAAAAGCATGCAAAGTGACCTTCTAAGAATCCTGAAAAAAAAATGACAAAAAGTATTAAGCAGCACAAGTGTTAGACATTAATGAAAATAAGAAATGTGCCTTAAAAAAGCTTAGTAAAGTGACAATATGTTGTAGTAACAAATGCGTTAGTGTAAGTTGAGCTAAATAATATAACATTTCCTGCAACTTGAAATTTCAGTTGTATTTAGTTAAACATCTTAAGACAATGCAAACTGATTGCCTTAAAAAGACTTTTACATTACATTTTATATTTATATTTATTCATTTAGCATTTTATCCAAAGCGACTCACAAATGAGAACAATAGAAGCAGTTAAACTAACAGTAGGACAACAATATGCAAGTTCTATGATGACCCTTACCAGTTTAATCTCGGTACGTTTTTTGTTGTTGCGTTTTTTGTTGTTGCTGCTGTTGTTGTTTAATAGAATAGAAGATAAAGTGTTAGTATAACTGGATCGAGTGCTGCCGAAAAAGATGCTTCTTCAGCCTTTTAAAAAGGTTTTACTCCAGTAACTTGAGCGCTTCACATATCCATCAATATAAATCATTTATAAATCAATAAAAAAGGTTCCATTCTATTTACATTTATACAAATAGCCTACATACACATTTAGGATAGTTATGTTTATATATATATATATATATATATATATATATATATATATATATATATATATATATATATATATATATATATATATATATATATATATATATATATATAGGGGAGCACGGGGCACAACCTAACGCGGGGCTAATTGTAACATTGTAACACGCTTGTTTTAAATACTTCCGCACATGATTGGATGACGAAACTTTGTGTATTTACTAGTTGCCATATCAACACTATATAGAAAAAAAAATCCGCCAAAATTATTTTTTTTTGAAGATATCCATAGACATTTATTAAACCATAGCAAAAGTAAATTTCTTACTTAAGTTAATTTTCCATCTCTATTTGTGTTTATTTAAAATAAGACAAATCTGATATTATTTTAATCTCCGAGATGTTATTTAACAGTTGAGATAGTTCTTTAATACTTCGCTAATTAGCAGAAGACACTAGCCGGGTTTAAATCCCAGTTGTGCAGGCCAGGGCATGTTGTAACACTGCGTTACAAATGTGCCCCTATTAGAAATATGCTACTCTATACTTTTATTTATTTTATTGAGAAAACGTGAGAAAAAGGTGAATAAAGACTGAGAGTCAATGTTCAGAAATTACTAATTATTTATTTGTGTTTGAGCTGTGTTTTCATGTGTTCCTAGTCAAAACTCAAAAATTAGTTTATATTTAATTATAAAAAATTGCCATTATTTTATATGAAAAAGTTTTTTGATTGTTTTTTATTTAGAAAATATTTTAGTTTTTTTTTGTTTTTTTTTGTTTTTTATTAGATCAGATAACATTTTAAGCAGTCAGATGTTATTACAATGTGCCCCACACATGTTACAATGTACCCCACCTATGGGGCATGTTGTCACATTTCACTTCCATTCTTTCGGGGTAGGCTATATCAAGAAAAAAGTATATACTGTATTAATAAAACAAAAACACATAATTGTAGTAGACATGTGGGAAATTAATGTGGGAAAAAATAAATACTCTGAACCATAAGTAGATTTACACAAACTGAGAAAGTCAAAAAGCCTCTAAGTGCCATCTGAAAATTTCTTCTTAGCAAGCTTATATTTAAGTTAAGTAATTTCTCTTAAATGACAGTTAATTTGCCATTTTCATTGCCATTTAAGTGAAATTACTGAACTTAAATATACGAGCTTGATAAAAATGATGAATCTAGAAGAAAATTTCAGATGGCTTAGGCTTTTGTATCTGAACTCTTCATATATAGGCTAATATTTAAATAAATGCTCAACAATCGGCAGACCGGCGGTGTGCCGACGGAGGACCAACCGCGGCGAACGCTGGTGGCGTGCCAACCAAAAAACGCTGGCAGACCGACCGCTTTTTCAGATTGGTCGGCTTGCCGAAGGTGTGCCGCCGGAGGTCCGACCGTGTCAAGCCGCTGACTTTGTGCCGCCCAAAAAACGCTGGCGGACCGCCAGGTCATTGTTAGCTGGGTTATGTTCCCAAATGAGTTTTTGTTATCATAGGCCTACAATATCACATCAGCAAGAGTGCCGTTTTCCCGTGCACAATTGCAAATGTGATATTTATTTTATATAAGTTAAATCAACAATAAATTAACATTGTGAGTTACATTTTATAAACAATATTGTCAATATTGTTTGTTTTCCCTTTATTTCGCTGACGAGAATTTCAAAATGAAGCCATAGCAGAGTCTCAATGCAACAGACAGCGACGATTTTTTGAATGGAATCCGCGTTTTGAACGAATCAATTTAATGATTCAATGAACAGTCACTTGCTTCTTTCCCGAATGAATCAGCCATATTTCAACAATCTCATAGCTTTATTTATGCAATTGTAAATGCAGTGTAAATATATTAATGCCAGATCTGATGCCACTTCTGTCACCTCTGCACTGCAAAGATGGACTTTGATTTAATGATTTATGACATTTATAACATTGGTATTGTGTAATTATTCTAATAGAATTTAATTAGAATGTTAGAATTTGACATTAAAGGAACTGTATGTAGGATTGTGGCCAAAACTGGTACTGCAATCACTTTAAAAATACTATAGAGCGGTGTATCCCCTCCCCCTCCCCCCTGACTGGAGGTTGCCAGATAAGCTGAATTCAGCAGAAACGTAGGCTGCTTCAATGAGCTTCCGACGAGACGTACACAGTAAGTTTTTTTCTGTTAATTATGTTTATGCATCATGAGAGATATTTTGATAAGTAATTATGTATTTAAAAAATGTACTAATTGTCATTAGTTAAATATAATCGTAAAGATTTATGCTCGTATGTGACAGTATCGTAAAGATGTATGCTCGTATGTGACAGTATAATCGTAAAGATGTAACGTTATGCTCGTATGTGACAGACAGAACGGTAGCTGTAAGTCTAACTTGTAACGTTATGTATCTGTCATTAATGTAAGTACAAGCACAAGCCTATGTCACTATGTGTAATACAGCTATTCATTTAGCTGATGCTATAAGTGAAAGTGACCAGCTGTATTTTTTTACTTATACCCTGCAGCATGCGTCCATAACACGCTAAAATATGTGATGTGAAATACAGGTCAATTTGCAGCATGTGTAACTTAGTCCACGATATACGTGAAGAACGAATGTCGAATCATTTTTTCTGAGGTAAAGTTAGGCTTCTGTCTCAATTACGTTTCAAATTGCCATAATGGGCGTGCTAATGTTGTTTTCCTCAGCGTCTCAGCATAATGACAGAGAAACGGGCTCCTATGCATTGCTAATGTTTAGCATACGTCCATGTGAGCTAACGTTACGTTACTTTGCACGAACATGCATAACTTTGTTCGACTTGTCATGAATATATGATATGTGCATTGACAACAAGTACAAGTTAGCCAAGCACAAGTTAGATGAATCTTACCTGTCCAGGAGAAAATTAGCTACGTTGGCGTCTGTGTTCAAATTCTTCTCCGTTTTCAGCTGTCTCCATCTTTCAAAAGCATCTCCTATACAAATTCTGGTTTTATTTCGGACTTTGTCACGACGAATTTCTGAATTATAACGAGGTCTTTTTGATTTAGTAACGTTAGACATTTTTATCCGACTAGAGCTAGGGTAGGTTAGAGCAAAGCTGGCAACCCGGATCCCGAAACACTACTGACTTCGTGATTGGTAGATAGGTGGAGGGAGGCGCTTCAGGCCAAAACACAAAATGACAACATCAACATCAGTTGAGGGCTGCAAGTCCACTTTTTAAATGACAATATCCTAGCCATACTACTGTTGTCAGTGATATAAGTATTTGAAATTAACATGATTTCTTAATGTCTAGTGACACATCAGGGCCATTTTATGATTAATTGAAATAGATTTCTTACATACAGCTCCTTTAAAGTTGATGCATACATCTACAAATGTCCATATATCGGTGAAAATGCCCCTGTAAATCAATTTAAGGTGGCAAATATTATCCCTTAATAATAAAAAATGTTAATTTCTGTCACTGCTGTGAACTGACCACTGCATAGAATATGAAAAATATGAATATCTTCATCAGTCAGCTGTCAAAAACAGGCCTAAACCAGCCATGGCACAGAAACACCATCAGTAAAATATTATCTAATTATTATCAACAAAACTTTGAAAATATCGAGACATATTTTGTCAAAATTGCACACCCCTAATTATGCATGGTATTAATTTTGATTTCTTCGGGTCTTAAAAAGGTCTTAAAAGCCTTAAATTTGACTTTAAAAAGTGTGCAGAAACCCTGTTTACCAGAATAAAGGCACATTTAGGTGAGCCGATTTATCAAAAACATTGCTAAACGAGTTTTGGGAAGAGTACTGTTCCATATGAAGAAGTAAAATTCAGGGTTCGTACACCTTTTCCAAGGTCAAATTCAAGCACTTTACAAGCACTTTCAAGGTCCATTTTAAAGCTTTTTCCAGCACCTTATACCACCGTAAATGACATACCAATACATAGTCAAAATTATTATTTAGTTATCATATTAAAAGAGATAATGCTATAAACAGCCCAAATTGTGTTTCGTAATAGCAGAAAGAACAGGGCCCGGTTCCCCAAAATGTTCTTATCGCTAAGTAGTTCTTAACCTATTCCTTAACCTCTCTCTTAACGTTATGGCACGATTCCCGACACGTTCGTACGCCAAGTATATCTTCTGTAAGTCACACTTTCGTAAGGTTGGTCTGGACCATTCGTAAGCTCTCTCTTAGCATTGTTTGAGCTCAAGACGCTAGTCGCCGCCACTGTGCAGCAGTCTTTAGAAATCACCGCAGCGCATTACAAGTCAAACTATGGTATGTTGACAATGTTGTGGCTCAACAATGATTTTATGTTATGGACATTTTAAGACATAATAAAATATGTTCGCAATGGATACAGGCCTATTTATGAAGTTGACTTTATTTGGTATCAGAACTAATATGGTGGTAATTAGCCTAGGCTATTTCGTAATGTCATTAAAGCGTTTAAATTGGCAATCACTTTTGATAATTAAAATCTTGAAAAATCATGCCATTTTTTCCTAACGTCCTGCCAGGACCTTGGTGTGCCTGATCCGGAGGCAGCCATCTTCCTTGCTATGTCGTTCCATAGCTCTTTTTTGTTGCTGTTGCACAAGTTATTCCGAAAGCTGGAAAACAGTGTCACCTTGTGTAAGCTCACCTTGTCCAGCAAAACTTCAAGTTCCTCTGACGAGAAGCTTGGTGCCCTTTTTTTACGTTGCTTCCCCACCATATTCTGTATCTAACTCTCTCTCTCTGTTCATTGTAGATAGGTTGCTTTTTATTGAAAACATTAACCAATGGCAATCAATACCGCATTAAACAGAAGTAACTGCAGCTGCTTGCCAATCAATTCTGATTGTAAAGTACCTTACCATTAATATAAAAGTGTATTACATCATTTTTAGAAGTCGTTAAACCCATGTCAAGAAGCGGCACAAGTGGCACAACGGGATAAGGTGGATGATTAGCGAGGGATACCCGGTTCGTCTACCCGTCACAACATATCGTGTGAACATATTACTGACAATTTGATAATTTAATTAATAGTCTATATTTTACTGATAACTTAAACTATGTTAAAATAAATGTTACTGGAATAATTTGAGGAATGTTTCATTTGCATAGAACGTGTTGTCTTTCTTAACGCCGTAATGCACCTTCGCATGAAGTGGAAAATCGATTCCTGAGCAATCGATGCCAACTAATTCAGCACCTTCACTTGGGACAGCGCCTTTGTAACGTCGAACGTGTTAAGAAGCTTCCTAAGGGACACTTCAGGGAACACACTTAGGAACATAAACAACTTTGGTAAGATATATCTTTCGAGTCTTCTTAGCGCGCTAAGAGTGAGCGTTATCGGGGAACCGGGCCCAGATATTTAAGCAAATCACAAGTTTTATTTTTCAAAATGTATCACTGTCTAAGTAGATCATGCCTATGAATAATACTTTTCATTATATTAATGTCCAAAAATTGCTTCCCAGAAAATGTGATTTTCAGGCTGTAAAACTGAAGTATTTTCAAGGGCTGAAAATGTGAAGACACAGGATTTGAACAGAAATATTTTACAGGCCTTGGTTTTAGGACACATTCTTGATATAGACAAGGTTTGAACAAAATCTGAGACAGTGCAACAACAACAACAACAACCAGTAATTCCATTTTAACCCAGTATAATACAAATACAATAATACAGGCACCAGCCTGATAAATAGCCTATATTAATAAAAAAAAAACAATGCATTTCATTGCCAAGACATATAAATTTATCTACTGGAATAGAGCAGTGTAAATATTGCATAAGGCCATCCTCAACCTTACAGTAGGCTACTTGTATGACACTCCATCTGACACGATTTCTGTTCAGCAATCAACGATTGTTGTTATGCACTGGGCTAATGTTTGCAGGTTTTAAGTTGCGGATAGTTAACGTTACAGTTACGGTGCTGTAACTCAAAGGCTATTTTCACTGCATATTCCACAAATGAACGTGCCATAACTGACATGTGTGGCGACCAAGTTCTTAAACAGGGACACTAATTAAATAAACCAATTACGCCACCCTGGGGGCTTTCTTTTACCAGGGAATCACCCTCAACTAACTAGGAGCACACAAGGCTCACAGGCTCGTATCAGTTGGAGTCAGGCATGAGACATGGGTGAGGTACAAACAGTAAAATCACTTTTGATTAAAATGACCCAAACAAATCACAGAAAAAGAAAACCACCATCAACAAAAAGGATATTCAAAATTGGACACTCCTGGCGACGGAAGTTGGGGACTGCAGCCAGATCACTCAACCCAAGGGGCCTCTCTATTTTCCTAAAAAAAATAAGAAACAAAGAAAACCACAAACACACGTGCACTCACACCGCACTCAGTCGAACACCTCCATGTGCAGGGAACTACACTAACCTTTTCCACTGGTGGCACTTGCGCTACTAACTTTTTCAGTTACTGGCGCAAAACATGATTTGGTCGCACAAATTGTTTATAGTAAGCCGCTCTGGATAATAATGAACAATAATGAAACTGTATTGCATACAGAAGTGCTTTTTATTTTACTTGCCATCTTTTAAACCACATGCCTTCTTGTTTTTGTTTTCTTTAACATTGGTTGGGATAGATTTACTGCAATAGAAAATACAGTACACAATAAAGTGCAAAATGGATTTCAACATGCTATGGTTGGCACAGATGGGCAGACTCCTGAACTCTTATGCACCGATGTGAAAATTGTGGCCGATACCGATAATAACCGATATTAATATTGCTGTTATGGCCGATACCGATATCTCTGTATAGAAAACAAATTTACTGATAATCAAATAAAGAGATATTTTTTTACTTTAGAAATGACTTATATTGGGCACCTTTACCAGTGTTTGCAAAATATGTCACACATAGGACACACATGCATTATATTGCATTGCATTGCTGGTCAACTTGTCTAAAATTAAGAAACCCCTAGAAAACAGTAAACAAAAAACAAAAAAAACCAGGAACATTGTGTACAATTAAGATAGGCTACTTAATTTATTATTCCAATATCCAAATATGATACTAAATACCACAGGGAAAAGGGCTTCTATTTGTGACGTGCTGTCTTTGCATTTGAACATTGTAGGCTACATTTTAAACAGGACACGCATTAGCTGAATAAATGATGTTTGTAAAAGCCAATACAAACATATTTATAGAAAACAGTTGACAATGAATAGACAGGAGTCCAATAATAGCATAACGAATCACTTATTCTAAAAATAATATCAAGTAGGCTATAAGTTAGACGAATCCGACATATAACGAGGGCTGTGTTAACAGTAAAACGCCCGTCATTTAACGATTTTTAAAAACACGGATGGATAATACAAAATGCTTTCTGACATTTTGACAGAAAAAAACAAAAACAAGCAAGAACAAAATTTAAACTATAGCCCGTCAATTTTCATTGTGTGCTCTGTGTGCGCGCGTCCGTGTTTTGAGAGAGAGAGAGAGCTCGCGCAGCACTGATACAATGGTACGTCTAAGTAACGGTCGCGGGGCTGAAGCCAACTTGATGTGTTGAATGCTCAGAGCACGTTATAAAACGTATTCTTAAAATACACATTTCTGTTTTAAAAAATGCTCATAGTAAATCATAGCATATTGCCTAAAACATAGGTGCAAAAATAATCAGTGATACATTTGCGACCCATTAAAAATTAGGGTCGCAATGGCATTTCAAAAGGTCGCATATGCGACCATTTTGGTCGCAGTGTAGTTCCCTGATGTGGCACAGCAATCACTCCAAAAATACCACCACCAAGATGAGGAGGGCTGCCGCCCTTAGTTTCCTTGCCGCCCAGGCCTACAATAAAGAACACACACGTAAAACTCATACACCACAAAAAGAAAAAAAACAAAGAACTACACAAAAACAACTGTCCCAATTGATCCTTCGCAGGGAGCTTGATTGACAGGCGATCTAACCAATCATAATCCGCCATCCGCCATTTTGTCCGACAAAGCAGTCAGGAGAGATAGCAGATTAACATGGGAGGATTTTAACTTGAAAAACGGAATGTACTGACGCCTTTCCGCGGTTTAAAACAACATTCCTTCTTATGTTCATTCATGTTTATTTGATGCTATAAATGAACTAGAAGGAAGAGACGATCGGTTCACGAGCAACTTTAACTGATGCTCTACACAGCAATCTGTCAGACACATTTAAGAGCCACAAAACGGTATGTATCGTTTAAATTTCTTTTAAAAAAATGACCAAATTTGAAAGGTGAGACTTTGTTTAATATGTTAAATATCAAAAGTAACCGAAAAGTAACCTGGTCTGTCCTGTCTGTCAGCGTGTTGTCAGTCTCCTCTCTGCTCCGTGATGTATTTTTCACTGCGTGAGAACATGGTGTGGCGTGAGAGCAGCGTAGCTTGTCGGACATAGCGACAGTAACTAAGGGGGGCGGGTCTTTGCGAAGGGTCAGTTGACTAAAGGACACAAATGCACAGTATTCATCTCAAAACAGTATGATAACAAACATTCTTATCACATGCAAGATGCATATTCCAGATGATCGCCTCACAACATTGTTTACTACAACACTTAAATTCAGGGTACTCCTATGAGAACAGTTGGATAACAAGATATCCTAGACAGCATCAGGAAAATACAGACCAGGTGTTTGTTTAAATCATACCGAGGCCACGAAGACCGCACTTGAGTCAAACAAAAGAAAGAAGGAACAAAAACAAACAGTCACATGATAAGTAAATAGACAAAGAGAATGAAAACTTAAATCAAAACAAAAATGAACAGTGATGACTAAGAATGAGTATCAAAAGCCACTTAAATAGAGCTCATAACATTCTGGGTAACCAAGATCAAATCCCGGGCAATGAAAACATTCCCACCAGTTCTCACGGAACGAAACGGAAACAGTTGAAACGGAAACAGTTGTTGAGTTCGGAGACGTCGTAGTGACGCCAGTCATTAAGGCCACATAGCAGAGCAGCACAACAGCACACGGAATTGTACACGCGCAGTCATATATCCGTGAAATTAAGTCAAACAGCAGCACGTAGTAAGTTAGTGGACGCTCAGCAGCTTATGTTGAACTGGACCTCTGATTCAAGCGTCCAGTGAACGACAATGATGACGAAACAACCCACCATAACCTTGAACAGGCATATGAAACACATTAGAACACAAAACAAAGAGGAAACTCACCAAGCAGACTTGAGGTCGGGCTGAGGAATTAAATATAAAAGGTTGAAAACATACCTGAAACAGCACACCATTAAAGAACCGCGAAACTCATCTGCTTTACCGGAAGCTCGCACAACAACGAGCGCCGCCGAGTGTATGCCGATTAATTACCCTCTCCACTACAACAAAGTAGTCCATGTCACCCGGTGCCACAGGAATCACTTGCAACAAGTCGCTAACCTGCAGCTCTTACCTCTCCAGCTCTTGCACACCGCGCCGGAACGACAACAATGACATGACGTCACGTGTAATGCCCTCACAGGTAACGTGCACCAACCACATTTATAGTCCTCATAACTAGAGCTAAATCACTATCCAGCCGAGCGTTAATAGGCGGGGCGAATGCCTACTGCTACACATGCAATACTAACATTACATTATCACACTAAGTACTCTCAGTTTCTAATGGCCCTTGCAAGACAGGACGCAGAATGTGCTGCTCTATGAAACCCATTTATTTCAATGGCTTGCGCCGCGCAAGGACGTTTTGTTGCTGCGTCGACCAAAGCGGAGGCGCAGCATTGGTGAGCTCGCACGCACGCTGCTGCGCTCTGTGACGATTACCCGCGCGGCCAATAAAAACGGGGCATCCAAACAAGCGTGGAAATCAAAATGAAAACTCTGCCTACTTTTGCTCTAGCTAGCATAGCACAAATCGCTCTGTATCTGAAGGGCTACATTTTATTTCTCCATTTAAAGGTGAACTATGCAGGGTTTTTTTTAGCTTAATTTACCTTAATTGAACAGCTTCGGAGTCATTGGAATGGTTATATGGGATGGGAGGGGAGCGAGTCGCCAATGAGTTTTGACAACAGTGTTGTCAAATATCTATTCCGAAGCTGTAGGGGGAGCTCTATAGAGAAACCCGCGAGCAAAAAGCGAGAAAACAGCGAAGAAATTGCCAAAACTGCACAGCGCTGCTTTAATAGACGAACTATTCAGTCAGATAAGTATTTGTTGTGAAAGAAATACAGTTACAATTTCAAGCATTTAAGCATTTTATCCCTGAAAATTGTAAACAAGTTATGATACTATTTCAACAAAAGTGTCATTCAACAAAAAAGTTCTTCAGATTCTCCCATTAAAAACACATGAATTCCATTAAACAATTATTTCTCCATTGAAATTAAAGCAGTACAATGAATACGTCTTGAAAATAAAGAAGTGAAGAACAGAGGTGTGATTCAGCTGTGAAACAGATGAAGATTAAAGACTTGTCCGTGTCCTGCTGGCAGGTTGCTCATTCCACAATTGACTAGCATGAAACTGAGTTTGTCTGTGAAAGCCTTCAAGCCCTTCACCAGAATTGAACTTCCAGTATTCAAGAATCAAATCCATACAATGCAACTTAGCTGTAAGTTGCTTAGCTGTCCAAACCAACTGTGAAGCTAAGAATCAAGGAATCAGACGCCAAGGTTAAAAAAAAGATTATATAGGTCCCACTACTGGTTGTTGGACAGCACATTTACATTGGTGTAACAGCACACTAGACTGATGAATCTACACTGGAAAGAAGGTCTGTTTCCATTACCTTCAGATGCCTGAAAGGTTCACATATGTTTGATTTGCTTACAGGAACCTTGGATGACATACATTCGGAATTTTATATAACAGAAAATATGCCTGCATGTGGTTGGTTAGTCTACTCCTTGAGTTTCATCCTACCAGGGGGCTGCAGTAGAGTGTATATAAACTGGCTGGCTAGAGTGTATGGTGTCACGAGTCACCACCCCTTTCTTCTCGTGTCGAAATATAGTCGCCATCCAGGTATGTTTGGCGATGTTGTCTGGGTTGTCTATGGCTGGGTTGTGAATGGCATACTGTAGCTAACGTTACACTGTTAAAAAATACTTGTAAAATTTACAGTAAAATACTGGCAACAGGGTCGCCAGCCAGTTACTGTATTTTTTACAGTAATGTTTCTGTAATTTAAATTACAGAATTTTACTCTATTCTCTGATTACAGTAAATAACTGTATTTTCAAATTATTGTATTTTTTTTTTTTTACAGTAAGCTACATTAATCTCTGTATGTGCTATATCTAGAGGAAATATGTAAAATGCAGTATATACAATATATTTTCCTGATTTCTGAATATTAATGACTGGCAGCTGGCATATTATGCCATAAGCTTTAAGCAATTGTTTTTAAATACATAAAGTGTTGTATAATGCACAACTTAATTCCCATATTACTTCACAAAACAAACAAAAATAATTAAACATCCTAATCTTGAAAAACAGGTCAAAATTGTTTTATTTTATAACTTTAAAATCTGCATGAAAAAAGTAATAAAACAGTATATTTTGTATTATTTTGATTCCATTTTTATTTACAAAATTGTATTTTTTTCTAAAAGGACATGAAATTAAACATTTTTTTGCCATCATGGCCCTTCACAAAAAGAAGACATACACGAACAACATACATTTGAAACCACAATTTGACCAACATGATCATAATAAAATGGTTCTGAAAAATACAAAGACACGGATGAATTTCCACCACTTCATTACCAGACAAACATGTCCAAACAACAAGGTCTCCAGATCTCCAGATGCTGTTCCATCACAGGATGCAAAGAGTGTCTAGAAATATTGAAAAGAACAAAGAGGACAATATATTAGATATATTACAAAACATAATGATACAGTCAGAGACAGATAGAGGGATGACAGATACAGCTAGAGACAAATAGAAAATATTAAAAGTTTAACAATTAAAGGGACTGTAAGTAGGAATTACTCCCATCTAGTGGTGAAATTGTATTTTGCATTCAAACGAATAATGCTCTCCAGCGCCTCACTTTTTCAAATGCGCGTTGCATCTACGGTAGCCGTTATGTACCAAAAAGCTATGACAGGATGTCTTATAATAGCACTTCCGAGTTTTTCTTCGGGTGAACAAACTTGAAACAACGAAAAAAGAATGTTACAGTATGAATTACTGACTGTGAAAAACATTAACTAAGGTAGTAATAAAGCCTTCTTTACTCGTTATATTTTTTGAAGTAGGCTACGTTGTTAATCATCATCATCATCAGAGCCTTCTCTAATGTTACTTTCCTCAATAGCTGCTATTCATCAAAGAGCCTGTTTAACTTTTACTATAAATGTTCTTCTGCCTATATAATAAAGTACCTCTCTATATAATAAAAAACGTATAGTTTTTTATTATATAAATATTCTATTATTATTTTTCTGTCTATATAATAAAAAACTTCTTTAATGTTACTTTACTCAATAGCTGCTATTCATCAAAGAGCCTGTTTAACTTTTAACTATAAATGTTCTACTGTCTATATAATAAAGTACACAGCCAAGTAATGAAAAGAAAGCTTGTAATTAAGACCGTAACATTGACTTACCTGTCGATAAGAAAGCAGGCAACTTCAGCGTCTCTTTTAAAAGCTTTCTCCTGCATTAGCTATCCCGAAAATTCCTTTTACGGTCTATTTTGCACTTTTCCGACGACGAGGACTCCTTATCCTGTGACTCATATGTATGTATGAATGAACGGTGTATAAATAACCGTGCAGTGCAGCCTTTTAAACTTGTCGCGGCAGTGACAAGCGCCTCTCTCTGCTCTGCTCCTCCGCTTCTGCTGACTTCAGTCACTGAACGAAAGCGCGTTGTGGAAACGCGTTGGCCTAGTACTTTTTGTCCCTCTCTGCTATTATAGTTTTTCAAGATGGCGGAACTACATGGAAGCCTCCGTGGACCTACCCGTCCCATGTATATAAAGATAATAAATTCTTCGTTTACGAGGATTAGTCTGATCATTGGCATAGGTATTTGTACACCATTGAGGGCATATTTATTAATAAAAATATTGATTTTAGATAATAAAATACCTAAAAAGCTACTTAATGTCCCTTTAAGGAAAAAAATAGATATGTGTGTGTGTGTGTACTACTTATATTTCAGAAATTCTACTGATAATCCATCACTTTGCTCGGAAGAGTGGCAACATGTGGGTTCACAGCAACCTGTTTCTCACCATTTGCCCCGTCCTTTTAGATGGCAATTTCCTCTCGACTTCTTTGTTCCTCTCTCTGGATTAATACATACAAAGTGCCTAAAAGGTCAGAAAACAGACAATATGTAATTAAGATTGGTTTTAAGTGTTTGAAGTTTTTGTCTTGTAATCATGTTTTTGAAATTGGACCATATATTAGAGCATATATATATATTTATGTAAGCAATAAGGTACGAGAGGCTGTGCTGTATCATGAATAAGTAACGGCTGAAGGGCCGTGCAGAGCAGCAACGCAAAGCAGAGTGCCTGCAACCCCTTCAGCCGTTACTTATTCACGATACAGCACTCGTCTCGAGTACCTTATTGCTTTTATAAAAAGGTTACCACACAATACAACTATTAAAGCCGAAAAACATGTATCTATGCGACTTTTATGAAGTAAAATCACTAAAAGCCTTCCTTCCGCTGGAAAAAATAGTCCCTGACAATAAACAGCAACAAAAGTTACATACATTATTTCGCCAATAGATGGCGGCAAAGACCGTCTTTATGAGTGAGTGTCAGTAGAGAAGACTTTTACATTGAAAGGAATCAAACTTGTGAACACGGAGAAGGAAGACGCAACTGACAGATGACTATGGGCACAGAAAAACCCCTTAACTGTTAAAAGGACAAGATATCGCAGCGGACATTCAAACTGATTTTTTTTTTATTATGAATATGACTGACCTGAAGGAAAATACTACTTTAATACTATAATAATACTAAAATAATAAATACTAAAAAATACTAAAAATAATACTACTTTATCTACTGTAAATGCAGGTACTCCACTATAGCTTCAATGAACAATATCAATGAGATCAAACATGTGTTTAAGTTACTAAGAGTGGTTGCTAGGGGTGCTGTGTAGTGATACATAGAACAGTTGGGTGAAGCGGTCATAGCCGTGTTTTATCGTGAATAAAGCCAGAGACAATTTATGTAAGAGACATGCCACTTCCTCAATCCTCAATACAACTATATAAGAAAAACCCGTAACGGCAAAGATGGCGGTTGTATGCATATGTCCCGCCCCTCCCGCTGGAAAGCCAATCATCTGCTTTTAATAGTCAGCAGCTGACCACTAAGGAGCGAATGTACAGTGACGTGACATAACTGCCATATTCAGTCTGTGCTTTCGCGCTGTGGCTGGCGCTGAGCCAAAGACGGACGCGCTCAGCGCTTGTCATAGGCTATATCACAACTGTTCAGTGTTTTTAACCACATAATGTTTATTTTAGGTTTCAGACATTTAAATACATATAATTGTTTAAGTGCTTGGCACAACACCGGCATCTGGATAGAGACGTCAATGAAGTTGGTGTCGTGAGCGTGAACCCTTGCGCATGCGTAGTAAAAGTATAACCTGTGGGGGAAAAGGCGTTTTAAACCTTATTTTGGGACAAAGTCATCAAACTTTTTCAGCGATTTTTATCATATTTTACTGCTGTTTCTATACATGCAGTTTTTATGTCCCAATGACCAGTGAAAGTGCAGTTCTGACTCTCTGCCCATTCATTTAGATAGGAGCCTGGTCTTGTTAGTCCGAAATAGCTGCCCGAAGGCGTTGCCAAGATGGCGGCCGAGTGGCACGACTTGCCTAAAAGGACTTTGATAAAGCACAGCTATTGACCAATCAGAATCAATGATTGGAACTAACCGTTTTATAAAGCATAACATAGCATAGATATAACTCATTAGCTTGCTAGTGCTAAAGAGGGAGACATCTAAATCTTATTCACCCTAAAACTTATCTCTTCTCGAGTTGAGAAACATTGTGTCAAAGGCCTCAACAGATAATATAACTATAAAAGGCAAGTTCTGATACTGAATACATGTGTAAAATGCAGGCTAGGTTGTTCCCGTTGAATGAACTCCAAGGTACAGGCTGCCTCCTCCTGATTGAATATGTAATATGCTGTGAACAGTATGGCAAGGCCAGACAGGAAGCTGGGCTGAATGCCCTCCTCACACACAACTTGGCCTTCCAGTGTCCACTTGTCAAAGTGCCTCCTAAAACAATACCACATGTGACAATAGTTATTTTTAACTATACCATTTTTATTTTTCAGCTTTTTACATTTAAACTATATTTTAGTATTCAGAGTGCAGGAAAGAAAAAGTCATTACAAACAAACAATAAGTTTCTCGTGAGCTCGTGAAAGTCTGTATATTTTTATTTTTGCAAGGTGACAATTTTAACATGCTATATAAAAATATCTATAGGGTATTTTGAGCTAAAACTTCACATACACACCCTGGGGACATCAAAGACTTATTTTACATCTTGTGAAAAGGGCATTATACCACCCCTATAATTTGTAACCATAAGGCCGTGTGTCCACCTAAGCGTTTTTAGCCAGCTGAAAACGCTAGGCACTCTAATGAAAACTTGAGAGCGTTTTGGCAGCGCACGAGCGCAGTATTTTTTTCAGTTGAGACACTTTGCTTATTATGATACGGAATATCCGTGAAAGTGTTACTAGTATCTCATTTCACACATATTTTGTTTCTGTGTTGATTCTATATTAAAATATCGATACAATGTAACGTATTTTCTCTGGCTCTTGTTTTAAATGATTTTGTTCCGTTATTATGCTTGTTGTTGTCATCTGTTGACGTTGTACAAGCAGAATGTGGCGGTTGGTCGGTGTGGTATTAGTCCCGCCCCTCCTCCACTGTGATTGGATGGTTGGGGAAAAAAGTGACAGTGATGAGCGTTTTACCCAAAGTTGAAAATTATTCAACTCTCGATGATGCACAATTCTTCTCTCACACTCAGTGCTTCAGCGTGAAAAAACACCCAGCGCCTCGCTACGCTCATGGCGTTTTAAAAATACGCATTGAAAACAATTTAAAAAAACACTTTGGTGGACACACGGCCCAAGCGTAAAAGATTACTATGGAGTGTGGGTGTCACCCGATATTGTCAAAACAAAATTTCACAGGATCCTCTTTTTTTGTGATATCAACCTGTGATTTGGAAAATGACCTGGTTTGACTTTTGGTCTTCTTGCAAGGAAAGCACAGATACACACTGTAAATCATCATGATTCACAAACACACACTGATCTTACTGTCTATATGAGGATTCATTACACACATTTATTCTGACGTGTTATTTCACTGACAGAAGTTCAGCTGTAGTATTGATGTAATTGTTATACAATACAGAGACACGAAGAGTGAAGATCCAAGTGCAGCTTTATTTGACAGTAATCCAGAATCAGTCAATACAGCAGGCAAAGGGTCAAAACACATAAACAAATGACATAAAAACAAACCCGAAAACAAACACAAAGCAGGTACCACAGGAAAACAGGGAAATGCAGGACACTGAGGGTCCAGAAATGCAGTGGTAAAATATAAAAAATAAAAACCTAGCAATAAATGACAGGGTGAAGTCAATTTGTGATGATGAAACAGGGCAGAGGATTATGGGTAGTGTAGTCCATGACAGAGTAACAATAGTCTATGATGGAGAGCCCACTGGTGGACAAACAGCACTTCAGCTGATGACTGGGACAGTAATGAAGAGAACATAAGAGACTATAACAGAAGTCAACGACCTATGGCACAATCGCTGGCACGTGACATGAGAGAAAGTGAGAGAGGTGTATGTATTTCATTCAGATAAAGTTCCTCGTACCTGCATACAGATCTACATCTTGAGGTAAACATGCGAGAGTGTGTTATACCAGCTCCTGGTACACAGATATAACACCGCTATTACAGTAGTTTCTGCGCTACGCATCGCGGAGAGAAGTTGAGCATCTCGTCAGCGACGTGAAAACTGAAAAGCAAATGAAACTGAAAGTTCAGCGTCACATGCTGAAGCTCAACACACAGTCGTCTTCATTAAAAGTAGTGACACTAAATTATCTTTCCAGTGCTGATGCCGCATCTATGATCTTGAAATTGTCTGATGATAAATAAAATGAAGCTCATATCTTACTTCTTTAATGTGAACTCAGTGAGGTAAAGTTATGTTTCCCAGTGTAAATGGATGTTTTAATGGATAGCGATCCAGTCAGAGTAACTCAGAAACTTAGAAATGGCCACTTCATGACAACAAAGTTGCCAACCCCTTCTCTATAACATCTCACTGTTACTGATTTATCATGCAGCTCAAAGCATTATGGGTAGAATCTCTCTACAGTCTGTTCTCATTCATCAACACAGTTTCACTGATGATCCAGTAAAATAAACCCTAATCCCAGGATAGAGCGGTTGAGTGAATGTGGTCTGGACTGTGTGGATGAGGCTCATTGTGTCAGAGACGCTGTAGAAGGACAGAGTTCCTGCACTGTGATCCACATACACTCCTACTCTACTGCTGATGGGCTTTACAGGGAGTTTAGTCTCTATCTTATTGTGTGTGAATGAGTAACTGGAGGAAGAGCAGTCCAAACTCCAGGACTGATCATTAGATCCAAACTCACACTCAATACCCGATCCCTTCCTGCTGATGCTCTTATATGACACTGATATATACACACCACCAAACAAACTATCACCACTCCACTCAATCTCCCAGTAACAGCGTCCACACACACTCTCTCTACACAACACCTGAGGATACACATCAAATCTGTCTGGATGATCAGGATACGGCTGATCTGTGTCAGTGCTAGTAATCACTCTGTTCCTCTCAGACAGACTGAGGCGTTTATTCACTGTGTTCAGATCCAGAGTGAGCTGATGGGAATCTGATGGAGAGAAAACACATCAGAATCAGGAATTATGAATCTGTCTGATCTTTTATTATAGCTGAACTCTTCATGTTCAATATATCAGCAGTGTCTCAGTAGTCAAGTCACCTTTATTTATTTAGCGCTTTGATCAATACAGATTGTTTCAAAGCAGCTTTACAGTGATAACAGGAAAATAATGCAACAAAGTTTGTTTCGTCTGTACAGCAGATCTATGTCACGGTTTTGGTCTGGTTTTGTTCTTGTCATGTTTGCTTCCTTGTCTGTCATGTGATCCCTTGTAGTCATGTGATCCTGCCATGTGTCTTGTCATGAGTTTATTGTCTGATTGTTTGATCATTGTTCACAGGTGTCCCTTGTCTAGTCATTAGTCTTGTGTGTATTTAGCCCTCATGTTTGCCGTGTGTCGGTGTCTTGTATTGCTGATGTAACCACGTAGTAAGTTCTTGTTCCTGAGTTTGTTTTTGCCATGCCTCGCCATGTTTTTGTTTCTATGTCTGTTTCTGATTTTCATTAAACTGCATTTGGGTTCTACTTAAACTTGCTTCCAGTGGACCTCTTATTACAATCTAGAGGAAAATGGTGTCATTGTCCAGCTTAAGTAAGTTCAGTGTTGATTAATTTCTGTTATAAAAAAGTTATTAATTTAGTTAATTTATCTATACAGCCGCTCTGGAGAAAGCAGTGATGTCATCGTCCAGTTCAGCTCAGTTCTCATATAATGGTGTCAATGCAGGAAGAGCAATAATATGGTTTACTAGTTTACCAGATATCCTGTGCAAATCATCATTTACATCAGTGTATCATTTACTGTATATTAATGGTTATTATTCTGTGTTTATTATAATTATGCCTGATATATACGCCATTCAAATATGTGGCCTCAGTATGATTTTTTTGTAATAATTTGATCTACAAGGTTTTTAAGTATTCTAGGCCTATTGTTGGTGATTTTCAGTGCTGTAGCCTTTGGCAATCTTGAGCTTTCTTTAAATTTCTATCCGTTTCCTCAAAGGTTAAAGAGATTTGTTACAAAATCCTGTTTAGGATAAATCCATAGAGGAATTTTTACAGAAGAGATTTCAGTTTGTTCTTACTTTCCTGAAGCTTTTTACTACTGTGATTTTACCTCTAAATCTTGGATGAATGTTTTTAATTGGCTTTCAGTGAAAAATAATTATAGTTATTCATTAGTTTTAGAGGACATCCTGTTTTTGAAGAATATGTTGAATCCCCTGATTTACATCTTTGTTAAAGTCACGAGTCAATTTGCTTTTGCTTCCAGCGCCCCTCGATGTTCTCTCCGTTGAGAAACACTAATTTACATGATCAACTATAAAACTCTTCTGTCATGTTTTCTTTCTACAGGAAGAACATGAAGACACTCAGTGAGTTTCTCTGCTTGTTTTCTAAGTGACTTACATTGTAGGAAGTCGTTCCTGGTTCTGGGAATGTTGGTGAAAGTGACTGTGGAAATCAACAGACATGAAGAGTGTGATTATCATGTCAAGAGAAAATGATCCCTGCATCCATTCCTAAGACATTTCTAATATGATCTTCTACATGATATGAGATGATGGAGGATCATTTCTGAGAGCTGATGAATCTCCAGGACTTTACCTCTGTCAGAGATCTTCTTCAGCTCCTCTTTGCAGAAATCCTCCAGTTTGTCTCTCAGCTGACGGACAGATTCTCTCACGCCATCAAAAGAGGAGAGAGAACTGAAGGGATTGTCATTTACGTCTGTAGATTCAGGAGGAGCTGAGAGAGACTGGAAACTCTACAGAAAACAGAAATCAAAGCTCATCACCTCCACACTTCATCAATAACCTGCACTACTGTCAGATTTATGTGGTTCTTGTTGATCTTTAGTAGTGAAACTGGTGCCATCAAGTTCATGGATTTCACATTGTTCTAAAAAAAAGTTTAAATATTGGTGAAGTTTTGAGCTATTTCTGTCTGGAAGCTCAATATATCTTTCAGAAAATAAGTTTCCTAAGAGATTTCCAGAGCTGAACTGCATTTGTAAGTGCGTCTCTTTCAATAGAAGAAGATCAGATGAGAGTCTGACTGATGATGATATAATAACCGAACACACAGATCAACACTTCGGTCGACGGCTCATTCTGCTCTCATGAAATGTTCCTCTGTGAGTCTCTTGCTCAAGTCCACTATGACCCTGTTCTTCTAGATCTCTGTTACCTGCAGGAAATGGATGTGATCCTGTGTGTGTGAAAGCTGCTCCAGCTCAGCGTCTCTCCTCCTCAGATCATTGATCTCCTGCTCCAGTCGCTCCAGTCGTCCTTCAGCTCGACTCACTGCAGTCTTTTCCTGATCTCTGATCCGCTGTGTCGCCTCAGAGCGGCTTCTCTCAATGGAGCGGATGAGCTCAGTGAAGATCCTCTCACTGTCCTCCACTGCTGTCTGTGCAGAGCGCTGTTAGGACACACATCACAATCACACAGTGGCTTCAGTGAGTCCTGACTGAGACGTCTCAAACTTCTCTTCTTCTCCAGACTCACCTGATGAGACGCCACAGCCTCTCTCAGCTGCTGAAGATCTTTCTCTCTCTGCTGGATCCTCTGCTGGAACGACCTCTGCGTCTCCTTCAGCTGGTGCTAAAGGACAAACCAATGACAGGAGAAACATCACATTAATCATCAACTAAACAGATATGAATCCAGTATCAGAGAAGTGGTGAGATTGAGGGGTTAAAGATTATAGGTTCATTCATAAGTGTCAGTATAATTTCTTCAATGCCTAATTTTATAAGGATAGTTGAAAACATAAATTATTTCTTTGTTTACTCATCCTCATGTCTTTCCAAACTTTCTGAAGACAGTCTCTGTTTCTAAAGCCCAAATCAAATATTCATTCGGTTCACATGATGTCACTGTAGCTTTGCGCCGCCATCTTGACGACCAACGGTCTCAATAATGCCTGCAATATGTTGTGCAGTTGGCTGCAACAACAGCCGAAAGAGGAACCCCGAACTGGTATTTTTATTCTATACCAAAAGAAGAGAGAATGATTTATTTAAAAGACTTGAAGTCTCATGTTGGTTTGTGGTTAATTATATTTCCATTATACTCTCAGTGGCCAACATTATACAGACAGATATCGACAGATAATGTTTTTTCTTCATTTTATTTGTTGGATCTGTTTAAATGTTAAAGCACTTTATCATGGTAAGTTAGTAAGATTTGGGGTTGTTTTGAATATAACTGTCTGTCTGTCTGTTAGTTAATACCTAAATCTAATAAATATTTTTCTGAAGTTCATAAAGATATTGTCTTCACATGCGCTTTAGATGTTATTTTGTGTAAGTAACGTTAGCTCTGCAGACGATGCATAATCTCAGCCTTGAAATGCATATTAAAGGACTACGTTAGTTCTTCCAAAACAAGTAGCGTAGCGAAATACGGTTTCTGTCATGTTTTATTTGGCATTTTGTAAAATCCCATTGATTTCTGTTGGAGGACTCATTGCTCGTTGATATTACTGCGCTACCGGAAACGGAAAGGGGGCTGTTTACATTTGGTTGTAGTCTTTTCGCTCGGTTCTCTGTCTCTCAGAAGCATAGAGGCTAGCGTGAGCAGAGCAACGGAAGTTGCGGAAGAGCGGAAGTTTATACGCGGTTGTGAGGTATCTGAAAAAATAGTTCCACTATAGAAAAATAAACGGATTGAAATCATACATTGCGCCGATATATTTGTTTTTAATCATCAACGAACACCACTAACCACTCGGTGAGTTGCACAGTTTTGAAAACGAACGTTAAGGGTTGTTTTAAGGAAATGTTTGTGCATGGCCATAGACTCCCATTCTAAAGCGGTCATGGGCAATTCTAAAATAGTCAAAAAGTCGAGACAGGAACCAGTGTCAAAATTTCTTTGTCCACCACTCTAGTTCATCCAAAACAAACAACAAAATAGACTAAAAAAAGTGTTAAATACCGGAATTGTCCTTTAATATAAAAATTGCCCTAGTATGAGTTATTTTTATAATTATAACATATAGTATTAAAAAAATATTTCCAGAATATTGGCGCGATTGCAAATGTGATAATGATTTTTTAAAACAGTTTAGTAAACAAAGAGTGAATATTGTGATGTGACATTTTAGACATAATATTCCAAATATTCTCTGTTTTTGCTCTATTTCTCCAATGACAATAGTTCCAAACAAGCCACAGAAAGAGTTATGCGTATCTGAACAAATTCGTTGTTTTTTTTGTAATGCAGTGACCTAGTTGCTTAGTTCCAGAACGAATCTGCCATTTTGAACAAATCAGTTGAATGAATGCTTCTATGACTCGTACATTAAGACGGTGATTTGGCGCCACCTATTGGCGGATTTAACGTCATAATTAAAAATATATAATTTATTATTTTTTAGCATCTAATTTTTTCTATATTAATTATAAATCATTACTCTCATAACATTATTCACCCTTCGCAGGGAGCTTGATTGACAGGCGATCTAACCAATCATAATCCGCCATTTTGTCCGACAAAGCAGTCAGGAGAGATAGCAAATTAACATGGGAGGATTTGAATTTAAAAAAAGGAGTGTACTGACGCCTTTCCGCGGTTTAAAACAACATTCCTTCTTATGTTCATTCATGTTTATTTAATGCTATAAATGAACTAGAAGGAAGAGATGATCGGTTCACGAGCAGCTTTAACTGATGCTCTACAGCGATCTGTCAAACACATTTAAGAGCCACAAAACGGTAGGCTATGTATCGTTTAAATTTCTTTTAAAAAATGACCAAATTTGAAAGGTGAGACTTTGTTTAATATGTTTAATATCAAAAGTTACCGAAAAGTAACCTGGTCTGTCCTGTCTGTCAGCGTGTTGTCAGTCTCCTCTCTGCTCCGCGATGTATTTTTCACTGCATGAGAACATGGTGTGGCGTGAGAGCAGCGTAGCTTGTCGGACATAGCGACAGTAACTAAGGGGGGCGGGTCTTTGCGAAGGGTCAATTCAAGGGGTCAAATATTGGCTCTTAATGGGAAAGTTAATGTCTGCAGGTGGTATTCCATAAAAAATACATAAGCAAAGTTAAACATATGACATTTACTATGAAACCAATATTATTAATGCATCACACTTGTGAATTTACCTTCAAATGTTTTATCTTCAAAACATTTTGTATCATTGTTATTATAATAATAATAATTCCAAATTTTGATAATCATAAATGCATGCTAATAAATATGAATATTACGATATAAGGGCAATTCCATGCAAAGGTCATCTTTACCATGAAAAAATAAAGTTTTAACCAAAAGAACAAAACCCTTTTTAAGTTGTCCATTTAGGTCTGTAATATACTGTATTAATGTGCTTTAACAAAAATTTTAAGAAAATTGCCTTGTTTATCCACCAGATATGAGGTGAGCAACAATGCTTAAATTACATTTTCAACCAGCCATATTTCATGCTTTAAAAAAAAGGTATCAAAGACACCCCTTTTTAAACTTTATTTTAACAGTTAAGTTTTTTGCAGAAAGATGGAGGCATGCCTGAGAAATAAATATACTAATTTGGTTATAACAGCACTGCCTGTTGAATTTATAAGGGCTATAATAAAGAGGTCTTGATGCTTCAGTGCACTGTCACGTCCATAACGTTTTAAAGGTTTAGTTTATTCAATATGATATGCAAATAAGTTGAAACTTTATTTACAAAGCTAAATTATGTTTATGCTTATTAGGATCGACAATTCATTTTACTACTTTGCTCTGAACAACCATAATAATGCGTTATGGACGTGACCGTTACGGACGCTTCATATTAAATCATGCATATGACTGTTGTGATCTGTTTCAAGACAGAAATGATTTTGGCCACTTCATTAAATTTTTGTTTTGTAGAAAGACTTTCTTTAAAGTGAATTTCGTTTTGTATAAATTGTATCTTAATAAAATGTGATGATTTTGACTCGCGACTGTGCATTAAAATCCATAAACTGGCCGAAAACCGTGCGATCATTTAGACACAAAAAACGTAGGCTACATGATTGCTAGTGACTCACATCTACGGACAATAATGTCCATCGGTTCACCTGACTGTGGAGGAAACCTGTGATTTGAACTCCTATATGACAAACATTAATTGACTGTCTTCCGTTAGGCTATAGTCTCTGCTTTAAAGGGGCATTCCACCCATTTGAACATTGTTTTTTATTTAAAGTGGGTCATATATGTAGTCGAAATGTAAAATAAATTTTGAATTTGGTGCCTTCGTGACCGAGGAAAGACAAAAAATAACTTAAGGACGCATTTGTATGAAAGACAACAACTCCCACAATGCACCACATTGCACAGCTGCGCATGCCACTCCCACTAATCCAGAACAGCATATCTGCCTATAAGAGAAATCACACTTCCGTCTACAAGGCTAGCTACCCCCAGAGCTTGAAATTCATTTCACATTCACACAAAATGTCTAGTTAGTTGGCGAACTCATTAGTGCATTACTCCTCGTTTGTATTTCTTTCGAAAAGGTGAATTATTGCATGGTACCTGGATGTTCAGTCAGAACATATGCGGTGCGAAACTAGGATAGTTCTCAACACAAACGTCCGTGTCCTCGTCTGATTCAGAGATTTCGTCCAGGAGAAATTGTCATCGTTGAAATTCTTTGCCGCAGACGGACTCTATCTCTGGGTTCGTAGTTGCATAGTGAGATCACCGGCGCCACCAGTCCGCCCTGACTCGAGCCAGTCCGGGCTCCTCGTCCGCGGCAGGCAGGTCTTCTGCCTCGGCTGCTCTTCGCTATAATGCGGCTTGTAAAGGTAGCCACAAACACCTGATTCAAGCATCAGACTTCCGAAATCCTCTTCTTCTATATCATATTGAGCACTTTCCTCCGCTGTTGTCATAACTGTACATCTGTCTCCACAGCGCCTGTTAGCTTAGCTTCAAACAAGATGGAGGATATTGCTTTCAGTTTCAGAGAGTAAAGTCCCACCCACTGATCTGTAATAGGTCTGTAGCGTGAGCGGGTCCCGCCCCCTGGGAAAGATGAGGAACGAGTGTTGTAGTCTCAACAGAAATCCCCCCCTCTTACACTTCCTCCTACAATGACGCAAAATGACGATTTTTGCGTCATTGTAGGAGGAAGTGTAAGAGGTAAATAACGGATTTCTCCCGTCTCAGGGGAAAATGAGAGAGTGTTGCACAACCATTCAATAGTATGACTGGGTTTCTAACAATGCAAAGCTTAATGCAAATGGGTGGAGTGTCCCTTTAATGTTCCGTCTGTGTGTTTATAATAGCCTATTCACGTCCTAGTCGAGAGGCGTCCTGCAATTGCGCGAGGAACCTGATTGGTTTAGGCGCCCTCTAATTCGCTCGTGCTTCCTGTCATTCAAGCTCAGGTTTTGACAGCTCGAAGATAGCGTTATCTTAAAGCTAAATGCCAACCACAACGACAGATGGATAACATGGTAAGATGATACTAAACACCGCACACAATCAGGGAAAATAAATTGAATAAAAATCTAGTTATATTAATGTGTCATATCAAATAGCCTTGTACCTCAGAGTCATTACCTCAGATAAGATACCATGACAATATAACAACCTACTTTATAGCAGGCTATATATGTATACATATGTGTGTGTGTGTGTGTGTGTGTGTACACACATACATGTTCACACATATATACACACTAGGGTGACCACCTGGCTATTGCTCTGTTGCAGGTCAGCAGACCTGATTTTGCGGGACAATGCGGGACACGAGGGAGATAACTTACTATTATTATACTAGGTGTATAAATATAGATTTTATATTAGATGTCTTTTTGCAGTCATGTTAACATGTTTTAAATTGCTAATGGGCTTTATAAAAATGACGGTGCTGACCGGCGCTGTGTGAACGTCACTAATAATATAAAACTCTATTCAACAGCACGTGTCTATTCAATCTAAATAATTAAGTAAAAATAATAATCCAATCGCTAAAAAGCACATTTACAAATAAGCACATAAATTCCATTAGGAAAGACTAGAAATATTAAATGAGTTCTTAACGGATTCAGTGCATCTTGAATTTTTTATCTGATCTGGCAGCTTCGAGTAGGGCCTTCTCATTTATTATGTGTCTTTAGAACTCCTGGCAGGTGTAGCTGTAGTTCACTTTCACCAGGAGTTCAGTTCACTTTTTATGAGGTCCACAGTTGCGCGTCTCTGTCCACGCAGCAGTCATCAGAGAAAACACCCTCTTTTTCTCAGTGTTTGTTTTCCCGCTCTGGCTAGAACCAATAATAACGGCTGCGCATGTTCAGTGTTTTCTTATTAATATTTTTTATTTTAGAATTGTAATTTAAAGGACGATGAAATAAAATGACGCAGACAAAATTAAAATGCGGGACACTGCTTATGACTTGCGGGACAAAGCTTCAAATTTCGGGACTTTCCCGCAAAATGCGGGACAGGTGGTCACCCTAACACACATATATGTTAAATAATTTTATAAAAATTATAAATGCCAATGGACCTAATACTAGGCTGCTACACTATAGATAAAAGCTATGTCCAATGCTGAACGTCAGAAAGCTTTCAGGGAAAGGCACAAAAATGATGAAAACTACAAAGAAAAGGAGAGGAAAAGAAAGAGAGAGGAAAGGGCCAGAAAAAAAAAACTCTGCAAACTAATGAGGAGAAAGAAAGAGTTTGCACTCTTGCAAAAGAGAGACAAAGGAAAAGGAGACTCAACATTTAGATGTACAAAGGGCTCCTGTCCCGGCATACAAGAGTAAGCAGTCTCTTGGGAGGGCAGTGAAACGAGTCCTCACTGCTCTTCCTCAAAGTCCAAACAAAAAAAAAGCAGTGATGAAAAAGTTTGTTGACACAGTTGGATGTGTTGAGCACAGTGAAATGAAACAAGTAGGCCTATCAG
The DNA here is from genome assembly GCF_963993115.1 of Abramis brama. Taxonomy (NCBI): domain Eukaryota; kingdom Metazoa; phylum Chordata; class Actinopteri; order Cypriniformes; family Leuciscidae; genus Abramis; species Abramis brama. The sequence goes on along the minus strand of NC_139966.1, from coordinate 28,003,986 downwards.
TTACAACAGATCACATTAAAGAAAAGGTTAAGCAATTTTATGTCCGGGATGACATCTCACGACAGGCACATGGGAGAAAAGATTTTGTTACCATAAAAGAAGATGGAGTTAAGAAGACATATCAAAAGATGCACTTAACTATGTCTATTTTAGAGGCATATAGAGTCTTTCAGCAAGAGTACCCAGACATTCAAATCGGAAAATCTAAATTTGCAGCCAGGAGAGGTCTTCACAAAAGCAGAAACACCTCGAAATGTTTGCCTCTGTAAATACCATGAGAACATACAAATGCTGCTTGAGAGTGTACATAAACACATCCCACGACATGCTTTCGAAAGCATACCAGCATTTATCAGAGCTGTGGTCTGCAGTCCTGACTCTCCGGAGTGCATGTTAAATGGATGTGAAACATGTTGCTATGCAATTCTCCTTCAGAACATCATTAGCAACATCCCAGATGAAGATAAGAACATCCAAACAACATGGCATTCATGGGAATCTGAAGGGGGGTTTCAGGTTAAGATAATGAAGAGTGGAGTATTGCGCGGTGTGTTCGCATTGCTGCTGGCGTCGACCACTAAATTTCTTAAGCACTGCTTCATAAAAAGAAATCAAAGTGCAGTTTTCCAACAGAAGATGAAAGATGCAAGTGAGACTACAGTGGTGTTACAGATTGATTTTGCAGAAAATTACACTACTGCATATCAAGATGAAATCCAGGCAGCCCACTGGACCAGCAGACAAGTCACAATTTTTACTGCTGTTGGATGGAGCAAAGCAGAGGTGCAATCCTATGCTATTGTCAGTGATTCACTGGAGCATGAAAAGAAGGCTGTTGCTACATTTCTCTCCAAGGTGGTGGATGACCTGATGAAAAAAAAAACAAGCATGGAAAAGTTGCACATCTTCAGTGATGGAGCAGCATCGCAGTTTAAAAACAAATTCATTTGGTCATTCATGTCCACAATTTTCAGGAACATCTTTCCAGACCTTAAGGTATGACTATTCAAATGTTATTGTATCATTATGGACTTGTGTGTTAGAAGGTTACATATGGTGTTCTTTAGTGATATTCATTTGACTCTTTAATCCAGGTTGAATGGCACTTCTTTGCCACAAGTCATGGAAAGGGAGCCGTTGATGGAGTAGGTGGGACAGTGAAAAGGTGCGTTAGATCAGCTGTGCTAAGCCGCAAGGTAATTGCGAACGATCCACAGTCCTTTGCAGAAACAGCTGCACATTACTGCCCGAACATTAATATTAAACTCGTTTTGGAAAGGGACATCCAGATGTTTACACATGAACACCAGCTAGAGCGTCTGTGGACTAATGTAAGACCTCTCATAGGTAAGTATTGGATGGCAATTTGAGCTCCCTAATGAATGTGTACATAATGTTATTCAAAGCGATATCTGTATTATTATGATGACCTCTTTGCACTCTTTCTTAGGAACCCAAAGTGTGCACCACCTCTTGGGGCCTCATCAAACATAGTCCGTATTCATCCTCAGAGGCAGCAACACACGCATTTCATCATTCAAGTGAGGTTGAGCCTCAAGCCCACCCATGTGAGCCATTGGGCAACATAAAAACAGGTGATTGCCTGCTGATCAGTTACAAAGGAAAGAAGTCCAGCAGGGAGTTTGTCGGCCTCGTCACTGATTTGGATCCTGATGGTTTTGAAATGCAATTCCTAAGGAGAAACGATGAACTGGGCTTTGTCTATATCCTGCCCACAAAGGAGGACAAGTCGTGGGTGGAGAAAGGACAAATTATCCACCATCTCAATCCTTTCGTTGACAACAGAGGCCGTTATACTTTCAAAGAGGCTGTACTGGCTGAATGAATGAATACAATTTTTTCATGAATTACAATTATAAAGATGAAAGTGTTAAGCATGAACGATTGAAATACATAAATCAAATAAATACCTTCACCCTCATCTTCTCTTATTGTCAATTATTTTACATATTGAATTACGATGTACAGTCGGATCCAAACTAAAAAAATAACTAATTCATAATTGGGGGGGGAGGGTCTTAAGAATAATTTCAGACAGTCTTCTTAATGTCAAACAGCCATTATGCGTCAACAAAAGTGGCATGATGGTTTAATTGTTGATTTTCCAAACAGATTCTATGTATTTCAGACGCGTCACATCCATAACAGGGTTTTTCCTCATAATACACTTCATAAAAATATATATATTTTAAACATTGATATTTTTATGTTCAGCTAAGACCCCTTCATCGTGTGGATAGCAATATTTATACATTGGACTTAAAAGTTCACAGACTTTAAAGGAAATCGAACAGTATACCAAAAACTCTGTCATTTCCCGTCACATCCATAACGCAAGCATATTTTGCTTTTGTGGAGGTGCTTAAATTTATTTTAGAAAAACATATTTTGCCTGTCAATTCCCCAGATTGGGTGCTCTAAGAATATGCATTTCCAATTTAAATATTGTAAGAAGTTTTTTTTTTCTGAGACATTTCACCTGTCATTATGAGTTCAAATGTCACATCCATAACGCTGGAATTGCCCATAAATGTATAAGAAAGGTAATCATTTTTGAGGGAAAAATAAGTTTGAGGCCAATATAAACTACTTTTTTCTGTTTGGTATTGTAACTTGACTTCGACTTGACTTGACCCTTAGCAGGACTCGACTTGACTTGCTTAAAGTGAACCACTGACTTGACTTGACTTGACTTGGTTTGTGTGTACTGCGACTTAGCTTGAGACTTGATGGTAGGGACTTGAGACTTACTTGTGACTTGAACATGTGTGACTTACTCCCACCTCTGCATCAGAGTAGACTCACTCCCTCTGTCAAAATCGAGGGGTCGAGGGTTTGTCCATATAAACTTCCCTCGTCCACTTTACAAAGTGTAACGCACTTCAAAATGGCAACAGGGATTCCCAGAGAAGGAAGTTCACGAGTGTGTATCTAAAAGTGGAGTGTAACGCAGCCTAGTTTACCCCCCTTGGAGTTGTTATGGATTTCTTTAATGCTACCTTAATGTCCTTTTTGAAGACTGAAACTTTTGGACTCTATTGACTTTCAATATATGGACAGATGAGACATTCCTTAAAATACCTTATTTTGTCTTCGTCAGAAAAAAGAGAGTCATACCAATTTGAAATAACTTGAATGAGAATTGAACTTGAAAACGATAAATGTTCATTTTGTTGGGTGAACTGCTGGTTTAACTATTATGCTATTCCATGTTCATCTTTCTTTAGTGTGTAATGTTGCTGTTTAAAGCTAGGGTAGGTAATCCTGTTCAGAAACACTTTTTTTATACTGGGTGAAATGGTCCTTCCATCCTGAGAGTAGTCAATACATTATGTGTTCAGAAAAAGGAATGAAAAAAATCAGACCTCTGTAGCAGCTGCAGGACAGTAAAAACTCTGACCAATCACTGCCATTCGGTGCGAATGTAAAGAACCAATCAGATGCCTTCATGTCTCGTGCCCGAGCCCCACTGCGCGCGCTGCCCTGCGTGCACTCATCACATGTCACCGTTCCCGGAAACATTCAGCTCACTCAGAGACAATTTATATGGCTCACTACACCGAGTAAGCAGGAGTTTGCGGCACAATGGAAGAGAAAATGCAGCAAAATCTACCAATGCCAGCTTTGCTGGTAACTGCTCGCCAGTTGCAGCATTTGAACGGTGGAGACAACTGAGGGAGCTGAAAAGCGATGCCGAGGTTGCGGTCTTTCTGCTGGACAGGTAATTATTTGTTTTGCTTCGGGGGGATTTGTTATTTCCATGATATATGTTACGTTAGGCAACGTAGCTACTTTTGTAGCTAGTATTAGCCCAATGCTAACATTAGCTTATCTGTCGGTGTAAGCCAGTTGCGTTACAGGTCTGCTTATCTGACTTTTAGGACATGACATTTTGAACATATTGCACAGCCATAGTCGCAAGTGTCTGCATTATAATTGTGATAAAATGACGTTAATATATTGCTTATAAACGGGACAACTGTGGTGATGAGGCATATGTGTTTTGTTAGCTACGAGAAGAAATGTTTGTTACTGTGTGAAATGGAAACAAAGTTGTGTTGTCATTCATTGTGTGTCTTTGAGATGCAGTAATTATTGTCAGATGTGTAATTGTGATATTCTTCTTAAAGGTAAATCACTGCCAAAGGAGTAGATCACCACAGCAGACGACGCCTCATGCAAAGCCTGACCTGTCAGCCATCCCTGGACACTCCTTTTCTTATATATATTTATTTATTATATGTTAATACAGATTGTTTATGACAATCAAAAGCAGCGAAAGTACAGATACTTGTGTAAAAAAGTATTTCTCTTAGGTCTCTCTTGTTCGTTTTTTTTTTAAATAAAACAAAAAGTGTTATACCACATTCATTGTCATTATTCATTTAGCATGTAAGGAGGTAAGAAAAGTAATAGCTTGTTTATGCTGAAATGGTAAAGGAAAGGCATTTATCGTTTCAAAATATTTATTCCAACATGACAAAAATACTCGGCTTTCCTGTGACCTGCAGCTGACTCCGACTGTGGATGTGCGTTCATGTTTGTGGGGTCGTAGCTTTGGACTGAGTACTGACGGGAGGGGGTGGAGCTTAGAAGAGGTGCCGCTTTCAAATCTTGCTAGCTCTCCAACATTACCTACTATAGCTTTAAGCATGAAAATGTCCCTCCAGAGGGAGTCATTCTCTATATCAGTGTCACTGTTTCTGAACTCCCTAAAACATTATAGGCTTGAATTTTCTTCCGGGAACAAACTGTCACAATATTTCTCAATAAATAAATGAATGCCCAAGGCTTACGCTAAGTAAAGGAGTGAATCCTGGTTGAGTCGTGTTAGTAGTGTGTTGAATGAGCCTGTAAATGATCATAATGGGATCTCTTTAAGTTCATACCTGTTTCTCTGTCCTCTGTGCTGCCGCTGATACAGTGTCGTGGTTTTTATGTTCATCCATACACAGCAAACATATACACTTCTGATCAGTGCGGCAGAAAACCTCGAGGAGCTTGTCGTGTTTCTGGCAGATCATCTCCTGCAGTCGTCCAGTGGCATCAGTCAGATTGTGTCTCTTTCCTTTAAAGAAACTCTCATGTTGTTCAAGGTGATTCTGACAGTAAGAGTTCAGACACACCAGACAGGACTTGACGGCTTTGTGTTTTCTTCCAGTACAGACGTCACACTGCACATCTCCAGCTCCAGCGTAACAGTCAGCAGCAAGTTTAGTCTTCTTCAGTTTCTCCACCAGTTCAGCCAGAATGGTGTTTTTAGCTAAAGCAGGTCTTGGACTGAAGGTCTGTCTGCACTGAGGACAGCTGTAGACTCTCTTCTCATCCTCCTGATCCCAGCAGTCTGTAATACAGATCTTACAGTAACTGTGTCCACAGGGAATGGCCACAGGATCCTTCAGGAGATCCAGACACACTGAACACATGAACTCGTCCTGAGATATTCTGGCTTCTGCCATTTTACTGCATGAATACAGAGACACAAACACACAACAGCTCAACTACACTTCAGTTTCACTTTCCCTGAACTCATGTGATTCCTGGTTCTGTGTTTGAGTGACGTGTGCAAAACAGGCGTGTCTGTAAATCAGTGTGACAAGTCGTGATGTTAAGAACAGTCACTGGTGTCAAAAAGTGTTTATTAACAGTCTTTTGTCATATATATATATATATATATATATATATAATATATATATATATATATATATATATATATATCTGTCAATAAGCACTATTGTGAGTGTGTGTGTGTGTGTGTACAGTGCTTGGCTGAAAACTTCCTTCCACTCACAAAGAAAACACTTTTTAAACCACTCTCAGCAACACCACATTTGTACTCACTTCTACTTGACCCACCCTGAATGTTGTTGCACTTTCAGCTTATAAAGTGGAAGCTCCACTCACATGGATTAAGCCGTGTTAACTCAACAAGTACAGATATTTCTCAACCAGAATAATACCGCTGCCTTTCCTCTGGCTACAACATTAGGGATGTGTATTTGCTGCCGTTTACCGCTGAGTGGCGCTATAATCACAGACTTTGAAAAGTTAGAAAGTGAACAGTTCATTCTCAACCAGCAGATACATTCAAGAGAAACCATTGTAGTAAAATGAGTTCATAATCACAGTACTGAAATTACTTTATGATCTACCTAAAACAAAGTAAACATCTCCAGTTGACTAGCAAATTATTATTTTTATTGGTTGGTGTTAAGAGGCGATATGGCCCTGGATGTGTTTTTGAAATCATGAAAAGTGTTCATTGCTCCTGTTATCAGTATGAATGGCTCATCTTCACACAGTCGAGCGCTTCAAAGACGGGTGAAATCACAAAACCAAATCCACACTAACAATGAAGCATGCTTTGATAGGCTTGGGAGCTCAGTTGTGAGCGGGATAGAGAGGAAAAAAGTAAATATAGTGTGCTTCGTCTCAGGAGCTGACTTGAGTTAGCTTAAAGTGAGGGAGGGTGCATTGTTTGCATTTGAATGTTGTGTAACGTTTTAAAACACTTAAAATGACACACAGTAACACTAAAACAACAACTGAGAAACATATTTTTCTGATCATAAACACTGACTAGTTCTAAAAAATATATATATATTAGGGAAATACAACATTTTTACTTCAAGCATTTGGATAAAAAAAGTAACCCAGCATGGAAAAACATACAGACAAAACAAAATTAATACCTGTGTCCTCTGATGATACACTGGGGTCGTATGAAGCGAAATGATTTGTCTGTGCAAGGTAATCTAATGTTGTAAACTGATCCATTTTAAATGGGTTTCTGTTACAATGAGATTTGTGCTTTATGAAGCTTGAAAATAATGATTGCCTTGATAAAATGGATGAAAAAAAATTAGATATTAAAATATCTACAGCGGGGAAAATAAGTATTGAACATGTCATCATTTTTCTCAGTAAATATATTTCCAAAGGTGCTATTGACATGAAATTTTCAGCAGATGTTGGTAACAACCCAAGTAAGCCATACATACAAAGAAACAAACAAAAATAAGTTCAGAAATTAAGTTATGTGTAATAATGTGAAATGACACAGGGAAAAAGTATTGAACACATGAAGAAAGGGAGGCGCAAAAAGGCATGGAAAGCCAAGACAACTGCTGAAAACGCAGCAGTATATTGACCGAACGCACGCGAAACACCAGCACCCGCCATTTTTAAAACAGCTATAATGTAAACACACAGATTATAGCCTATATATTTACTCCAGAAACTGTACAAACATGGAAAACAGTGATAGATGGGTCTCTAAACCTTTATGCTGAAGAGAAAATCCAACGCAACTTTGAGGGGACCAAGCCAAACATGATTATGTTTATCTGCCCAGCTAGCAACACAGGACATCAACCACACGGCATAGGCTATTAACCTTTTTTTCATATACGGTCTACTTTCTATAACAGTTCTATCTAATAATAACATGTTAAACAGTACTGTTAGACAGATCGCTAACAAATAAACACAGAGAATGCGAGCATTGTTTGCTCTGACGTTCTCAGCGCCGTCAAAATAAATGCCGATCTGCATGGGTTCGGATTCTTGTCTTGCGGAGGGATATTCAGTGACTCTTAATATGCATCTGCGGAACTCGTCTAGCTCGCATCAGGTCTAGCTCATGGCCAGGTCCATGAGTTGATTGAGTGATTTCCCCTCATCCCGACATGCCAGTTCCCCTTGCAGATCTGTAGTGAGACCCTTGCGGTAAAGTAGTTTCAACGGATCCTCCTTCCAACTAGTTTGTGCAGCCAGAGTGCAGAAAGAGAGGGTGTAATCTGCTGCAGAAGATCCTCCCTAGCGTAGGGAAATAGAAGCTCGCCCGGTTCCTTTCCACCGGCTGGATGCTCTCTAAACTGATGGAGGAAACTGTCATATGAGGGAAATGATGAGGCCCACTCCAGAGTCCTTCCGGTCAGCAGTGAACAGATGAATGATACTCGACTGTCATCAGTAGGATAAAGTTGTGGTTGCTGATTGATAAATATTGAGCATTGCAACAGAAATCCCTTACACTTAGCAGAGGATCCGTCATATTTATCAGGGAGCGATAGACGAGGATTGCTGGATGGAGTACTCACATCTGGGTCGGCTGAACCGGAGATGCAGTGGTAGGAGCTGATGCGACGGCTTGTGTGGTGAGTGCCTGCATGTCCTCTCACCAGCTCCTCGGTAAGCGCAGTCAACTTGACGAGTTGTTGCTGGTGGGCAGCCAGCATAGATGCAGTGTCAAAAAGTCACCGTGATTGCGTCACTCCCTTACCCCTCCTACCAGTTCCTACGGCCACTTGGCCAGTGCGAACGCAAACAGCAAAACCGAGTTTGGGGGAGAGTAGTTCATAGAACTGTTTAGAAGTGGACAGTTCCTATAACTAAGTTCCTGTAACTACTTGGTCGGAAAGCGGCTATTGTTTACATGTATCTGCGCTGTATAGTCTCATGACAAAAACATTAGAAAAAATCCCTTGGCAACCAGCCAACGCGACCGAGCATCACTACTTGTGACGTCACAACCCGAGTCCCCGTTATATAATGCTGTGGAACATATTTTGGGGTGCAGAATAAAGACAATAAAACAGTGGAAATTAAATAACAGAATTGTATTTACACAAACCAATGACAGACCTAAATCACCACAGTATATATCAAGTAGGGGTGTCGCAATATACCGGTGTTGACGATAATCGTGATATTCAAAGCATGAAATATCGACATCGTGTTAATTTAGAGTGACAATATACCGGTATTGGCGATAACCACAATGTTTAAAATGAATAGGACTCTTATGATAACATGACGCGTAAATACTCCAGCGCCAGTACCTGGTTGACCTCTCAGGTGGCTGTATTGCACCCGCGGACACCTATCAAATAAGAAGACGACGAAGCGCTCGCCCACGCCCACGCCCGTGCAGCTAGAGTCTAGAGCAGTGTTTCCCAACCTTTTTTCAGTCAAGGCACCCTTTGAAAATTAAAAAAAATGTGTGGCACCCTACATTAATGTTGTCACGATACTACTTTGATACTATACCTTGAAATGTATCAATTTTCAATACCACAGGGAAGAACTGCCGTATAGGCCTACTGTCATATAGATATTTTTTAATATCACATTTTTTTGTCCATCCATTTAAAGTGTAAATAGTCCCTGACCGTAAACAGCAACAAAAGTTACATACATTATTTCGCCAATAGATGGCGGCAAAGACCGTCTTTATGAGTGAGTCAGTCAGTAGAGAAGACTTTTACATTGAAAGGAATCAAACTTGTGAACACGGAGAAGGAAGACGCAACTGACAGATGACTATGGGCACAGAAAAACCCCTTAACTGTTAAAAGGACAAGATATCGCAGCGGACATTCAAACGGATTTTTTTTTTATTATGAATATAGGACTGACCTGAAGGAAAATGCTATATCTACTGTAAATGCAGGTACACTCGCTTACTCGATCTCTCACAATACTCCACTATAGCTTCAATGAACAATATCAATGAGATCAAACATGTGTTTAAGTTACTAAAAGTGGTTGCTAGGGGTGCTGTGTAGTGATACATAGAACAGTTGGGTGAAGCGGTCGTAGCCGTGTTTTATCGTGAATAAAGCACAGCTATTGACCAATCAGAATCAAGGATTGGAACTAACCGTTTTATAAAGCATAACATAGCATAGATTTAACTCATTAGCTTGCTAGTGCTAAAGAGGGAGACATCTAAATCTTATTCACCCTAAAACTTATCTCTTCTCGAGTTGAGAAACATTGTGTCAAAGGCCTCAACAGATAATATATCCATAAAAGGCAAGTTCTGATACTGAATACATGTGTAAAATGCAGGCTAGGTTGTTCCCGTTGAATGAACTCCAAGGTACAGGCTGCCTCCTCCTGATTGAATATGTAATATGCTGTGAACAGTATGGCAAGGCCAGACAGGAAGCTGGGCTGAATGCCCTCCTCACACACAACTTGGCCTTCCAGTGTCCACTTGTCAAAGTGCCTCCTAAAACAATACCACGTGACAGTAGTTATTTTTAATTATACCATGGTCTGGGTGAATACTCGATTCTGATTGGCTGCAGGGTGTCCGTTAAAAAGTGATAACCTAGGAAAGGCGGCCCGTCAATTTGGCTGATGACAGTTCTAAATGATTGCGCTGGCTCAAACTCACTGATCAACTGCTGCGGTCGGGTCGCTGTGGCCACGTTGCTTGGCAACGCCTGTATACGGGAGATATTAAATAATGCGCTCGACTTAAATAAAAACCCTCACGATTTTTACTCTAAAACACATTAAAGTATTATTAATTGATTAAATATTTCTTTCTTTCGTAAGTAACCATGGTATAAGCGGGTTAATGCCCTTCGAGGTGTCTATTATCAGGTTTTAATGGACTTCGGCGGAGGCAACCGCCTCGCCGTCGTCCATTAAAACCTGATAATGGACACCTCGACGGGCATTAACCCTTACATAAACCATTTTTATTTTTCAGCTTTTTACATTTAAACTATATTTTAGTATTCAGAGTGCAGGAACTCTGTTAACTTTATTTAAAATAAAAAGTCATTACAAACAAAAAATAAGTTTCTCGTGAGCTCGTGAAAGTCTGTATATTTTTATTTTTGCAAGGTGACAATTTTATGTAACAATTTTATGTGACATCAAAGATTTATTTTACATCTTGTGAAAAGGACATTATACCACCCCTATAATTTGTAACCATAAGGCCGTGTGTCCACCTAAGCGTTTTTAGCCAGATGAAAATGCTAGGCACTCTAATGAAAACTTGAGAGCGTTTTGGCAGCGCACGAGCGCAGTATTTTTTTCAGTTGAGACACTTTGCTTATTATGATACGGAATATCCGTGAAAGTGTTACTAGTATCTCATTTCACACATATTTTGTTTCTGTGTTGATTCTATATTAAAATATCGATACAATGTAACGTATTTTCTCTGGCTCTTGTTTTAAATGATTTTCTTCCGTTATTATGCTTGTTGTTGTCATCTGTTGACGTTGTACAAGCAGAATGTGGCGGTTGGTCGGTGTGGTATTAGTCCCGCCCCTCCTCCACTGTGATTGGATGGTTGGGGAAAAAAGTGACAGTGATGAGCGTTTTACCCAAAGTTGAAAATTCTTCAACTCTCGATGATGCACAATTCTTCTCTCACACTCAGTGCTTCAGCGTGAAAAAACACCCAGCGCCTCGCTACGCTCATGGCGTTTTAAAAACGCGCATTGAAAACAATAAAAAAAAAAACACTTTGGTGGACACACGGCCTAAGCGTAAAAGATTACTATGGAGTGTGGGTGTCACCCGATATTGTCCAAAAAAAATTTCACAGGATCCTCTTTTTTTGTGATATCAACCTGTGATTTGGAAAATGACTTGGTTAGACTTTTGGTCGTCTTGAAAGAAAAGCACAGATACACACTGTAAATCATCATGACTCACAAACACACACTGATCTTACTGTCTATATGAGGATTCATTACACACATTTATTCTGACGTGTTATTTCACTGACAGAAGTTCAGCTGTAGTATTGATGTAATTGTTATACAATACAGAGACACGAAGAGTGAAGATCCAAGCGCACCTTTATTTGACTTTAATCCAGAATCAGTCAATACAGCAGGCAAAGGGTCAAAACACATATAAACCACCCGAAAACAAACACAAACTGGGAAAACAGGGAAATGCAGGACACTGAGGGTCCAGAAATGCAGTGGTAAAATATAAAAAATAAAAACCTAGCAATAAATGACAGGGTGAAGTCAATTTGTGATGATGAAACAGGGCAGAGGATTATGGGTAGTGTAGTCCATGACAGAGTAACAATAGTCAATGATGGAGAGCCCACTGGTGGACAAACAGCACTTCAGCTGATGACTGGGACAGTAATGAAGAGAACATAAGAGACTATAACAGAAGTCAACGACCTATGGCACAATCGCTGGCACGTGACGTGAGTAAAAGTGAGAGAGATGTATGCATTTCATTCAGATAAAGTTCCTCATACCTGCATACAGATCTACATCTTGAGGTAATCATGCGAGAGTGTGTTATAACAGCTCCTGATACACAGATATAACAGCACTATTACAGTAGTTTCTGCGCTACGCATCGCGGAGAGAAGTTGAGCATCTCGTCAGCGACGTGAAAACTGAAAAGCAAATGAAACTGAAAGTTCAGCGTCACATGCTGAAGCTCAACACACAGTCGTCTTCATTAAAAGTAGTGACACTAAATTATCTTTCCAGTGCTGATGCCGCATCTATGATCTTGAAATTGTCTGATGATAAATAAAATCAAGCTCATATCTTGCTTTCTTTAACGTGAACTCAGTGAGGTAAAGTTATGTTTCCCAGTGTAAATGGATGTTTTAATGGATAGCGATCCAGTCAGAGTAACTCAGAAACTTAGAAATGGCCACTTCATGACAACAAAGTTGCCAACCACTTCTCTATAACATCTCACTGTTACTGATTTATCATGCAGCTCAAATCATTATGGGTAGAATCTCTCTACAGTCTGTTCTCATTCATCAACACAGTTTCACTGATGATTTATAACCAACCCCAAACCCAGGATAGAGCGGTTGAGTGAATGTGGTCTGGACTGTGTGGATGAGGCTCATTGTGTCAGAGACGCTGTAGAAGGACAGAGTTCCTGCACTGTGATCCACATACACTCCTATTCTCCTGCTGATGGGCTTTACAGAGAGTTTAGTCTCTATATTATTGTGTCTGAATGAGTAACTGGAGGAAGAGCAGGACAAACTCCAGGACTGATCATTATATCCAAACCCACACTCATCACCCCGTCCCTTCCTGCTGATGCTCTTATATGACACTGATATAAACACATATTCTCCACTCCACTCAATCTCCCAGTAACAGCGTCCACACACACTCTCTCTACACAACACCTGATACACATCAAATCTGTCTGGATGATCAGGATACGGCTGAAGCTCTGGGTAAGTGTTAGTAATCACTCTGTTCCTCTTAGACAGACGGATGTATTTATTCACTGTGTTCAGATCCAGAGTGAGCTGATGGGAATCTGAAGGAGAGAAAACACATCAGAATCAGGAATTATGAATCTGTCTGATCTTTTATTAAAGCTGAACTCTTTATGTTCAATATATTAGCAGTGTCTCAGTAGTCAAGTCACCTTTATTTATTTAGCGCTTTGATCAATACAGATTGTTTCAAAGCAGTTTTACAGTGATAACAGGAAAATAATGCAACAAAGTTTGTTTCGTCTGTACAACAGATCTAGAGGAAAATATTGTCATTGTCCAGCTTAAGTAAGTTCAGTGTTGATTCATTTCTGTTGTAAAAAAGTTATTAATTTAGTTCATTTTTCTATACAGCCGCTCTGGAGAAAGCAGTGATGTCATCGTCCAGCTCAGTTCAGTTCTCATATAATGGTGTCAATGCAGGAAGAGCAATAATATGGTTTACTAGTTTACCAGATATCCTGTGCAAATCATCATTTACATCAGTGTATCATTTACTGTATATTAATGGTTATTATTCTGTGTTTATTATAATTATGCCTAATATATACGCCATTCAAATATGTGGGGTCAGTATGATTTTTTTGTAATAATTTTATCTACAACATTTTTAAGTATTCTAGGCCTATTGTTGGTGATTTTCAGTGCTGTGGCCTTTGGCAATTTTGAGCTTTCTTTAAATTTCTATCTGTTTCCTCAAAGGTTAAAGAGATTTGTTACAAAATCCTGTTTAGGATAAATCCATAGAGGAATTTTTACAGAAGAGATTTCAGTTTGTTCTTACTTTCCTGAAGCTTTTTTACTACTGTGATTTTACCTCTAAATCTTGGATGAATGTTTTTAATTGGCTTTCAGTGAAAAATAATTATAGTTATTCATTAATTTTAGAGGACATCCTGTTTTTGAAGAATATGTTGAATCCCCTGATTTACATCTTTGTTAAAGTCACGAGTCAATTGATTTTGCTTCCAGCGCCCCTCGATGTTCTCTCCGTTGAGAAACACTAATTTACATGATCAACTATAAAACTCTTCTGTCATGTTTTCTTTCTACAGGAAGAACATGAAGACACTCAGTGAGTTTTTCTGCTGGTTTTCTTAGTGACTTACATTGTAGGAAGTCGTTCCTGGTTCTGGGAACAATGTTGGTGAAAGTGACTGTGGAAATCAACAGACATGAAGAGTGTGATTATCATGTCGAGAGAAAATGATCCCTGCATCCATTCCTAAGACATTTCTAATATGATCTTCTACATGATATGAGATGATGGAGGATCATTTCTGAGAGCTGATGAATCTCCAGGACTTTACCTCTGTCAGAGATCTTCTTCAGCTCCTCTTTGCAGAAATCCTCCAGTTTGTCTCTCAGCTGACGGACAGATTCTCTCACGCCATCAAAAGAGGAGAGAGAACTGAAGGGATTGTCATTTACGTCTGTAGATTCAGGAGGAGCTGAGAGAGACTGGAAACTCTACAGAAAACAGAAATCAAAGCTCATCACCTCCACACTTCATCAATAACCTGCACTACTGTCAGATTTATGTGGTTCTTGTTGATCTTTAGTAGTGAAACTGGTGCCATAAAGTTCATGGATTTCACATTGTTATAAAAAAAAGTGTTTAAATATTGGTGAAGTTTTGAGCTGTTTCTGTCTGGAAGCTCAATATATCTTTCAGAAAAAAGTTTCCTAAGAGATTTCCAGAGCTGAACTGCATTTGTAAGTGCGTCTCTTTCAAAAGAAGAAGATCAGATGAGAGTCTGACTGATGATGATATAATAACCGAACACACAGATCAACACTTCAGTCAACGGCTCATTCTGCTCTCATGAAATGTTCCTCTGTGAGTCTCTTGCTCAAGTCCATTATGACCCTGTTCTTCTAGATCTCTGTTACCTGCAGGAAATGGATGTGATCCTGTGTGTGTGAAAGCTGCTCCAGCTCAGCGTCTCTCCTCCTCAGATCATTGATCTCCTGCTCCAGTCGCTCCAGTCGTCCTTCAGCTCGACTCACTGCAGTCTTTTCCTGATCTCGGATCCGCTGTGTCGCCTCAGAGCGGCTTCTCTCAATGGAGCGGATGAGCTCAGTGAAGATCCTCTCACTGTCCTCCACTGCTGTCTGTGCAGAGCGCTGTTAGGACACACATCACAATCACACAGTGGCTTCAGTGAGTCCTGACTGAGACGTCTCAAACTTCTCTTCTTCTCCAGACTCACCTTATGAGACGCCACAGCCTCTCTCAGCTGCTGAAGATCTTTCTCTCTCTGCTGGATCCTCTGCTGGAACGACCTCTGCGTCTCCTTCAGCTGGTGCTAAAGGACAAACCAATGACAGGAGAAACATCACATTAATCATCAACTAAACCGATATGAATCCAGTATCAGTGAAGTGGTGAGATTGAGGGGTTAAAGATCAAGATTATAGGTTCATTCATAAGTGTCAGTATAATTTCTTCAATGCCTACTTTTATAAGGATAGTTGAAAACATAAATTATTTCTTTGTTTACTCATCCTCATGTCTTTCCAAACTTTCTGAAGACAGTCTCTGTTTCTAAAGCCCAAATCAAATATTCATTCGGTTCACATGATGTCACTGTAGCTTTGCCATCTTGACGACCGACGGTCTCAGTAATGCCTGCAATATGTTGTGCAGTTGGCTGTAACAACAGCCAAAAGAGGAATTTTATTCTATACCAAAAGAAGAGAGAAGAGAGAATCATTTATTTCAAAGACTTGAAGTCTCATGTTGGTTTGTGGTTAATTATATTTCCATTATACTCTCAGTGGCCAACATTATACAGACAGATATCGACAGATAATGTTTTTTCTTAATTTTATTTGTTGGATCTGTTTAAATGCACTTTATCATGGTAAGTTAGTAAGATTTGGGGTTGTTTTGAATATAACTGTCTGTCTGTCTGTTAGTTAATACCTACCTAGGGTTGGGTATCGTTTGAATTTGAACGATTCCGATTCCGATTCCAATTCCTTGTTTCGATTCCGGTTCCTAACGATTCTCGATTCCGATTCTTTTAAGAGGCAGGGTCAAAAAAGTTTAAATCAATTTTACTTTTTTTTACTTTTTATGAACTTTACTATGAATTTCTCACAGGGCTGTTTTCAACTACAATATAAATATCAAATCTATTTTAAACAAAATTGTTTAGGACATTTTAAATGAGCTAGCTAACCAACGGTCTTTCTGAAGGAAATAGTCTGACCTTCTCCATCAATTGAAATATAAAAAAATTTGCATCACAATAAGTGTATTGTGATTGTCACTAACATTTTAGTAACTAAACTGAATGTTATTAGGTTTAGTGACAACATGTTACAATGTTTACATGGTACAACTTCTGGTAAGCTACGCTTTTTTATTATTTCAATTCAATTAAATTTTTGTGATTTGATTTAATATTGACTAATTTGGATAAATATTAGGTAGGCTACTCAAGATGGGCGTTCATTTTTCTCAAGAAAAAAAACAACTCACCTAATGCTGTAAACATACAGAGAGCCCTATCAGCTGGCAGTATTTAAGGTTAAAAATAACTATTAAATGTAATGCGTTTTTTATTATAATAACAACTTTATTTAATGATACAAGTAAAAATATAATAAATGTAGTACAGTACAGGTTTAGCAAAATATACTCTCTATAGCTCTTTTTTTCTTGCCAACTATGTGCTATAGCCTATATGTTCATTAAATGACTTTCCTGAGGTAAATATGACATAATTGTTCTCCAGCTATGTTATTGACCTCTTCACGCTGATAAAAAAAAACACTGATTGATCGATATTATGTATGAGGAATATACATTTCGGTAAGTTGTACTGTATCTTTCAACAGTGTTCGTGTTTATTTACTATTAGCTAGTTGACCGGTTCACGTGCGCTAGGGATCTGTCACGTCACATTTACAAGTGCCAAAACGGCATTTATTGTTTTAATCTCGTAATAAAATTGACAGAATCTGAGAGCTGAGATTTTTTTGTATATCATAAAGTAACTGCTCTGTCTAGTCTGTCGGTCTCCGTGTCCTCTTTGCTTCGCGATTTTATTGTGCGTGAGAAAATGTGTGGCGTGAGAGCGTGTGAAAAGTGTCAATTGCGTGTGTCCCACAGTGAATGCGTGAGAGTTGGCAGCTCTGCATGCATGTGTAAATGTGTTTTCATGATTTTTTCTTTTTTTTTTACGTTCGCCGGCATCGCGCGCAGTTTTCAAACGGACGAGCAGAAGACGATAGAATATGGTTGCAACTTGCAAGATACCGAAGAAAAAGAAAACATCATATAAGTACGTTTTTAAGGTTTAACATCAGGGTTGTTTGCTCTGAATAAATTTTATGAGACGTTGTGTGAGTTAAAGCAACTCACACAGTGTCTCATAAAATGTATCGGTTCGCATAACAATCCATATACGCTTACACCTGTGCTAGTAATACACGCATTTACCATGCAGTGTACGTTACAGTTTACAAATGTTTAACTAATGTGGGGAAGGCTATAGCAGCCTGTCAGTGTTCAGCGAGTTAACTTGGCAGTTTGAAATCGATTAGGTAGTTACTTCAGTTCAGAATAGGGCTAGAAATGATCAAATTGGTAACTTAGACAGCGGTTTCTTCTTCCGGTCGGCGGACTGTGAATCAAAACTAGGAATCGAAATTTAAACTTTTGAACGATTCCGGGAAAATCGAAAAGCTAGTCCCGGTTCCAATCGATAATCGATACTCGATACCCGATACCCAAGCCTATACCTACCTAAATCTAATAAATATTTTTCTGAAGTTCATAAAGATATTGTCTTCACATGCACTTTAGATGTTATTTTGTGCAAGTAACGTTAACGTTAGCTCTGCAGACGATGCATAATCTCAGCCTTGAAATGTATATTAAAGGACTAGTTCTTCCAAAAATGATAATTCTGCCGTCATTTACCTTCATGTGCAAATCCTTAAAGGGACACTTCACCCATTTGCATTAAGCTTTGCATTGTTAGAAACCCAGTCATACTATTGAATGGTCATGCAACATTTTTTCATTTTCCCCCGAGACGAGAGAAATCTGTATTTACCTCTTTACACTTCCTCCTACAATGACGCAAAAATCGTCATTTTGCGTCATTGTAGGAGGAAGTGTAAGAGGGGGGGATTTCTGTTAAGACTACAAGCACTAGTTCCCACCCTTTCAAACCCGCCCATAGGGGGTTGGACCTAATGCGCTAACAGACCTATCACAGATCAGTGCGAGTGCGTTTGATTTCAACGGCAGAAACCTGCAGAAAACAGGGACGAAGAAAGCTGAGTAGTAGGGGTTACCATACTCTATTTCCCGGACATGTCCGGCCGTCGAGATCGACAAAAATGTCCGGGATTCAGCTTTTGCTTTCTGCGGTCGCCATCCATTGTTTACATGCTCACCTTTTGTTTCAATCTAACTGAATTCACCCCGATTGGTGAATCTGAATGTAATGTTTACATGAATGCTAAACAAGTGATCGGTTGATTTGCGTTTTAACATTGCTAAGAAAATACCCGCACCTCCATGAGAGATAGCCCATGAGACCGGTGCATCTCACAGGCGCGCTCATCAGTAATCACAGTAATACAGGGAGCAGGACGAGGCTAGCGCCGCGGGAGAAAGACGCGAGGCCGGTGGCGTGATCAGTTGAAAGACGCGAGGCCGGTGGCGTGATCAGTTGAAAGACGCGAGGCCGGTGGCGTGATCAGTTGAAAGACGCGAGGCCGGTGGCGTGATCGGTTGATGTGTGTTTTACCATCGCTAAGAAAATACCTGCTCCTCCGTGCGAGATACGAGAACAGTGCCTCACAGGTGTCGGTCGTCAGTAATCACGCCACCGGCCTCGCGCCGTTCTCCCGCGCCCCTCAGTCTCGTCCTGCTCGCCACAGTAAACACGATGAATGGCGACTGTAGAACGCAAAAGCCGAATCCCGGACATTTTGGGCAAACTCGTCACGGAGACTCACTCGTAGCCTAGCCTTGCCTTGATGTTTTTGTTTTCAACTGCGCTCTCTTACCGGTAGGCGTGGCTTGGGAGTGGCCTTGTAGGGCAGCGAAGCAAGTGCATTCTGGGAGTTGTTGTCTTTCATCCACATAAGCCAAAAATACATTTTCTGGCTTTTCTCAGTCTAGAAAGCTCCAAATTCAAAAATAATTTCACATTTCTTCTACATAAATGACCCACTTTCAATACACATTCATGTCTCCACGGGTGAAATGACCCTTTAAGTTTACTTTCCGTGGAAGACAAAGGGACATTTTTGAATATGTAGCCTAATGGAGACTCTTCTTGTCGATGTAATGAAAGTGAATGAGTAACGTTAGCCTACTGGGGGCTGTCACACAAAAAATAATAATAATAAAGACAAAAAAACATCACAAAAGTATCATAAAAGTGATCTAATACGACTCGTCCGTTATATTAGTATCGTTATTTATTCATATGTTAGCTTTATGTGACGAACAAACTGCAATTTAAGTCGTTATATTATAATCACTGATGAGCTTTACCTCTTGATAGCTTTTAATCGCAGCCGAATCGTGAGTGAATCATTCAAAAAGATTAGACTCGAAAGATTCTTTCATTTCGATATTTGTGTGTATTAAACCTTCTCTATAATTGAACATCTGTTCTTTCGGACAGATAATGCAGTCTTTTATGATATTCGGCTGATGTCTCTGGCTGTGCTGATGCTGGTGTCTCTCTGGACTCTGCCAGTGCTGCTGTTCGGATTAGATAGATTCATTCATGCCGAACAGCTGCAGATTCATAGATTCATTCATGACATCGCCTCGACTCTCATGAACGCGCGCCATGAAGCTCTATGACTTAAGTATTTCTATATCATGAAAGGAAAACTGGGGGTAACAAATAAGGATCGGAGCCTAAAATTTAGATTCTCTTACGAGAGTCCTCTCGTACTGCGTTTTTTGTAAAAACGCTACGGGAAAAACTCTTTTTTCACTAAATACTGAAGCAAAAAATTATCCTTAATTTTCCATATATGTAAAGCGAGTTGCAGCAGTACACAGCTATGGCGAGACAGCTTGCTCGCTCATTGGCTGTTCTGCGGCAACTGCATAAGCCTATTGAGCGAGGCCTGAAGTGACGTCAGGCCAATGAGGGCGCTTCGCGCCCTCCTTGCCACTTCCCGCCGAGACGGGTGTGGCTAACCTCTATAAAAGGAGCTCGAAAAGGCTGATTCACTTGATTTTCAATCTCTTCAGCGAAGCTCACGCATCGCTGGATCACGAGGAAGCACGCGTCGTCTGAGGCAAGCATTTCAGCGGGACGAGCCCTCGAAGCCGCTGGCCAACGCTGCCTTCTACCGCCGTACCTGCTGCGCTTTCCGACGCCATATCCTTTCTATTATTATTGTTCTTGTGTGTGTGTGTGTTCGCCTTGCAACACTCACCCCCTAAAAGAGCTGCGTCTTTCTAAAGATGCCTTCCTGCGGCTCGTGCCGAGCCCCACTCACCGAGGGAGACCGTCATGTCATCTGTGTCTCCTGTTTGGGTGAGGATCATGCAGCGCTCGCTGACGGCGGCTGCCCTCACTGCGAGCTTCTGCCGATGGTGACTCTGAGGACTCGCCTGGCATTTTTCTCAGAGCCTGCACTCCCCGCCGCGCTGCCGCGCCGTAAGAAGCACCGCTCGCAGCCGGTCCCGGAACCCGCTCCAGCCCGACCAAGCTCGCCGGTTCGCCCGCCTGCTTCACCGGCTTCCCCTGAATCACTTCCTGATGCTCAGCGCCCGCAGTCTGCCGCCGCTTCATCAGAGGAAGTTGTTTCCGAAGCCGCGTCGGGGGAGAAAGATTCCTGCTCTCTGCTAGCTTCAGGCAGCGAGGACTGGGCGAGCTCCGAGGATCTCGCGCCTCCTGCCCGTAGGCCTTCGGCAAGAGCTAGCATCGAGAAGGAGCTCATGCGAGTACTCGCGTTGGCCGCGGCGAGCCTCTGCCTCGAGTGGTCAGCACCGGAACTCCCTTCTCGCACCCGGCTGGATGGTAGCTTCCTCCCTGGTGAGCGCACCTCTCTGGAATCAAAGCCCGCTCCTTTTCTTCCTGAGCTTCATGAAGAAGTTGTGAAGGCCTGGAACGCTCCCTACTCAGCATGAACACGTTCGTCTGTGTCGCCAGCACTTTCCTCCTTGGATAATGCTAAAGACCGAGGCTACCTTTCACTTCCGCCGGTGGAGCAGGCGATAGCGACCCACCTTTGCCCGCCCTCTGCTGGACGGCGGACTAAACCGGTGTTGCCTTCCAAAGCCTGCCGCATGACGTCGCCACTGGGCAGGCTGCGTCGGCACTACACACCATGGCTTCCGCGCTACCAAGTCTGCTGCACAAGCCATGGGACGGTGTATGGCTTCCGCCACTGTTGCTGAGAGGCACTTATGGCTGACGCTCACGGAGATGGCTGATTCCGAGCGCACCGCGTTTCTCGACGCCCCGCTGTCTTCTGCTGGCCGCTTCGGATCTTCTCTCTCCGAGTTCGTAGAGAGATTCACCGAAGCCCAGAAAGCGTCTCAAGCCTTCAAGCACTTCCTCCCGAAGCGCTCTGGTTCTGCAGCGAGTCGTGAAAAACAGACCCCGCGGAGCTCTCAGCCTCAGCCCCCACCTTCGGCCGCCTCTTCACAGCAGCGACAGCAGCGCAGCTCGAGGCCCCGCTCTCGCTCTAGCAACCGACGCCCCGGTCGGTCTCTCACCCACGGCCGGTCTCTCACCCAAGCGCGCCGCTGTTTCAGTCCCAAGAATTGCGACTGTTCCAGCGTTTTCTGCAAAGCGCAAGCCCGCACAGCTGCCCGCTTGCCTGCACACAAAAGCCATTTTTACGGCTACCCAGATATATCCCGAAAAGAGTGTATTTTCTGGTGTCCCGGCCACGGCCGATGGTGCTATAAATGTAGTGTCGATGCCCACTCCTCAGTGCCCATCACTACACACAAGCACTGCCCTACACTTAGGGCTTGCGCACATAAAATCGACTCAGGTCGATTGCGCTTCCAACATAGTAAAAGTGCCCACTTCCCAGTGCCCACGAACACTATGTCTCACAGATCACAGGCTCTCTGTAAAAACGGGACCTGTGCACGAGCGTTCTGCCCGCTGTAATAAGCGCGCTCCCCGCCTCGAATGTCACAGGCGTAACGCCTATGTTATTGCGCCCCGAAGCACCTCTGTCGCACGGCGAACAGAGCACGCTTCGCATCCAACCCTTAGCCAGCCATGCAGAGGCATGGGCAGCGCTTCCAGGGGTTTCGGACTGGGTGCTAGACATTATAAAGAGAGGCTTCTCGCTACAGTTTTGTCGACGCCCTCCCTGCTTCACAGCGTGCGTCGAAATTACGGTGACTTTAGAAGTAGCACACCTACTTCGCGGCAAAATATCAAAACTGATGAGCAAAGGGGCGATAGAGCATGTATCCCAAGCTCAAAGCGAAGGGGGGCTATACAGCAGATACTTTCTAGTCCCCAAAAAGGACGGTGGTATCAGACCCATACTGGATCTAAGACGGCTGAACAGAGCATTAGTGAAACGCAGTTTCAAAATGCTCACGACCAGGAAAATCCTCGCGCATATTCGCCGAGGAGACTGGTTTATGTCGATAGATCTGAAGGACGCGTATTTTCAAATACAGATAGCGTCACATCACAGGCGATACTTGAGATTCGCCTTCGAGGGTCAGACATACCAGTATACAGTCCTGCCGTTCGGCTTGTCCCTGGCACCTCGTACATTTACGAAGTGCATGGACGCAGCGCTCGCCCCTCTCAGACTCAGAGGCATGCGAGTGCTGAACTATTTGGACGACTGGCTGATCCTAGCTCAATCACGATCACAGCTCGTGGAGCACAGAACCATTTTACTCGATCACCTCGAGAATCTTGGTATCACGGTCAATTGGACAAAGAGTTCGCTGAACCCCAGTCAAGCGATTTCGTTTCTGGGTACCATTCTGGACTCACAGTCTATGACAGCGCGGCTGTCGCCACAGCGCGTGCTGCACATTCAGCGCGCGGCGAGATCCTTCCGCTGCGGCGCGACTACCCCGCTCAGGAAGTTTTTTAAAGGATGCTGGGTCTCATGGCCTCAGCATCGCCAGTTCTTCAGCTGGGCTTGCTCCGCATGCGCCCTCTGCAGTTCTGGTTGATAGCGTGAGTACCGAGCGGAGCGTGGGTGTCCGGCCGGTTACGTCTCTAGGTCAATCAGAGCTGTGTGGCAGCCCTGATACCTTGGATGGCGGACGACTGGTACCGATCAGGTGTAAGCCTGGGGACTTCCTCGGGAGTGAGGATGGTGTCGACAGACGCATCCACCTCGGGATGGGGAGCGCTGCTCGAGGGCAGACCATTCTTCAGCCTGTGGTCAGAACGAGAAAAGCTCCAACATATCAACTGCCTGGAAATGCTGGCAGTGCACAACGCGCTGACGCGTTTTTGTCCCCAAATCAAGGACCAACACGTCGTAGTCCGTTCGGACAACACGGCCGTGGTGTCCTACATAAATCGCCAGGGCGGTCTCAGATCCAGATCCCTGTACAGGCTGGCGAAACGCCTCCTAACATGGGCTCAGCACAATTTACGCTCGCTGAGAGCAGTGCATGTGCCTGGGCTCCAGAATTTGGGCCCAGACAGACTGTCCAGGAACAACATTCCCCTGGGCGAATGGTCTCTACACCCACAAACAGTCCGGCTGTTTTGGGAGAGATTCGGCAGAGCGGAGGTGGACCTATTCGCGTCCCGCGAAAACGCTCATTGCCCCGTGTTCTTTTCCAAGAACGACAGCGCGCTGTCCCGGATGTGGCCGCGCTGCCCGCTATACGCTTTTCCCCCCGTCTCCCTCCTGCCTCAGGTGTTAGAGCGGGTCAGGGAAACAAAATGCTCAGTACTGCTTGTAGCACCGTTCTGGAAGAACCAAGCATGGTTTCCAGTCCTGATGCAGTTAGCAGACATCGCTCCATGGCCAGTGCCATTGAGGAGAGATCTCCTCTCGCAGGCCGGGGGCTCGATTTGGCACCCACACCTGGAGTTGTGGTCCCTTCATGTGTGGGCGCTCAACGGATATCCGTTGATCTCGCAGAGGGAGTGATGAATACCATCACTCAGGCTAGAGCACCGTCGACTAGGCGGCTTTATGCCTCGAAGTGGTCGGTTTTCTCCGGCTGGTGTACAGCTCGGGGCCTATCACCCCTCGATTGTGAGGTGACGGAGGTTCTCTCCTTCCTACAGGAGCTGTTGGATAAGGGCAGATCCCCTTCCACGCTCAAAGTTTATGTGGCGGTTATTGCAGCGTTCTCTGGAACAACGCTAGGTCAGTCACTAGGAAGGAACGATTTAGTCATCCGCTTCCTCAGGGGAGCTAGGAGGCTGAATCCTCCCAGACCTCCTTCAGTCCCTATGTGGGACCTTTCTACGGTTTTGGTGGCCATGAAAGGTGCCCCTTTCGAGCCTATCCAATCTATTAGCCTCAAACATTTGTCTTTTAAAACAGTGTTTTTGATGGCTCTCGCTTCGGTGAAGCGCATAGGCGACCTGCACGCGCTCTCCGTGAGCCCAGCGTGCTTAGAGTTTGGACCTAATGACTCTAAAGTCATACTCAAACCTAGGCATGGTTATGTGCCAAAATCCCTCAACACGCCGTTTCGGGCTCAGGTTATCTTCCTGTCTGCCCTGCCGGGATCAAGTGAGGAAGGGGACTCAAGTTTTCTTTGCCCCATTAGGGCTTTAAGAGCTTACGTGTCCCGCTCTGCTGTCTTCAGACAGACTGAGCAGCTCTTTGTCTCGTTCAGTGGACGTTCCAAGGGAATGGCTGTTTCGAAACAGAGCTTATCCAGATGGATAGTTGACGCCATAGCGCTGGCTTACACTGTCAAGGGCCTCCAGTGCCCGTTGGGCGTTAGAGCGCACTCCACGAGAGGCGTCGCCTCTTCGTGGGCTTGGTCTAGCGGGATTTCCTTACAGGACATATGTATGGCGGCAGGCTGGGCCTCGCCGTCTACATTTATTAGGTTTTACAACCTAGAGGTTCCCGCCTTGCAGGCTAAGCTACTATCGGTGTAGTCGAATCAGCTGTCTAACTAGAACACTGAAATCGCATGCGCAGCGCGCTACCGACTGTTTTATGGGCAGAATTGTGTAAGACCCACATTTCCCACATTAGTTCAGGTTCCCCACCCTGTCTATGTGATGTCATATTCGCGTCTGCGGACGCGGCCATATAAGGACGGAGGGATTCCCCTTTTGTCTCTAGACTCTCTCTGTGAGGTCATGTTTTGCGTCTGCGGACGCTACAATATAGGGAATTAAGGTCCCCCCCCCCTTATTCCCAGACTCTCTGTGAGTCTATCTGGTGATTATGCACTGTATACCTGGGTTAGCTTCCAGTGATCGGTGTTTTATCCCAGCACGCACGGCGTTTTACAAGGGGTTCCCGTAGCGTTTTTACAAAAAACGCAGTACGAGAGGACTCTCGTAAGAGAACGTACTCGGTTACTAACGTAACCTCGGTTCTCTCTAGAAGAGGGAACGAGAACTGCGTTCTCTGACGTGCGTACGGTTCACTCTGGTTCGCTTCGGCGATGAAAATCAAGTGAATCAGCCTTTTCGAGCTCCTTTTATAGAGGTTAGCCACACCCGTCTCGGCGGGAAGTGGCAAGGAGGGCGCGAAGCGCTCGATAGGCTTATGCAGTTGCCGCAGAACAGCCAATGAGCGAGCAAGCTGTCTCGCCATAGCTGTGTACTGCTGCAACGCGCTTTACATATATGGAAAATTAAGGATAATTTTTTGCTTCAGTATTTCGTGAAAAAATAGTTTTTCCCGTAGCGTTTTTACAAAAAACGCAGTACTCGTTCCCTCTTCTAGAGAGAACCGAGGTTACGTTAGTAAACGAGTACGTTTTCTCCAGGTATCTCTGTCTCTCTCTCTCATTCAAATAGGCAGTTTGGGCGGCCATACCGGGCGAGTCGGTCGCGAATATGGCGGCGTTCTATTTGTAGTGACGTAGGTGGCATCTATGAATTGTGATGCATCAATAACCTCAAATCTCACTGGCTCATGTATGTGACATCATGACTAATCATGAAGACTCTGGCTCCAAATTTTTATGCCCTTCACTCACTAACTTCCCTCTGTCTTGTTCACTCATTGCTTACGTTGCACGAGTGCCCACTACTGGTTTAAATAGAACACACTTGATCACTTAATTCACTATTGAGCTGGTGTCACGGTTCATGGATTCATTGACTCATTCTCTCTGTGTGTGTGTGTGCTTGTGTTGATTTTGGCTGATCAGCTCATTAGCGCTGTGGCTCGTCATTCTCGGCTGTCCCGTCTCTGTTCCTTGAACTTCTCTTAGTTTCTCTACTGGTTCTCGGTTCCTGGTTTCCTGATCATTCCTGCAGTGATCTTCTACAGAAGATCTGGTGTTAGCCCACAATAAACAGTTGACCATTTGCTACTGAATCTGCCTCTACTTCCTGACAGCTGGTTTATTATTAAACCCCCTTTTTACTTATGAAGTTGTTTTATGCACCGTTCTATATGCATAACAAAAATATCAATAGCTACAAGTGTTATAATAATTA
Organism: Abramis brama; assembly: GCF_963993115.1. NCBI lineage: Eukaryota > Metazoa > Chordata > Actinopteri > Cypriniformes > Leuciscidae > Abramis > Abramis brama. The sequence goes on along the minus strand of NC_139966.1, from coordinate 27,977,322 downwards.
ATATATTATACACTATTTATGTGATTAATTCTCAAAATAATTAATATATCATACACTTCAGTTCAGTATGATCTGCTGTGACGTCACAATCAAGTTGAATTGTGGGATATAGAGCTGCTTGAAGTACATCAGAGCAGAGATGGGGGACTCGAGTCACATGACTTGACTCGAGTCAGACTCGAGTCGCAAATTTAAGGACTTGAGACTTGCTTGACTAAATTAAGAAAATGACTCGACTTGACTTTGACTTGAGATCCAATGACTCGAGACTTGACTTGAACTGTATGACTCGAGAATGACTTGATATACATTTTTATATAAATCATCGCAACATCAGTTGATGAACAAAATGAAAGCAACGGAACCATTGACGCCAGCCATCAGATTCTGCGCGATTGCGTGACGCTGCACAAGCCCAGAAAAAACATACATCGCGGTGAGCGCGCTAAGTACAAAAACATCTCCCAGCATCGTTTCTTTTTGGATATAAACACTAAACTTGACCATATTCATACAAGAAGATTTGCTGTACGCATAATAACAGGCAAGGGATATCGGACGACCATCACAACCTTGAACAGTCGAACTTCATTCACCACATCTAAAAGTAAGCTATGGCTTGTTTAACCTGTTTGTTATAGTTAATTTGACTATATACACAATTATGTTTTCAAATGTAGCTTAATGTTGTCAATATTCAAATGATAATTAATGATGGTAAATGTTTTGTATAACATTTGCCACATTTCTTTCAAATCATGCTTTAAAGGGATAGTTCGCCCAAAAATGATATTTAAGCCATGATTTACTCACCCTCAAGCCGTTCGAGATGCATATGTCAATCTTTTTTCAGACGAACACATTTTCAGTTATTTTAGAAAATGTCTTAGATCTTTCAGTGGTTATAATGTGAGGCAATGGGGTCCAGCTGATTCACGTTCGAAAATGTACATGCATCCTTCTCAAAAATAATCCATCCGGCTCCAGGGGGATAAACAAAGGCCTTCTGGGGGTAATCCGTGCAGTTTTGTCGTAAAAATATACATATTTAAAACTTTATAAACTAAAATAACTGGCTTCCGGTGGCGGTCGGTGCGCGTTCACAGAGATGGTTGCTGGCATATGACGTAAGACGTAGCGTAGGAAGCGTCGTGATGTAGAACGAACGTGACAGCGCAGCCAGAGAGCAGAGCAGAGCAAAACAAAACTCAACGTTCGTTCTACGTCACAACGCTTTCGTCTCGGCGGGAAATGGCAAGGAGGGCGCAAGCGCCCTCATTGGCCTGACGTCACCTCAGGCCTCGCTCGATAGGCTTATGCAGTTGCCGCAGAGCAGCCAATGAGCGAGCAAGCCGTCTCGCCATAGCTGAGTACTGCTGCAACGCGCTTTACATGTATGAAAATTAAGGATAATTTTTTGCTTCAGTATTTCGTGAAAAGAGACTTTTCCCGTAGCGTTTTTAATAAAAACGCAGTACGAGAGGACTCTTCTAGAGAGAACCGAGGTTACGTTAGTAACCGAGTACGTTTGTCCATATAAACTTCCCTCGTCCACTTTACAAAGTGTAACGCACTTCAAAATGGCAACAGGGATTCCCAGAGAAGGAAGTTCACGAGTGTGTATCTAAAAGTGGAGTGGAACGCAGCCTAGTTTACCCCCCTTGGAGTTGTTATGAATTTCTTTAATGCTACCTTAATGTCCTTTTTGAAGACTGAAACTTTTGGACCCTATTGACTTTCAATATATGGACAGATGAGACATTCCTTAAAATACCTTCTTTTGTCTTCGTCAGAAAAAAGAGAGTCATACCAATTTGAAATAACTTGAATGAGAATTGAACTTGAAAACGATAAATGTTCATTTTGTTGGGTAAACTACTGGTTTAACTATTATGCTATTCCATGTTCATCTTTCTTTAGTGTGTAATGTTGCTGTTTAAGCATGAAAATGCCCCTCCAGAGGGAGTTATTATCTATATCAGTGTCACTGTTTCTGAACTCCCTAAAACATTATAGTCTTGAATTTTCTTCCAGGAACAAACTGTCACAATATTTCTCAATAAATAAATGAATGCCCAAGGCTTACGCTAAGTAAAGGAGCGAGGCCTGGCTGAGTCGTGTTAGTAGTGTGTTGAATGAGCCTGTAAATGAGAATAATGGGATCTCTGTAAGTTCATACCTGTTTCTCTGTCCTCTGTGCTGCCGCTGATACAGTGTCGTGGTTTTTATGTTCATCCATCACACACAGCAAACATAAACACTTCTGATCAGTGCGGCAGAAAACCTCGAGGATCTTGTCGTGTTTCTGGCAGATCATCTCCTGCAGTCGTCCAGTGGCATCAGTCAGATTGTGTCTCTTTCCTTTAAACCAACTCTCATGTTGTTCAAGGTGATTCTGACAGTAAGAGTTCAGACACACCAGACAGGACTTGACGGCTTTGTGTTTTCTTCCAGTACAGACGTCACACTGCACATCTCCAGCTCCAGCGTAACAGTCAGCAGCAAGTTTAGTCTTCTTCAGTTTCTCCACCATTTCAGCCAGAATGGTGTTTTTAGCTAAAGCAGGTCTTGGACTGAAGGTCTGTCTGCACTGAGGACAGCTGTAGACTCTCTTCTCATCCTCCTGATCCCAGCAGTCTGTAATACAGATCTTACAGTAACTGTGTCCACAGTGGATAGTCACAGGATCCTTCAGGAGATCCAGACACACTGGACACATGAAGTCATTCTGATCTACTGAAATTCTGGCTTCTGCCATTTTACTGAATGAATACAGAGACAAAAACACACAACAGCTCAACTACACTTCAGTTTCACTTTCTCTGAACTCATGTGATTCCTGTTTCCTGGTTCTGTGTTTGAGTGTCGTGTGCAAAACAGGCGTGTCTGTAAATCAGTGTGACAAGTCGTGATGTTAAGAACAGTCACTGGTGTCAAAAAGTGTTTATTAACAGTCTTTTGTCATATATATATATATATATATATATATATATATATATATATATATATATATATATATATATCTGTCAATAAGCACTATTGTGAGTGTGTGTGTGTGTGTGTGTACAGTGCTTGGCTGAAAACTTCCTTCCACTCACAAAGAAAACACTTTTTAAACCACTCTCAGCAACGCCACATTTGTACTCATTTCTACTTGACCCACCCTGAATGTTGTTGCACTTTCAGCTTATAAAGTGGAAGCTCCACTCACATGGATTAAGCTGTGTTAACTCAACAAGTACAGATAGTTCTCAACCAGAATAATACCGCTGCCTTTCCTCTGGCTACAACATTAGGGATGTGTATTTGCTGCCGTTTACCGCTGAGTGGCGCTATAATCACAGACTTTGAAAAGTTAGAAAGTGAACAGTTCATTCTCAACCAGCAGATACATTCAAGAGAAACCATTGTAGTAAAATGAGTTCATAATCACAGTACTGAAATTACTTTATAATTAGCATAATTTTAATTTAAGTAACGTAAACATTAACACTATGAGCCCTTAGTTTTTTCTACAGTAGGGTGTTAATGTTTAACAGTTGCACAATTATGTAGCTATTCAATAAGAAGCAAGCATGATTGTAACCATTTAAATAACAACCAAACTTCTGCTAATGATCAGTTAATATCCCAGTTATGTGCTCTATGAAATAATGGCTCTTTGTCTGGGTAAAAAAGTTCCATGACAACTCTATAAAATGTTACATGTAAAACATGTAGGTAAATTTGTATGCATTATTTAATTGTTTGTATCATGAGCTATTAATTGTAGAGACAAATTTTTCTTTTTTCTTTTCAATGTAATCCTAGGCATAATTTTCGGGTGGAACATGTGCGCAACACTTTTGGAAACCCTTTGAGGCACTGATCTACCTAAAACAAAGTAAACATCTCCAGATGACTAGCAAATTATTATTTTTATTGGTTGGTGTTAAGAGGCGATATGGCCCTGGATGTGTTTTTGAAATCATGAAAAGTGTTCATTGCTCCTGCTATCAGTATGAATGGCTCATCTTCACACAGTCGAGCGCTTCACAGACGGGTGAAATCACAAAACCAAATCCACACTAACAATGAAGCATGCTTTGATAGGCTTGGGAGCTCAGTTGTGAGCGGGATAGAGAGGAAAAAAGTTAATATAGTGTGCTTCGTCTCAGGAGCTGACTTGAGTTAGCTTAAAGTGAGGGAGGGTGCATTGTTTGCATTTGAATGTTGTGTAACGTTTTAAAACACTTAAAATGACACACAGTAACACTAAAACAACAACTGAGAAACATATTTTTCTGATCATAAACACTGACTAGTTCTAAAAAAAACTATATATTAGGGAAATAGAACATTTTTACTTCAAGCATTTGGATAAAAAAAGTAACCCAGCATGGAAAAACATACAGACAAAACAAAATTAATACCCTTGTCCTCTGAAGGGGAAGGGGGAGGGGGAAGGGGAAGGGGAAGGGGAAGGGGAAGGGGAAGGGGGAGGGGTTAGTTATTTATCTCCAGCCCACACTCCAGTACAGTAGGTGGCGGAAATGCACCATTAATGTTGGATGCCAACCGCCGTTAAACATCGACAAAGAAGAAGAAGAAGGGTCTAAACCAGCACTATAGGAACTACCCGTGACGTTAGTGTACCCTGATTGACCGAACGCACGCGAAACACCAGCACCCGCCATTTTTAAAACAGCTAGAATGTAAACACACAGATTATAGCCTATATATTTACTCCAGAAACTGTACAAACATGGAAAACAGTGATAGATGGGTCTCTAAACCTTTATGCTGAAGAGAAAATCCAACGCAACTTTGAGGGGACCAAGCCAAACATGATTATGTTTATCTGCCCAGCTAGCAACACTGGACATCAACCACACGGCATAGGCTAATAACCTTTTTTCATATACTGTCTACTTTCTATAACAGTTCTATCTAATAACATATTAAACAGTACTGTTAGACAGATCGCTAACTAATAAACACAGAGAATGCGAGCATTGTTTGCTCTGGCGTTCTCAGCGCCACCAAAATAAAGGTCCGTCGTGCCGTCAAAATAAAAGTCACCGTGCCTGCGTCACTCCCTTACCCCTCCTACCAGTTCCTATGGCCACTTGGCCAGTGCGAACACAAACAGCAAAACCGAGTTTGGGGGAGAGTAGTTCATAGAACTGTTTAGAAGTGGACAGTTCCTATAACTAAGTTCCTGTAACTACTTGGTCGGAAAGCGGCTATTGTTTACAAGTATCTGCGCTGTATAGTCTCATGACAAAAACATTAGAAAAAATCCCTTGGCAACCAGCCAACGCGACCAAGCATCACTACTTGTGACGTCACAACCCGAGTCGCCCATATATAATGCTGTGGAACATATTTTGGGGTGCAGAATAAAGACAATAAAACAGTGGAAATTGACAGTAATGACAGACCTAAATCAACACAGTATATATCAAGTAGGGGTGTCGCAATATACCGGTGTTGACGATAATCGTGATATTCAAAGCATGAAATATCGACATTGTGTTAATTTAGAGTGACAATATACCGGTATTGGCGATAACCACAATGTTTAAAATGAATAGGACTCTTATGATAACATGACGCGTAAATACCGTAAATCCTCTAATAGTGGCCTGTATTCCATTAGTGGCCGGGTCTCTAACATTGGCCGGTCTCGCTGTTGGCGGAGGTAAATAAAGGCCGGTCTCTAATAGTGGCCGGGGCTATTATTAGAACCAACGTTTTTCTGGGCAGGCCACAACATTATGCTTGTGATAGTAACATGCAAATACCACAGGGGGGCAATGTTTGCTAATGAATCCAAGCCATAGCTATGGTAGCCTGGTCATGTCAATCACTTCGCTCTTGACTCGCACGTGAGAATTCAGTCATTCTGTTTACCATGGCAGCTGCGGAGCCAAAGAGGATTTTTGGCGAAAATCTATTTTTTAACCCCCTGGGATCGACAATCGCACTGGCGCGATAGGCTCGCTTTTTTTCTTAAGTGCAAACGAGTTTCAAAATACTCTGTTGATCTCTTAATTACGGAGAGCGCGCGTTATTCAAACGCAAATAATCTGAGGCGATCCACGCAAACCTGAACGCCCACAATCAGCTGGATAACACACATCTATCTAAGTAATAATAATCCTGGAAAATTTACCTCAGAAGTGCTTGGAAGTATTATTTCGAGGAGCAACGGATCCAGCTGAGAAATAGGTCAGTTCTATTTGCTTTGTTCTAATCGCAATAGTGTCTGTAAGTTACACGCAAAAAGTGTGAATGAATGAATGAAATCAATGAATGCACAGATGCGTGCTGTTGTGGAGCTAACGTTACTACTGCTGGAACAAATACTGTTTCAAAATGAATCATTGCTTTTCACAAATTTTTTTATTTATATTGTATTTATTTGTTGTTAATGTTCTGTATGCATACCATAATGTTATATGGTAAATAACTGTACGTTTTCAATAAATTAACCTAGTATTTTATAGGTTAAAATAGACACAAAATCTCGTTTTTATTCATTCTACTGGTAGTCCGTTTTGCTCAAATACAAATAAAGGCCTGTCTCTAATTATGGCCTCCTTCCAATAAAGGCCTGGGCCGCGATGCGCTTGAGTAAAATAAAGGCCCCGGCCTATATTAGAGGATTTACGGTACTCCAGCGCCAGTACCTGGTTGACCTCTCAGGTGGCTGTATTGCACCCGCGGACACCTATCAAATAAGAAGACAACGCAGCGCTCGCCCACGCCCGTGCAGCTAGAGTCTAGAGCAGTGTTTCCCAACCTTTTTTCAGTCAAGGCACCCTTTGAAAATTAAAAAAAATGTGTGGCACCCTACATTAATGTTGTCACGATACTACTTTGATACTATACCTTGAAATGTATCAATTTTCAATACCACAGGGAAGAACTGCCGTATAGGCCTACTGTCATATAGATATTTTTAATATCACATTTTTTTGTCCATCCATTTAAAGTGTAAATAGTCCCTGACCGTAAACAGCAACAAAAGTTACATACATTATTTCGCCAATAGATGGCGGCAAAGACCGTCTTTATGAGTGAGTCAGTCAGTAGAGAAGACTTTTACATTGAAAGGAATCAAACTTGTGAACACGGAGAAGGAAGACGCAACTGACAGATGACTATGGGCACAGAAAAACCCCTTAACTGTTAAAAGGACAAGATATCGCAGCGGACATTCAAACGGATTTTTTTTTTACTATGAATATAGGACTGACCTGAAGGAAAATGCTATATCTACTGTAAATGCAGGTACACTCTCTTACTCGATCTCTCACAATACTCTACTATAGCTTCAATGAACAATATCAATGAGATCAAACATGTGTTTAAGTTACTAAAAGTGGTTGCTAGGGGTGTTGTGTAGTGATACATAGAACAGTTGGGTGAAGCGGTCATAGCCGTGTTTTATCGTGAATAAAGCACAGCTATTGACCAATCAGAATCAAGGATTGGAACTAACCGTTTTATAAAGCATAACATAGCATAGATATAACTCATTAGCTTGCTAGTGCTAAAGAGGGAGACATCTAAATCTTATTCACCCTAAAACTTATCTCTTCTCGAGTTGAGAAACATTGTGTCAAAGGCCTCAACAGATAATATATCTATAAAAGGCAAGTTCTGATACTGAATACATGTGTAAAATGCAGGCTAGGTTGTTACCGTTGAATGAACTCCAAGGTACAGGCTGCCTCCTCCTGATTGAATATGTAATATGCTGTGAACAGTATGGCAAGGCCAGACAGGAAGCTGGGATGAATGCCCTCCTCACACACAACTTGGCCTTCCAGTGTCCACTTGTCAAAGTGCCTCCTAAAACAATACCACGTGACAGTAGTTATTTTTAATTATACCATGGTCTGGGTGAATACTCGATTCTGATTGGCTGCAGGGTGTCCGTTAAAAAGTGATAACCTAGGAAAGGCGTCCCGTCAATTTGGCTGATGACAGTTCTAAATGATTGCGCTGGCTCAAACTCACTGATCAACTGCTGCGGTCGGGTCGCTGTGGCCACGTTGCTTGGCAACGCCTGTATACGGGAGATATTAAATAATGCGCTCGACTTAAATAAAAACCCTCACGATTTTTACTCTAAAACACATTAAAGTATTATTAATTGATTAAATATTTCTTTCTTTCGTAAGTAACCATGGTATAAGCGGGTTAATGCCCTTCGAGGTGTCTATTATCAGGTTTTAATGGACTTCGGCGGAGGCAACCGCCTCGCCGTCGTCCATTAAAACCTGATAATGGACACCTCGACGGGCATTAACCCTTACATAAACCATTTTTATTTTTCAGCTTTTTACATTTAAACTATATTTTAGTATTCAGAGTGCAGGAACTCTGTTAACTTTATTTAAAATAAAAAGTCATTACAAACAAAAAATAAGTTTCTCGTGAGCTCGTGAAAGTCTGTATATTTTTATTTTTGCAAGGTGACAATTTTATTAGGGCTGTCAAAAGATTAATCGTGATTAATCGCATCCAAAATAAAAGTTTGTGTTTAAATAATATATGTGTGTGTACTGTGTATAATTATGTTGTATATATAAATACACACACATGCATGTATATATTTAAGAAATATTTGCATACATATACTGTATATATTTATATATAATTTATATTATATATAAATATAATTTTTTTATTTATAAATTACACATTTTTCTTAAATATATACAAGCATGTGTGTGTATTTATATATTCAAATTTAATTATACACAGTACACACACATATATTATTTAAACACAAACTTTTATTTTGGATGCAATTAATCGTGATTAATCTTTTGACAGCCCTAAATTTTATGTGACAATTTTATGTGACATCAAAGACTTATTTTACATCTTGTGAAAAGGGCATTATACCACCCCTATAATTTGTAACCATAAGGCCGTGTGTCCACCAAAGCATTTTTAGCCAGATGAAAACGCTAGGCACTCTAATGAAAACTTGAGAGCGTTTTGGCAGCGCACGAGCGCAGTATTTTTTTCAGTTGAGACACTTTGCTTATTATGATATGGAATATCCGTGAAAGTGTTACTAGTATCTCATTTCACACATAGTTTGTTTCTGCGTTGATTCTACATTAAAATATCGATACAATGTAACGTATTTTCTCTGGCTCTTGTTTTAAATGATTTTCTTCCGTTATTATGCTTGTTGTTGTCATCTGTTGACGTTGTACAAGCAGAATGTGGCGGTTGGTCGGTGTGGTATTAGTCCCGCCCCTCCTCCACTGTGATTGGACAGTTGGGAAAAAAGTGACAGTGATGAGCGTTTTACCCAAAGTTGAAAATTATTCAACTCTCGATGATGCACAATTCTTCTCTCACACTCAGTGCTTCAGCGTGAAAAAACACCCAGCGCCTCGCTACGCTCATGGCGTTTTAAAAACGCGCATTGAAAACAATTAAAAAAAAACACTTTGGTGGACACACGGCCTAAGCGTAAAAGATTACTATGGAGTGTGGGTGTCACCCGATATTGTCAAAACAAAATTTCACAGGATCCTCTTTTTTTGTGATATCAACCTGTGATTTGGAAAACGACCTGGTTAGACTTTTGGTCTTCTTGCAAGAAAAGCACAGATACACACTGTAAATCATCATGACTCACAAACACACACTGATCTTACCGTCTATATGAGGATTCATTACACACATTTATTCTGACGTGTTATTTCACTGACAGAAGTTCAGCTGTAGTATTGATGTAATTGTTATACAATACAGAGACACGAAGAGTGAAGATCCAAGCGCACCTTTATTTGACAGTAGTCTAGAATCAGTCAATACAGCAGGCAAAGGGTCAAAACACATATAAACCACCCGAAAACAAACACAAAGCAGGTACCACAGGAAAACAGGGAAATGCAGGAAACTGAGGGTCCAGAAATGCAGTGGTAACATATAAATTTTTTTTTTTAAACCTAGCAATAAATGACAGGGTGAAGTCAATTTGTGATGATGAAACAGGGCAGAGGATTATGGGTAGTGTAGTCCATGACAGAGTAACAATAGTCAGTGATGGAGAGCCCACTGGTGGACAAACAGCACTTCAGCTGATGACTGGGACAGTAATGAAGAGAACATAAGAGACTCTATAACAGAAGTCAACGACCTATGGCACAATCGCTGGCACGTGACGTGAGAGAAAGTGAGAGAGGTGTATGTATTTCATTCAGATAAAGTTCCTCGTACCTGCATACAGATCTACATCTTGAGGTAAACATGCGAGAGTGTGTTATAACAGCTCCTGGTACACAGATATAACACCGCTATTACAGTAGTTTCTGCGCTACGCATCGCGGAGAGAAGTTGAGCATCTCGTCAGCGACGTGAAAACTGAAAAGCAAATGAAACTGAAAGTTCGGCGTCACACATGCTGAAGCTCAACACACAGTCGTCTTCATTAAAAGTAGTGACACTAAATTATCTTTCCAGTGCTGATGCCGCATCTATGATCTTGAAATTGTCTTATTATAAATAAAATCAAGCTCATATCTTGCTTTCTTTAACGTGAACTCAGTGAGGTAAAGTTATGTGTAAATGAAGTTTTAATGGATAGCGATCCAGTCAGAGTAACTCAGAAACTTAGAAATGGCCACTTCATGACAACAAAGTTGCCAACCACTTCTCTATAACATCTCACTGTTACTGATTTATCATGCAGCTCAAAGCATTATGGGTAGAATCTCTCTACAGTCTGTTCTCATTCATCAACACAGTTTCACTGATGATCCAGGATAAACATAAAACCCAGGATAGAGTGTGTGAGTGAATGTGGTCTGGACTGTGTGGATGAGGCTCATTGTGTCAGAGACGCTGTAGAAGGACAGAGTTCCTGCACTGTGATCCACATACACTCCTATTCTCCTGTTGATGGGCTTTACAGGGAGTTTAGTCTCTATATTATTGTGTCTGAATGAGTAACTGGAGGAATAGCAGGACAAACTCCAGGACTGATCATTAGATCCAAACCCACACTCAATACCCGATCCCTTCCTGCTGATGCTCTTATATGACACTGATATATACACACCACTAAACAAACCACCACTCCACTCAATCTCCCAGTAACAGCGTCCACACACACTCTCTCTACACAACACCTGATACACATCAAATCTGTCTGGATGATCAGGATACGGCTGCTCTGTGTAAGTGTTAGTAATCACTCTGTTCCTCTCAGACAGACTGAGGCGTTTATTCACTGTGTTCAGATCCAGAGTGAGCTGATGGGAATCTGATGGAGAGAAAACACATCAGAATCAGGAATTATGAATCTGTCTGATCTTTTATTATAGCTGAACTCTTCATGTTCAATATATCAGCAGTGTCTCAGTAGTCAAGTCACCTTTATTTATTTAGCGCTTTGATCAATACAGATTGTTTCAAAGCAGTTTTACAGTGATAACAGGAAAATAATGCAACAAAGTTTGTTTCGGCTGTACAGCAGATCTAGAAGAAAATAGTGTCATTGTCCAGCTTAAGTAAGTTCAGTGTTGATTCATTTCTGTTGTAAAAAAGTTATTAATTTAGTTAATTTATCTATACAGCCGCTCTGGAGAAAGCAGTGATGTCATCGTCCAGCTCAGTTCTCATATAATGGTGTCAATGCAGGAAGAGCAATAATATGGTTTACTAGTTTACCAGATATCCTGTGCAAATCATCATTTACATCAGTGTATCATTTACTGTATATTAGTGGTTATTATTCTGTGTTTATTATAATTATGCCTAATATATACACCATTCAAATATCTGGGCTCAGTATGATTTTTTTGTAATAATTTGATTACAAGGTTTTTAAGTATTCTAGGCCTATTGTTGGTGATTTTCAGTGCTGTAGCCTTTGGGGATCTTGAGCTTTCTTTATATTTCTATCCGTTTCCTCAAAGGTTAAAGAGATTTGTTACAAAATCCTGTTTAGGATAAATCCGTAGAGATTTCAGTTTGTTCTTACTTTCCTGAAGCTTTTTTACTACTGTGATTTTACCTCTAAATCTTGGATGAATGTTTTTAATTGGCTTTCAGTGAAAAATAATTATAGTTATTCATTAGTTTTAGAAGACATCCTGTTTTTGAAGAATATGTTGAATCCCCTGATTTACATCTTTGTTAAAGTCACGAGTCAATTTGCTTTTGCTTCCAGCGCCCCTCGATGTTCTCTCCGTTGAGAAACACTAATTTACATGATCAACTATAAAACTCTTCTGTCATGTTTTCTTTCTACAGGAAGAACATGAAGACACTCAGTGAGTTTTTCTGCTTGTTTTCTAAGTGACTTACATTGTAGGAAGTCGTTCCTGGTTCTGGGAACAATGTTGGTGAAAGTGACTGTGGAAATCAACAGACATGAAGAGTGTGATTATCATGTCGAGAGAAAATAACTTTGGCATCCGTTCCTAAGACATTTCTAATATGATCTTCTACATGATATGAGATGATGGAGGATCATTTCTGAGAGCTGATGAATCTCCAGGACTTTACCTCTGTCAGAGATCTTCTTCAGCTCCTCTTTGCAGAAATCCTCCAGTTTGTCTCTCAGCTGAAGGACAGATTCTCTCACGCCATCAAAAGAGGAGAGAGAACTGAAGGGATTGTCATTTACGTCTGTAGATTCAGGAGGAGCTGAGAGAGACTGGAAACTCTACAGAAAACAGGAATCAAAGCTCATCACCTCCACACTTCATCAATAACCTGCACTACTGTCAGATTTATGTGGTTCTTGTTGATCTTTAGTAGTGAAACTGGTGCCATCAGGTTCATGGATTTCACATTGTTATAATAAAGCTTTTAAATATTAATGAAGTTTTGAGCTGTTTCTGTCTGGAAACTCAATATATCTTTCAGAAAAAAAAGTTTCCTAAGGGATTTCCAGAGCTGAACTGAATTTGTAAGTGTGTCTCTTTCAAAAGAAGAAGATCAGATGAGAGTCTGACTGATGATGATATAATAACCGAACACACAGATCAACACTTCGGTCGACGGCTCATTCTGCTCTCATGAAATGTTCCTCTGTGAGTCTCTTGCTCAAGTCCACTATGACCCTGTTCTTCTAGATCTCTGTTACCTGCAGGAAATGGATGTGATCCTGTGTGTGTGAAAGCTGCTCCAGCTCAGCGTCTCTCCTCCTCAGATCATTGATCTCCTGCTCCAGTCGCTCCAGTCGTCCTTCAGCTCGACTCACTGCAGTCTTTTCCTGATCTCTGATCCGCTGTGTCGCCTCAGAGCGGCTTCTCTCAATGGAGCGGATGAGCTCAGTGAAGATCCTCTCACTGTCCTCCACTGCTGTCTGTGCAGAGCGCTGTTAGGACACACATCACAATCACACAGTGGCTTCAGTGAGTCCTGACTGAGACGTCTCAAACTTCTCTTCTTCTCCAGACTCACCTTATGAGACGCCACAGCCTCTCTCAGCTGCTGAAGATCTTTCTCTCTCTGCTGGATCCTCTGCTGGAACGACCTCTGAGTCTCCTTCAGCTGGTGCTAAAGGACAAACCAATGACAGGAGAAACATCAAATTAATCATCAACTAAACAGATATGAATCCAGTATCAGTGAAGTGGTGAGATTGAGGGGTTAAAGATTAAGATTATAGGTTCATTCATAAGTGCCAGCATTATTTCATCAATGCCTAGTTTTATATGGATAGTTCACCTAGAAATATAAATTATTTCATTGTTTACTCATCCTCATGTCTTTCCAAACTTTCTGAAGACAGTCTCTGTTTCTGAAGCTCAAATCAAATATAGTGATGCATCAATAACCTCAAATCTCACTGGCTCATGCATGTGACATCATGACTAATCATGCCACCATATTTGATTTTTCTATCACTCCAGAAGACTCTGGCTCCAAATTTTTATGCCCTTCACTCACTAACTTCCCTCTGTCTTGTTCACTCAGTCATTGCTTACGTTGCACGAGTGCCCACTACTGGTTTAAATAGAACGCACTTGATCACTTAATTCACTATTGAGCTGGTGTCACGGTTCATGGATTCATTGACTCATTCTCTGTGTGTGTGTGTGTGTGTGTGTGTGTGTGTGTGTGCTTGTGTTGATTTTGGCTGATCAGCTCATTAGCGCTGTAACTCGTCATTCTCGGCTGTCCCGTCTCTGTTCCTTGAACTTCTCTTAGTTTCTCTACTGGTTCTCGGTTCCTGGTTTCCTGATCATTCCTGCAGTGATCTTCTACAGAAGATCTGGTGTTAGCCCACAATAAACAGTTGACCATTCGCTACTGAATCTGCCTCTACTTCCTGACAGCTGGTTTATTATTAGTTGTTTTATGCACCGTTCTATATGCATAACAAAAATATCAATAGTTACAAGTGTTATAATAATTAATATATTATACACTATTTATGTGATTAATTCTCAAAATAATTAATATATCATACACTTCAGTTCAGCATGATCTGCTGTGACGTCACAATCAAGTTGAATTGTGGGATATAGAGCTGCTTGAAGTACATCAGAGCAGAGATGGGGGACTCGAGTCACATGACTTGACTCGAGTCAGACTCGAGTCGCAAATTTAAGGACTTGAGACTTGCTTGACTAAATTAAGAAAATAACTCGACTTGACTTTGACTTGAGATCCAATGACTCGAGACTTGACTTGAACTGTATGACTCGAGAATGACTTGATATACATTTTTATATAAATCATCGCAACATCAGTTGATGAACAAAATGAAAGCAACGGAACCATTGACGCCAGCCATTAGATTCTGCGCGATTGCGTGACGCTGCACAAGCCCAGAAAAAAACATACATCGCGGTGAGCGCGCTAAGTACAAAAACATCTCCCAGCATCGTTTCTTTTTGGATATAAACACTAAAATTGACCATATTCATACAAGAAGATTTGCTGTACGCATAATAACAGGCAAGGGATATCGGACGACCATCACAACCTTGAACAGTCGAACTTCATTCACCACATCTAAAAGTAAGCTATGGCTTGTTTAACCTGTTTGTTATAGTTAATTTGACTATATACACAATTATGTTTTCAAATGTAGCTTAATGTTGTCAATATTCAAATGATAATTAATGATGGTATATGTTTTGTATAACATTTGCCACATTTCTTTCAAATCATGCTTTAAAGCCAAATATGTTGTTCTTTCTAATGACGAAAAACAACATAGAAAACTGTTAATGTTTTGTCGTGTTTCATGTTTCTCTTAAAGCAGGGACAGATGTTATCAGGGGGTTGGGGGCAAAATGCCAGCAGAATTAATATAAAAATTGCCCTAGTATGAGTTATTTTTATAATTATAACATATAGTATTAAAAAATATTTCCACAATATTGGCGCGGTTGCAAATGTGATAGCCTAATGATTTTATAAAACAGTAAACAAAGAGTGAATATTGTGATGTGACATTTTAGACATAATATTCCAAATATTCTCTGTTTTTGCTCTATTTCTCCAATGACAATAGTTCCAAACAAGCCACAGAAAGAGTTATGCGTATCTGAACAAATTCGTTGTTTTTTTTGTAATGCAGTGACCTAGTTGCTTAGTTCCAGAACGAATCTGCCATTTTGAACAAATCAGTTGAATGAATGCTTCTATGACTCGTACATTAAGACGGTGATTTGGCGCCACCTATTGGCGGATTTAACGTCATAATTAAAAATATATAATTTATTATTTTTTAGCATCTAATTTTTTCTATATTAATTATAAATCATTACTCTCATAACATTATTTATGGTGTTGTAATTGCAGTTTAAATGCATAGTTAGAAAAATAAATGGTTAGAACATAGTTAGAAAAAAATGCCCCGGAAATCAATTTAAGGGGTCAAATATTGGCTCTTAATGGGAAAGTTAATGTCTGCAGGTGGTATTCCAATGCAGGTGCATTACAACAATAAAGTCACTCATCACTCAAAGATGGCGGCGGTGTGAATGTGACGGCAGACAGCTCTTTCCGGCTCACTCCACTTTAAACTTTATCCACTAATTGCACTCGATCATTATACCCAAGAGTCAAGGTACATGTGATTGAACAAACTTTATTACCAAAATGCCCAAACCATCGAAAAAACTGTGCAAGGATCACGACGCTTCCGAAGCTTGCAGTGCTCTAAATCAGGCTAGTAACTGTGCTATTTTTAGTACTGATAGTGCTAATGCTAGTCCCGAATCAACCTCAGTCTCCATGACTGAGGCTCTGTTAAAAAGTATCTCAGCGGCGGTCGCAGATGAGGGACAGCGCATCTTAACGTCTGTAAATGAAACAATCGGGAAGCTTGAGATCAAGATGGACAATTTGGTAAAGCGCATTGATGACGCGGTAGCCACCTCAGTGGCACTTGTTGCTCGCCAAGCTGAGGTTGAAATACGCGTCTCTCACTTGGAGGATGACATAGTTCCGATAATAAAGCGACTGGATGCCCTGGAAAAAACAAATAAGGAGTTAAAAGATAAAGTTACGGATCTAGAATGTCGACAGAGACGGAAAAATATCAGGCTGCTCAACTTAAAGGAGTCAATGGAAGGGAATGACCCGAATGGGTTTTTCGAGGGGTTTATTCCCGAACTACTACATCTACCTGTTCCGTCTGTACCCATTGACCGGGCCCATCGGGGCTTCGGAACACCTGGAGATGGTCGTCCGCGCCCAGTTATCGTGAAACTTCAGCGCTCTAGAGACGTCTCAGTGATTTTGGAGGCTGTCAAACGCCTCGGGAATCTTCAGCATGAGGGACGTCCTTTGCGGATTGTCCGGGACATCCCACCTGATGTCCGGGCTGCGAGACGAGCCTTCAACTCGGTATGTGCGGAGCTTATCAAAAAGAACATACGCTTCAGGATGGCTTATCCAGCTATCTTGTCCTTCAAGGTAAATGGCATATTTAAGACATTTAAAGACCCAAATGAGGCTGAGGCCTTTCTTTCAGTCGTTCCGTGATGATCGGTGATGAGTGCTTATTGTCCCGTATGTTTGAACTAACGTTATCGAAATCTAATTATACATGTGGCATATGGGACTCTCATTTTGTTTT
The DNA here is from genome assembly GCF_963993115.1 of Abramis brama. NCBI lineage: Eukaryota > Metazoa > Chordata > Actinopteri > Cypriniformes > Leuciscidae > Abramis > Abramis brama. Next base: position 27,960,251 of record NC_139966.1, on the reverse strand, counting down.
TTGGTCTGTTTATTTTATTTTTATTTTTTCCTTTTTATGTTTGTTACCGTATGGAGGGCTGGAAATAGACAAGTTTTGAGTAACTTTATATTTGTTTATGGTTTGCCTAATGTTATGTTTATTTTTTTATTATTTAAACTCACTGGGTGCTTTAATTATTAATAACAGTAGGATCCAGGGTCCCAAATACAGAATGCATACCAAAAACCTAAATAAAATGTTAATAAATTTATGGGAATAATTGACATCAATTGCGGTGATGACTTCGAGAAATTTGAATGTTACCTTCGTACCTCTATAAATATAACCTGTGACTACTATAGCCCTGAAGATTTAAAACAGAATGATGATTTTTCATTCTCTTGAATGCATCTAAATATTAGAAGTCTCAAAAAACATCATGATGAGCTGGTTTCATTACTTGCAAGCACAGGCAATAGTTTTGATATTATAGCTTGTAGTGAAACTTGGGTGAATGAACAAACATTTTTAGACATTTACAAATTAGAGGGCTACTCATTATACTTCAAAAATAGACTTCACAAAATTGGAGGAGGGGTGTGTCTATATGTACGATCAAATTACTTAGTCAAGGAGCTAAACGAGATGACTATAGATGATGATTGCTCTGATTCATTATTCCTTGAATTAAAAACAGCAAATGGGACAAGTTTCATCATTGGAGTAATATACCGACCACCTGACTCTGATTATGGAACATTTAAGGATCGCTTTGAAAATCTTTTACTTGACATAAATCAGATGAAAAAGAAGAGTATCATCATGGGTGATTTTAATATTGATATATCAAAAGGAGACAAAATAGGAACTGATTTTCTAAATACCCTCTATTCCTCATGTTTCTACCCAACTATTGATAAATATACACGGATTACAGAGAAAAGCAAGTCAGTTATTGACAATATAATAACAAATGTACTGAGTACGGGGAGTAAATCAGGTGTTGTATACTCTGATATCTCAGATCATTACCCAATTATATTTTTTACAAAATGGATCCAAAGAGCAGCTGATCCATGTATAAGGAGAAAAATTAAAATTCTTAATAACAAAACCCTTACAAAGCTAACTCAACATCTCCTAACTAAAAACTGGGATGAATTTTATAGCACTACTGATCCCAATAAGGCATATAACAACTTAATCTATGAAATAACTAAATCAATTAATGAAACTGTCCCAGAACGGACAATAAAACAAAATGGTAAAAAAAACCTATGGATTACAAAAGGAATTCTGAAGTCTATTCAAAAGAAAAATAAACTTTACAAACAATATCAGAAAAATCCAAATAGCATAAATGAGGCCACATACAAAATATATACAAATAAATTAACTAGTTTAATACGAGCAAGTAAACAAAACTTTTACACTGACCGATTTAAAAAAGCTTCTGGGGATCAAAAAAAATCATGGAGTGTGTTAAATGAGATACTAGGCTGGAATACGAAGTCGTCAGTTACCCCAGACATCGCAGAGCAGACCAAAGTAAATAATATGACAAAGAGCGTTGAGCTTCCAGATAAGTTCAATAGTTTCTTTGCATCTATTGGTAAAAATTTGTCTCAACAAATAAATCCTTCAGGGGCTGAAAATTATAGTTTCTTTTTTAAAATTAGTTATCCCAGCTCATGCTTTTTTAAACCTACCTGTGAAGTGGAAGTAACCAACATCATAAATAAAATGAAATGTTCCTATACAGCCGGTGCTGACGGAATCTGCAGTAAGATTCTCAAAGCCATAGTAGATGTGATTGCTGAACCACTTGCCTATATAATAAATAAATCTCTACAGTATGGTATTGTACCAAAACTGACTAAAGTGGCAAAAATAATACCAATATATAAGTCTGGGGATAAAAATGATGTTCAAAATTACCGACCCATATCGATCTTACCAACCTTGTCTAAAGTTCTTGAAAGAGTGGTCTGTTCAAGATTGATGGAATATCTGGTAAAACACAATATTTTGGTACCTTCACAATATGGCTTTCGGAAACACAGTAGTACATATATGGCCATTTTAGATCTGGTTGAAAAAATTAATTATGCTTTTGAAAGAGGAAAATCTAGTATTGGAGTATTTCTTGATCTCTCAAAGGCTTTTGACACAATCGATCATAAAATTTTACTTCGAAAGTTATGTCATTATGGTATCAGGGGCATAGCACTTCATTGGTTCAAGGACTATGTTTATGGTAGACAACAATATGTGAACATAAATGGGTCAAACTCAGGAATTACAAATATAGACTTTGGGGTCCCTCAGGGATCAATCTTGGGCCCTCTTTTGTTTCTTGTCTATATTAATGATTTTGTGAATTGTTCAAACGACATTCATAAAATACTTTTTGCTGATGACACAAGTTTGTTTGTTTCACATAAATGCATGGATCAGCTTGAAAAGCATTTAAATGAACAACTATCTAAAGTCAACTTTTTGGTTTAAATGTAACAAATTATCCTTGAATATTACCAAAACCTGCTATATTGTCTTCAGTGCAAATAGAAATATGCAATGACCGTAATATAAATATAGCCATAGATGGCAGATCAATCAATAAAGTTGATTACATTAAATTCCTGGGAATCCACATTGACAAATCCTTGAATTTTAGGAAACATATTGATGAGTTGACAAAAAAATTATCTAAACTAGTGGGTCTATTTTTTAAATTAAGACATGTGCTTCCACTAGAAGCATTGTTATCATTATATAGATCACTGTTTGAGCCTCATTTGTGCTACTGTAATACTATCTGGAATAATACATACCCTACCTATACAAAAAAAAAATACTTATATTACAAAAAAAAGCCATAAGAGCGATTTCTTGGTCCAAGCAAATTTCTCCTACAAGTCCTCTCTTCCACAGATATGGTCTCCTTAAACTTCCTGAATATAATTTTTATCAAAATGCATGTGTTATGTATCAGGTTGTTCACAGGTTAAATACTCACTTATGTGAACTCATTCCATTATATCCATCCTTTCACCAACAAAACACAAGGAATAAATTGCTTCTAAAAGGAAAATACAGGAATTTAAAATGAACTCGTTTTAGCATAGGTTTTAGAGGACCACAAATATGGAATGAGTTGGAAAACAACATAAAACAATGTACTACATTTTCTATATTTAAAAGAAATTTAAAGCACTGTCTACTGGGGAGTTATGCGTCTGATGGTCTCGAGGTTTGACATTCATAAGGTCTAAACTTTCTACCTGTATATGAGGGAGGTGATGTGTAGCTATGTATTGTTTATGATTATATTGAAATAATTGTATTGCATTGTATTTGCTGAATTGAAGGATTTATGAACCATGGTTTGAGAGATGGGATTTTTGTTTTGGGCATGCAAACAGGGTTCTCTCCTTGTATATGAATTAGAGGGAGGTTACGAGTATACATATACTTTATCATTGTATTGAAATTGTTATTGAAGGTTCTATGGACTGTGACTGAGAGATGGGATCTTACTTTTGGCGTGCGTTAACACAGTGTTGTGTTAGGTCATGCTGTATGTCGGGTGGTGGTGTCTAGGATCCCTGTTCTATAAGCTTGTAGCTTCAGAGGGAGTCCTTTTTTCACAATGTATTATTGTTATTGGCAGATTGCTTTTCAGTTTGTATGTAAAATTGTGAAAATAAAAAATAAATCAAATCAATCAAATCAAATTCCATAAAAAATACATAAGCAAAGTTAAACATATGACATTTACTATGAAACCAATATTATTAATGCATCACACTTGTGAATTTACCTTCAAATATTTTATCTTCAAAACATTTTGTATCATTTTTATTATAATAATAATAATTCCAAATTTTGATAATCATAAATGCATGCTAATAAATATGAATATTACGATATAAATGTATAAGAAAGGTAATCATTTTTGAGGGAAAAATAAATAAGTTTGAGGCCAATATACACTACTTTTTTCTGTTTGGTATTGTAACTTGACTTCGACTTGACTTGACTTGACCCTTAGCAGGACTCGACTTGACTTGCTTAAAGTGAACCACTGACTTGACTTGGTTTGTGTGTACTGCGACTTAGCTTGAGACTTGATGGTAGGGACTTGAGACTTACTTGTGACTTGAACATGTGTGACTTACTCCCACCTCTGCATCAGAGTAGACTCACTCCCTCTGTCAAAATCGAGGGGTCGAGGGTTTGTCCATATAAACTTCCCTCGTCCACTTTACAAAGTGTAACGCACTTCAAAATGGCGACAGGGATTCCCAGAGGAGGAAGTTAAGGAGTGTGTATCTAAAAGTGGAGTGTAACGCAGCCTAGTTTACCCCCCTTGGAGTTGTTATGGATTTCTTTAATGCTACCTTAATGTCCTTTTTGAAGACTGAAACTTTTGGACTCTATTGACTTTCAATATATGGACAGATGAGACATTCCTTAAAATACCTTATTTTGTCTTCGTCAGAAAAAAGAGAGTCATACCAATTTGAAATAACTTGAATGAGAATTGAACTTGAAAACGATAAATGTTCATTTTGTTGGGTGAACTGCTGGTTTAACTATCATGCTTTTTTCCATGTTCATCTTTCTTTAGTGTATAATGTTGCTGTTTGAGCATGAAAACGTCCCTACAGAGGGAGTTATTCTCTATATATCAGTGTCACTGTTTCTGAACTCCCTGAAACATTATAGTCTTGAATTTTCTTCCGGGAACAAACTGTCACAATATTTCTCAATAAATAAATGAATGCCCAAGGCTTACGCTAAGTAAAGGAGTGAATCCTGGTTGAGTCGTGTTAGTTGTGTGTTGAATGAGCCTGTAAATGATCATAATGGGATCTCTGTAAGTTCATACCTGTTTCTCTGTCCTCTGTGCTGCCGCTGATACAGTGTCGTGGTTTTTATGTTCATCCATCACACACAGCACACATATACACTTCTGATCAGTGCGGCAGAAAACCTCAAGGATCTTGTCGTGTTTCTGGCAGATCATCTCCTGCAGTCGTCCAGTGGCATCAGTCAGATTGTGTCTCTTTCCTTTAAACCAACTCTCATGTTGTTCAAGGTGATTCTGACAGTAAGAGTTCAGACACACCAGACAGGACTTGACGGCTTTGTGTTTTCTTCCAGTACAGACGTCACACTGCACATCTCCAGCTCCAGCGTAACAGTCAGCAGCAAGTTTAGTCTTCTTCAGTTTCTCCACCATTTCAGTCAGAATGGTGTTTTTAGCTAAAGCAGGTCTTGGCCTGAAGGTCTGTCTGCACTGAGGACAGCTGTAGACTCTCTTCTCATCCTCCTGATCCCAGCAGTCTGTAATACAGATCTTACAGTAACTGTGTCCACAGTGGATAGTCACAGGATCCTTCAGGAGATCCAGACACACTGAACACATGAAGTCATTCTGATCTACTGAAATTCTGGCTTCTGCCATTTTACAGCATGAATACAGAGACACAAACACACAACAGCTCAGCTACACTTCAGTTTCACTTTCTCTGAACTCATGTGATTCCTGTTTCCTGGTTCTGTGTTTGAGTGTCGTGTGCAAAACAGGCGTGTCTGTAAATCAGTGTGACAAGTCGTGATGTTAAGAACAGTCACTGGTATCAAAAAGTGTTTATTAACAGTCTTTTGTCATATATATATATATATATATATATATATATATATATATATATATATATATATACATACATACAATATATATATACAATTACAGATAGTTCTCAACCAGAATAATACCGCTGCCTTTTCTGTGGCTACAACATTAGGGACGTGTATTTTCTGCCGTTTACCGCTGAGTGGCGCTATAATCACAGACTTTGAAAAGTTCGAAAGTGAACAGTTCATTCTCAACCAGCAGATACATTCAAGAGAAACCATTGTAGTAAAATGAGTTCATAATCACAGTACTGAAATTACTTTATAATTAGCATAATTTGAATTTAAGGAACGTAAACATGAACACTATGAGCCCTTAGTTTTTTCTACAGTAGGGTGTTAATGTTTAACAGTTGCGCAATTATGTAGCTATTCAATAAGAAGCAAGCATGATTGTAACCATTTAAATAACAACCAAACTTCTGCTAATGATCAGTTAATATCCCAGTTATGTGCTCTATGAAATAATGGTTCTTATATGGCTCTTTGTCTGGGTAAAAAAGTTCCATGACAACTCTATAAAATGTTACATGTAAAACATGTAGGTAAATTTGTATGCATTATTTAATTGTTTGTATCATGAGCTATTAAATGTAGAGACAAATTTTTCTTTTTTCTTTTCAATGTAATCCTAGGCATAATTTTCGGGTGAACATGTGCGCAACACCTTTGGAAACCTTTTGAGGCACTGATCTACCTAAAACAAAGTAAACATCTCCAGTTGACTAGCAAATTATTATTTTTATTGGTTGGTGTTAAGAGGCGATATGGCCCTGGATGTGTTTTTGAAATCATGAAAAGTGTTCATTGCTCCTGTTATCAGTATAAATGGCTCATCTTCACATAGTCGAGCGCTTCACAGACGGGTGAAATCACAAAACCAAATCCACACTAACAATGAAGCATGCTTTGATAGGCTTGAGAGCTCAGTTGTGAGCGGGATAGAGAGGAAAAAAGTAAATATAGTGTGCTTCGTCTCAGGAGCTGACTTGAGTTAGCTTAAAGTGAGGGAGGGTGCATTGTTTGCATTTGAATGTTGTGTAACGTTTTAAAACACTTAAAATGACACACAGTAACACTAAAACAACAACTGAGAAACATATTTTTCTGATCATAAACACTGACTAGTTCTAAAAAAACTATATATTAGGGAAATAGAACATTTTTACTTCAAGCATTTGGATAAAAAAAGTAACCCAGCATGGAAAAACATACAGACAAAACAAAATTAATACCTGTGTCCTCTGATGATACACTGGGGTCTTATGAAGCGAAACGATTTGTCTGTGCAAGGTAATCTAATGTTGTAAACTGATCCATTTTAAATGGATTTCTGTAACAATGAGATTTGTGCTTTATGAAGCTTGAAAATAATGATTGCCTTGATAAAATGGATGAAAAAAAATTAGATATTAAAATATCTACAGCGGGGAAAATAAGTATTGAACACGTCATCATTTTTCTCAGTAAATATATTTCCAAAGGTGCTATTGACATGAAATTTTCAGCAGATGTTGGTAACAACCCAAGTAAGCCATACATACAAAGGCACAAACTAAACAAAATAAGTTCAGAAATTAAGTTATGTGTAATGTGAAATGACACAGGGAAAAAGTATTGAACACATGAAGAAAGGGAGGCGCAAAAAGGCATGGAAAGCCAAGACAACTGCTGAAAACTTACAGTAATTAAAAAGCAATCCAGCCCCCTGTCAGTGGAAATTAATAACAGCTGGTTCAGTCCCAAATGATGGCCTACAAAAAGGTCTCATTGCCAAGGTGTCACACAAGACACATCTCATGATGGGTAAAAGCAAAGAGCTGTCTCAAGACCTTCGCAACCTAATTGTTGCAAAACATAATGATGGCATTGGTTATAGGCGCCATTCTAAGCTTCTGAATGGTCCAGTGAGCACTTTTGGGGCCATAATACGGAAGTGGAAAGACAATAATTTCACCATAAATTTGCCTCGACCAGTGCTCCTCGCAAGATTTCTGATAGAGGAGTGAAAAGAATAATCAGAAGAAATAATCAGAACGGGGGGGGGTTAGTTATTTATCTCCAGCCCACACTCCAGTACAGTAGGTGGCGGAAATGCACCATTAATGTTGGATGCCAACCGCCGTTAAACATCAACAAAGAAGAAGAAGAAGGGTCTAAACCAGCACTATAGGAACTATCCGTGACGTTAGTGTACGCTGATTGACCGAACGCACGCGAAACACCAGCACCCGCCATTTTTAAAACAGCTAGAATGTAAACACACAGATTATAGCCTATATATTTACTCCAGAAACTGTACAAACATGGAAAACAGTGATAGATGGGTCTCTAAACCTTTATGCTGAAGAGAAAATCCAACGCAACTTTGAAGGGACCAAGCCAAACATGATTATGTTTATCTGCCCAGCTAGCAACACTGGACATCAACCACACGGCATAGGCTAATAACCTTTTTTTCATATACTGTCTACTTTCTATAACAGTTCTATCTAACAACATATTAAACAGTACTGTTAGACAGATCGCTAACTAATAAACACAGAGAATGCGAGCATTGTTTGCTCTGGCGTTCTCAGCGCTTTCAAAATAAAAGTCACCGTGATTGCGTCACTCCCTTACCCCTCCTACCAGTTCCTACGGCCACTTGGCCAGCAAAACCGAGTTTGGGGGAGAGTAGTTCTTACAACTGTTTAGAAGTGGACAGTTCCTATAACTAAGTTCCTGTAACTACTTGGTCGGAAAGCGGCTATTGTTTGCATGTATCTGCGCTGTATAGTCTCATGACAAAAACATTAGAAAAAATCCCTTGGCAACCAGCCAACGCGACCGAGCATCACTACTTGTGACGTCACGACCCGAGTCGCCCATATATAATGCTGTGGAACTCTGCTCAGGTTGTGCACAGTTCATCTGTGGAGAACAAAATTGCTCAAATTGTGTTATATCTCTAGATCTGTGTTATATCTCTTGATTTGTAAAATTGTATTCAATCTCTGCTATTAAAAGTGCAGTCGACTTGTGATAAAAGTTTGTGACAGAACTAGGGCTGGACGATTTGGCCAAAATTTATATCACAATATATTTTTTAGTTTCGGTCGATACAATATAATTCCGATATCGATATGAACAATATAAAAGCCTCAGGAAAAACTGCCAAGAACGTCCACAATGAATGTTTATACCTACAAACTTCTGAAAAATTTATTTACCAAGTCTCTGAAACCTCCTCCTATAAAACTATATAATATTTTAGAAATAAAAATAAATAAATAGAAATAAAAATGGTACAAATAAATTAGGCCTATTGTTAATATTTTATTTGTATTTAGCCTTCATACAAACAAGAAATGTGAAATCACCGTCAAATAAACATAAGACTCAACTTATTAATATTAATATATTTAACTTTAAACTATAGGCTAACATAGGTTGATTATATTATTCTTATAGATCGAAAAAAGTGCTTCAGCCAGGAAAAAGTTGAGAGTTGCTGAAAAAAAAAAGGAAGAAGTGAGCAACAACAAAAACACATGTTGCTGAGTGACATTTTGAGTGTTGATGACACCCTGAAATTCATTTTGATTGATGTATCTGAATGTAGTGTTTAGATGAACGCTAAACAAGTGATCGGGTTGATGTGCGCGTTTATGTCACAATTAAGCTTCAAATCGGAATTGATTTTTTGAGTTTCCAGCTGTGTGCACATAATAACTATTCTCCTACATTAATTCTTTATTTGTTTTAAACAGCAGACTTAATATTTATCCGTTTCAAATTGCCAAATTTGAAAGTTGAGACTTTGTTTCATATTAAAAGTAACCTTGTCTGTCAGCACACTGTCAGTGTCCTCTCTGCTCTGCGAGGTATATTTAACTGCGTGAGAACATGTGTGGCGTGAGAGTGGCGTAGCTTGTCGGATAAAGCAACAGTAACTAAAGGGGGCGGGTCTTTGCGAACGGTGGAGACAATGAACATATGAACCGTTGTGCCGTTCTGCTTATATTTATCACGCAGTAAAAATGAAAACGTAAACGTAGCCAACGTTCTGTGTTTGCTGGGTCTACAAGCTCACTGTCTGCTTGGCCTGCTGTCTTAAGTTCTCGGATGATGCTGAATTGAAACCTGCAGCCTTTGGAGTCAAAAAAGCAAAAAGAGCTGAGGTGAATATGTGCCCAGAATAGCCATCAGCAGAAACTGAGGAGAGTCTGGAGGCCATGCAGAAAGCTCTGCTCTTAGATGTAATTTTTTTTAAAATGATCCAGCATAAACAAGTGCATTAGCCTACATGGTGACGGTGCGTGCACACTGGCATAAAGTGAGCGTGTTCAGTTCAGTTCTCATGCATGAACGTAAAGCTCAGTGTCCATAGGAATTAATTGAAAATGCTCGCTTCACACCATGGTGCACGCATCATGCTAGCGCCGGTTAATGCAAATGTATTTGGAGGTTATGTGCCATCATTGTATGTTCCGGGAAAAATTAAATTGTATGGTCTGTGTCGGTCACAGTGTCTTTTAATTTCTGTTTTTGATCCGGCAATTATTTATTTTAAAATTTAGCAAGTGTTTAGGGCAGTGGTTCTCAATTCCAGTCCTCGTGACCCACTGCTCTGCACATTTTGTATGTCTCCCTTATTTAACACACCTGAACCAGATCATCAGCTCATTAGGAGAGACTCCATGAACTGAACTGAGTGTGTCAGATAAGAGAGACATACAAAATGTGCAGAGCAGTGGGTCACGAGGACTGGAATTGAGAACCACTGGTTTAGGGTGTAACGGAAGTTAATTTAAAACAGTCAGGAACAGTCTCAGTCAAAAGACAATTGTTTATGATATTCACTAAGTCTGGGCAATTAGTGTCAAAAATGTTGTTTAACAAATCTTGAAGGCAAAAACATCATATGGAGAAAAGGTTGGTTTTCATTTTAGGGGGATTTCTCTACATGTCTGTAATAACAAACTAAATTAGTCATATATTCAATAAGCCAATATTCATATTACTCAGTATTGAATTAAATGGTCTTAAGTAGCCTAAAATTGATTAGCTACAGTTGTCTAAAAAGCAAAACGTTATACTGTATAGGCATAATCTCACACTTTATTTTTTACTTTTTCATTAGAGATTCTTAATATTTTCAACACATCATTGGACAACATTATGTATTTCACAAATAATTAAAGTCTGAATTATTCTGACATCATTTTAATTATTTGTTTATTGTATGTTAATTTCTATCCACTTTTGTGATTTTAGACAGCATGGGACTTCTAAATGGGACTTTTATTTTGGCGATATGACGTCATAAGTATGCGCTGCTCTCATGCATCTGTTGGGATTCGGCTGAAGAAAGGTTTGTGTTCTTAAACATTTAGTGTTTAAATCAATGCAACCCGTTCAGGCAATCTTAGATTTTTTATTTATTTATTTTTTATTATGTATTATGGCTCAATATTTGTTAAATGTAACAGTGTAATACTTAATTTACCATTAATGAACATTATTATTTATGAGTAAAGCGAATCTACACATGAGTAACAGAAAATGTGTGGCTCATTTAGCTCTCTTTGTCAGTTTATGGTAAACACGAATTCTCTCAATGGCAAGTAGTGATGGAGAAACTGAGCCTTTTGAAACTCCGAGTCAATTGAACCAAACACTTCAAAATGATTCATTGATTCAAAGCGTTCGAACTACCGCCGTCTGACGTCACGTGCTGCTGGTCAAAACAGTGTAAATGCAACGAGAAACAAAGCATAATGACAACTGTGATTATTAAAATAGTGTAATATATTAAATGTTTTTATTACAATACCAAATATAAATAATAAATATTAAGTGCCTGTGTTATATGTGTTATATGTATTATTTTATTACATTTTAGGGCTATTAAGTTTTTAGTCTAATTGTCTTACCAGTGAACTGAACTACTGAACTAGAGCTGATTGAGATGCACACAGAGATTTAGTTTGGATATATTTTTCTTTCTGTTAATTATTCTCATCCTAAACAGGACAAACACGCGGAAAAACTCCTGGTGAAGCGACTGAGATCCACATGACACTATTATAAAGATGGCGTTTATTAAAGAGGAGAGTGAAGACATTAGGATTGAAGAAGTATTCAGTGTGAAACAAGAAGAAAATGAGGAACAAACAGGTTGGTTTTCTTTTGAACATTTTTGAATAAAGTAAATGTTAGTTGTAAACTTTTCAGTTGTTGTCTATAAGGGATTTTTTTCTTCTCATCTTTATCAAACCAGTCTTGGAGCACTCATTATTCATTGAATCAAGCTATAATTAAGAAAAAAAAACATTAGCAAAGACAACAAGATAATAAAACATTTATCCCGCTGACACAGCTTGGTAAAGTTACAATAACTTTATAACAAACTTCAACATAGTAGATGTTTTGAATCAAACTGTCTGAATATTTCAAAGCAACACAAACAGTTCCGATCAAAAACACAAATTGTGCACTAAATAAACATCTGTTGTGACTTTCACATCTTCCATTGAGTCCAGATGTAAATGTAGCATCTTAAAGGGGGCCTGTTATGCTCTCTTTTACAAGATGTTATATAAGTCTCAGGTGTTCCCAGAATGTGTCTGTGAAGTTTCAGCTCTAAAAACCCCATAGATCATTTATTATAGCATGCTGTAATTGCCTTTGAGTGGAAGTTAAAACATGAGGTTGTCGCTCATGTATCTTTAAATGCAAATGAGCTGCTGCTCCCTACCCCACTTTTCCAGAAGAGGGATGTGCCTTTACAGCTCGTGCCTCAGATACTGTGACAAAAAACGTAAAAAAAAAAATCAGTTTGGTTTTAATTATCACCTCTACTACGTTCACGTTGCATTGCAGGTCTTCATCATCATGAAAGATTATTATATGCATGCGTTTTAAAACCATATCAGTCTAAACTTCGGATATATGGTTTTCTGAGTGCACACATCCGAAGCACGCGCACAGAAAGCTGGATGTCAGACGGCAGATCCTGTGATTATTAAATGAAGTTCTTTTCTATAGCGCTTAAACTGTAAAAAACACAAGAGTTCAGAAACACTGTCTCAAGATTCACACCAGTAATGTTTTTTTCTAAGGCATGTTTATAAAAGCTACTTAAATGTCCTAGTTGAACTAAGGCTTAATCCTGGCTTAATCTAATGGAGAGCTTGTGACGTACTTGCTACAATCTGATTTAAGAACAAATGGTGCAACAACATAAAGTACAGAGTTAGTTACAAACTAAGTAGCAGTTACTAACCTTTGTGTGGATTATACTTACTAATTGAAGTAAGAACTTAAAAATGGCTGGTGCAACCTAGTACTCCAAAGGTGCTCAATTTTTGTGATAGAATTCAAAAAGACTTATATTTTCATGTTATATTTTTATTAGTCTGGTATGTCTTATATGCCTACCACTGCTAGCTAGAACAAGTTTGTAAGGACTACTAGCTTAGAAATTGAAGTGATTTTATCAGTCAGACGGTGACAGCTGATATTAAAGTCAACTTTAATTATTGACTTGGCGAAATGCAGAAGGTTTAATTCATAAAGACGTTTAAAAAATGATTCTGTCCAGTTTTACAGCCTAATTTAAGTAATGATAACTATTTAGCATGTTTAAATGTCCCCTTTAAAAAGTTTAGGAGTCAGGAAGGAAAATAATCCGCCCACTTTGGTGGATTGTCATGTTCAAAATACAACTAACTTGAAGAGTTGTGCAGCTTTTTTTTCAGGTTGTAAGGAAATATCAAACTGAGTATCATTGCCATAACAGTAAAAACTAATGAAAAAGTGTATGTAAGGAGAAAAGCAGAGGACCCAATACTGAGCCTTGTGGCACTCCACACTTGTTTGATGAGACATCTTCATTCAGACAAATGTGGTAGCAGTCAGGCAGATAAGACCTAAACCATGCTAATGCTTGTCCACTAATGCCAACATAATTATCAAGGTAAGCAAGAGAATGTTGTGGTCTATCCTGACTGAAGAACAGTTTCTCTTTAAAACTGAACATAGTTGAGAGGACACTATTTTTCAAATATTTTAGACATGACTGGCTGATTTGGAATTGGCCCATAATAAACCAGTTCTCTTGGGTCAAGTGGTAAAGGGTTTGATAACCTCCAGCTTTCTTAGACTGTCTTGCTTTTTAGGATGTGTCCTAAAGAAAGCAAACAGTTAACAAAATTAAGAGATTCTGAGATGAGGTAACTCCACTTTCAGTAGCTTATTAGGTATAGGATCTAGCATACATGTTGGCTTTTATGCAGTATTTTGATGTCTGTTCTTTGGCGCTATTAAAATGGTGTTAATTTGCGTTTTTTTTTTTTGCTTTAGACCTAATGGCACTGAAAGAAGAAAGTCAAGAATTGAATGAAAATGAAGAGAAAGATTGGTGTGATCTCATGACTGGAGAAAAATCCACAGAGACTGAAAAGACTTCATCACTAAAAAGAAAAGTTCAGAAAGACATATCTAACAATTATTGCATCTGCCATCAGTGTGGAAAGAGTATTACTAAAAAAAAAAACCTTACTGTCCACATGAGAACTCACAGCGGAGAGAAGCCTTTCACCTGCCAACAGTGTGGACAGAGATTTGCCCGCAAAGAAAACCTTACAGCCCATATGAGAATCCACACTGGAGAGAAGCCTTACACCTGCCAACAGTGTGGACAGAGTTTTGCATATAAAGGAAACCTTAATTCCCATATGAGGCTTCACAGTGGAGAGAAGCCTCACACCTGCAAACTGTGTGGGAAGAGCTACTCACAAAAATATCTTAAGAATCACATGAGAATTCACACTGGAGAGAAGCCTTTCATATGCTCTCAGTGTGGAAAGAGTTTCAGATGTAAAGTAAACCTTAATCAGCACATGAAGATTCACTTGAGAGTAAACAGTTTTACATGCCATCAGTGTGGTAGGAATTTCACAGACAGCAATCGCCTTAAGAATCATGTAATAACTCACACTAGAAAGAAGCCTCACATGTGCAATCACTGTGGAAAGACTTTTATAACTGAATCAATCCTTGAGGTTCACATAAGAGTTCACACTGGAGAGAAGCCTTTCACCTGTCCTCACTGTGGAAAAAGTTTCATACATAAAGGAAACCTTAACATTCACGTGAGACTTCACACTGGAGAGAAGCCTTATACATGTCTTAAATGTGAGGAGAGTTTCAGATATCAAAGAGACCTGAAACAGCATTTGCAAACTCATTCCTGAAATCAACTGTAGTGTTCTGTATGTGGTAAGAGGTTTACTAAATACATCGGTTTCAGAAATCACTTGCATATTCACTCTGGATGATGACATTTAATTTAGTAAAAAGTGTAATAAAAATCATAAAACTTACAGATTTTGTCATCTCACTTACATGAAAAGTCATGCAGATGTGAGACCCTTTAATTTACTACATTTTTGATGCTGATAGAATCCTGAAACAAGTATCCTCAAAACTCATCTTTGATCACCAAAATTACATATTTAAATGTTTTTTCCTTGAAAAAAATTATTCCTGCCTTAAAACAGCTCTCTACAACAGTAACAGTAACTCTACAACCTTGCCTCATTTAATTCTCATTGCTGCAGGTTCGGTGGTTGGTGAAGTCTACTGTGACAAAGCTGGGTCAGTAGATTCAAAGCCATCATCAAAAAACAGCAGGCAATAGTCAAACCAGGATGGGCAAACCCAACAATCAGTTCGTAGTCAAACAGGATGGGGTTGGCAACAGAATTTTGGGAAATAGCGTTCTAGTGAAGTGGATAAGAGAGGCAGCTGTGGAGACAATTAAGATTCTGCTGTAAAACAGCCCTAAAAGACTCAGGTCAGTTCAGATCAATAACATTGTGACTGACTGTCATCAATTTGAAACAAGGTCAATTCAATAAACAATAAACAGTTTTACAAAAGACAGCAATGTAGTTATTCAGTTCATTGTTGATTCAATTCAGTTCAGATACCAGTGTTGATGTTGCAAGAATTAGAAGAATGCAATTTGAAGATGAGAACGATTTTTAAGATAAGACATGTCCACTCATAATAGTAAGCATGTTATTGTTGCATAAACTTTACATTGTAGCAACTAGTCAAACTGGTGCCAGACTAAAATGTATGTTATGAAATGAGATTGGAGTAAAAACATGAAGCCTAATGGTAAATTTATACATGTACGACATGAGGATGTTTTTATCTTCGATAATAAAAAACAGCATGATATAAAAGTAGGCTAGTGTGAGTGTTTACTCTAATATGGTGAATATTATAATGTTTAGACCCGTGTTTACTGTTAAATACGGTGTTTGTGGATATCTGCTCAAACGTAGATATGTATAATGTGGTAACAATAATGTTTCATAGTTTGGAGCGGCTCAATCACTAAAGTACATATTCTCTGCATGTGCTGTGAGTTTGAGTCACTTGCGCTGTGCGTTTGAAAAGCAAAACGCGCCAAACATTAGGCTTCATGTTTTTACTTGCTCCAATCTCATTTCATAACGTCATAACTAGGGGTGCATGATATATCGGCCGCCGATAAAATATCGGCCGATATGGTCATATTTTTTACACATCGGTATCGTTCCGATGTCAAAATAGGGCCGATGTGAACAGGCCGATATTTGACGTGTGAAGTTAAAGATGAAGTTGACGATGCTGACTCGCGATCTTAGCAGTAGTGAATGTGCCTAAGAGAAATACACATTTCATACAGATGACATAAGCAGAGAACAGTCTGTTTTCTTTCGTTTTGAATTGCTCTGTTTAAAAATAGATGTTTCAAGCTTTCTATATATGTCTTAGGTCTGTGAGGCAGGTAGGTTTCGGTTCATTTGAGACGCGCTTCAGTTCACGCGCCGTCGCCTCCATGTCCTGATTAAATATTTTCTAATATTTACTTCTTATTTATTTTTGATGAAACATTGATCAAAATTAAGATACAATTAATACAAAACGAAATTAAATTTAAAGACAGGCTTTGTGCTTTCTGTTTGAGGTCTCTGTGAAAGTTTTAAAGCGGCTTTTAGTGCTGCTTTCAGACGTGCGTAACAGAGAACTGTCCCAGCAGTTGTTAACGCAGTCCAGTGCGACGTATGTTTTTTCCCTCTTCATGACACATTTTGATTGATCGTTTTTTGACTCGTATTGCATATTTGATACCCGTTCGAATTTGATTTTTCTCATAAGTGACAGCACTAGGGATGCAACGGTACACGGTAAAATACCGGACCGTTCGGTCAGCCCTGCACGGGACAATCTACCCTCGTGTCCCGCGGTACTTCGGTTTTGCCATTGAGTTCGCGCTGATCCTTTTAGTTTTTGCTTTAGGCGCCGTTCACATATCGCGCCTAAAAACGCGTAGAAAACGCTAAGCGCGCCGCGTTCTCCTTTTTCCAAAGCGCTAGGGCGGTTGCGCTCCGGATGCGTCTGTCGTTGCTAAAGCAACCATCAGCTGCGCTCTGGTTGGTTCTTGTCACGTGACCTACGGTGCGCTTGCGGCATTCTGAAAGGTTGAGAATTTTCTCCACTGCTGGGACATCGTTAGTGCCAACCGGTCTCGCCTTGCACCCGACATTGTTGATAGACTCATATTTTTGCACAAGAATCTCTCAATAGTGGATGAGTAAATAACATTGCACTTTGTATCCTGAATGCAGTATTTTTTTTATTATATTATTTTGCTCTGGTTTTTTTATTTTATTCAAAGCACAAGCTAATTTATGTTTGTTAAAGGTAAAAGTGCACTTTTTCTTTCACATTGATCACTTCATATACCAGTTATCAAGGTTTGGAATTGGGATCCACTTGAATATTTTGAAGTGTGTTTGTTTACATTTTGTATTTCATATAAGTGATAGCTGAAGAGCTTGTATTACTTAGTGTTGTTCAGTACAGACTAGAGTGTTAATTTATTCCATACATTGATGTTCTTCCTACTGTGACATTCTGTTTATGCTCATAAGAAAAATAAAACATATTTTTGGGATGAAATAGCAGTCTCTTTCTGCACAAAACACGTACCGAAACCGAACCGAGACCGTGGCCCAAAAACCGAGGTACGGACCGTACCGTGGGCTATCTGTACCGTTGCACCCCTAGACAGCACGTGTGATTTGTGGATTACTGATAAGCGCGAGTGGAGAAACAGGCGTTTTATTTATTCATTCTCAGTGTTGAGAAACGTAGCCTTCATGTGTTACGTTATTGTGTTAATAATAACTAAAGTAGCCTACCTAATTATGTTACATATTTATTTTGTATGAAAACTAGCGCGTTCATTACTTATGGATTAAAAAGTAGGCTACCGTTGTATCAGTGCTGCGCGAGCTCTCTCTCACAAACACGGACGTGCGCACACAGAGAGAGAAGATAATTGTAAAATGAAAAATTGACGGGCTAAGTTTAAATTTTGTTCTTGCTTGTTTTTTTTCTATCAAAATGTCAGAAAGCATTTTGTATTATCCATCCGTGTTTTTAAAATTCGTTAAATGACGGACGTTTTACTGTTAACACAGCCCATATGCCGGATTCGTCTTATAGCCTACTTGTTATTATTTTTAGAATAAGTGATTCGTTATGCTATTATTGGACTCCTGTCTATTCATTGTCAACTGTTTTCTATAAATATGTTTGTATTGGCTAACATTTATTCAGCCAATGCATGTCCTGTTTAAAATGTGCAATGTTCAAATGCAAAGAGTCACAAATAGAATCCCTTTTCCCTGTGGTATTTAGTATCATATTTGGATATTGGAATAATAAATGAAGTAGCCTATCTTAATTGTACACAATGTTCCTGTTTTTTTTTTTTTTTTTCTAAGGGTTTCTTAATTTTAGACAAGTTAATCAGCACACATTATATGCAATGCAATATAATGCATGTGTGACATATTTTGCATACAGGTAAAGGTGCCCAATATCAGTCATTTCTAAAGTAAAAAAAAAAAAAAAAATAGCTTTGGAAAATAGCTCTTTATTTGATAATCATTAAAATTTGTTTTCTATACAGAGATATCGACATCGGCAAATATCGGTATCGGCCATAACAGCAATATTAATATCGGTTATCGGTATCTGCCACAATTTTCACATCGGTGCATCCCTAGTCATAACGAATGGAAAATTTTGAAGTAACATATGATAATCCATAGGCCATATTTTTCTCTAGTGCAGTGTTACTGAAGTCATGTCATGTTTCCATGTCTGTCATGTGATTCCCTGTTAGTCATGTGATCCTGCCATGTGTTCCCTTGTCTGATGTGTCATGTTGTCATTGTTTCATTGTTCACAGGTGTCCCTTGTCTTGTCATTAGTCTGTGCATTTAAGCCCTCATGTTTGCCATGTGTCTTTGTCAAGTACTGTTTTCTGTAATCTGCTGTTGTGTAAGTTCATGTCTTTATTTTTTGTTTTCATGCCACGGCATGTTTTTGTTTCATGTTTTTTATTTGTAATAAACTGCACTTGGGTTCTTTACAACTTGCCTCTGGTGGATCACTTGAACCCAGCAGTTGCCCTCCTTTGTCTTCATCAAGACAACCTCACCATTGAGGATTATGTTGAGTTCACGCGCATAGGTTTAGTTACCTATGATCATGCGCGTGAACTCGACAATCGATTACTATGGACTTCGACCAAAAACAGGATGTAAATACAGGTATTTGCGCTGGCTGAAATAACATCATTTTTATTCATATCTTTCACATCTACTGCAGTCAGATTTACCGTGTTCACTCTGAAGGAATCACTCAACATGGCTGGGCACTTGTAATGACACATCAAGGATGTTAAGAGGCTAAAAGCAGGTTTAAAACTTGCCCCATTTAAGTCAACAGGGTGCAAATTTTAAAAAGAGGATAACACAGTGTAGGCAACACCGATTTTTGTCGTTGTTCTCTGTACTGACAGCACTCCAAATTTACAAAAAAATGTAAAAAAATGCCCTTTAAAGGGCAATGAGAAAACAAGTGCAAATAGAACTAGAGTGCTACACAAGAGCTAACCCTGCAAACAAGCCTGCACTGGCCCTTCACTTAGGTCTAGCCTAAGGGCCCCCAGCGGGCTGCCAGCGCAGGGCCCATGAGAATTTGCTCATTGGCAAAACGTTGGCCCCTTAGCGCTGGCCCTGCACGGGCAGCCCTCACTTAGCACCCAGGAAGCCCTCACTAAGCCCACACCGGGCCCACACTATTAATCTACAACAATAAATCTGTCTTAAGTCTTTGGGAAAAACAATTATTCTATACATCTGAAATGGATGCAGTTAACCACTTAACTAATATCTTTATTGTCAAAAATGTACAGTAGTCAAAGGGATTTCAAAATAATGTATTTATTAATTACAAAATATAAAACATTCAATTCAGGTTAATACAGGTTAAAGGATTAGTTCACCTCAAAATGAACATTTCCTGACTATTCACTCACCCCAATGCCATCCAAGATGTTCTTGTCTTTCTTTCTTCAGTGGAAAAGAAATTAAGTTTAATTTTGAGGAAAACATTTCAGGATTTTTCTCCACACAATTGGCTTCAACGCCAACCAGAATGTTGAAGTTTAAATCAATGCCGTTTCAAAGGGCTCTGAAGTGCTTCAAAGGTCTCTGCACGATCCCAGTTAAGAAATGGGGTCTTATCTGGCGAAACAGTCAGTCATTTTCAAAAAATAAATAAAAAATTATATACTTTTTAACCACAATTGTTCGTCTTGTGCTGGTGTGCCACGTATTACGTCATCACGTTGGAAAGGTCACAAGTCACGTCATCTTTCTAAGTTATTTGTCTGTGTACTCTGGTTCAAAAAGGTAGGGAAGGGCGAAAAATTCCATCTCATTTTCTCTTCCAACTTCAAAATCGTCCAATATCTTTGTTTTTATTTATTATTATTTTCTTCTCTTTTTTTCGTGACCTTTTCAACGTGATGACGTAATACGTGGCACATCGCAGACCAGCACAAGACGAACAACTGTGGTGAAAAAGTATATATATATATATATATATATATATATATATATATATATATATATATATTTTTTTTTTTTTTTTTTTTTTTAAATGACTGACCGTTTCGCCAGATAAGACCCCATTTCTCAGCTGGGATCGTGCAGAGCCCTTTGAAGCACTTCAGAGCCCTTTGAAACGGCATTTATTTAAACTTTCTGGTTGCCGTTGAAGCCAATTGTGTGGAGAAAAATCCTGAAATGTTTTCCTCAAAATTAAACTTAATTTATTTTCCACTGAAGAAAGAAAGACATGAACATCTTGGATGGCATTGGGGTGAGAGAATTAAAGGAAATGTTCATTTTGAGGTGAACTAATCCTTAAATAAAGCTAATTTAACACTCTGAAAGGGACTAAAAATTCTCTATACAAATCAATTAATTCAAATAAACAAAAATAAAAAATACCAAATTATTACTTTGAGCTTTGCCAATGAATAATTAGCACATTAAACATTTTCAGCAAAGGTCACTCTTCCCCCGAGGTCTCTTGACCAGTCAGCAGACGGTGGTAGCGCTCCTTTCGTCCACCCGCTCTGTCTCTTGAATTCTGCTAGTATTCTCCTAGCTGCAACTTGGACATTACACCCACCGATGGTTCCTAGATAGGCAGTCTAACAGGAAGGAAAATACACAAATTAAAAAGTGATTTGCACTGGTAAAAAATTAGGTTCAGGACAAAATATTTTTCAGAGCTTTCAGTCAGTGAAAAGTACAGTTCTAGTTATGGCAGATAGTCAGGTGCAATTGCACTGTTGCCAGTTTGGGGACAGTAGGTTCTCTTACTTCGGACCCCCCCTGGTGACTATTTCTCAAAAGCAATTTCTTTGAAATTTCTCTGCGACACTTTGTTGAGAAGCTACAGTTGTTAGAACAGCGCCACTAGTTGATCATGGATCACAATGGGTCAATTCCCAGGCAAGGGACTGTAGATACACTATATGAACAAAGTATGTGGACCCATTGACTTGGTTCCCCCTTTGCAGTTGCAACAACTTTCACAAATACTCTTGTGGATGTTTGAGCATAAAATTCCACTGACACCCCACAATCTTGTGAAAATCCTTCCCAGAAGAGTGAAAGTTGTTGCAACTGCAAAGGGGGGGACCATGTCCATGTTAATGCATATGGATTTTAATGGCATGCCATTGAAGTTCTTGAGGGTGTAATAGCATACTTTTGTCCATATAGTGTATGTAATTTCTGTCTTGAGAAGAGCTACTGTTGACATACCAAATCTTTCCGACATTGATGATCTTCCATTTTTTGCTCCAAGATATCCATGTCCTGGTAGCTTTGGAGGGATAATATGACGTCATCAGGCAACGTGACCTCTTTTGTGCTCGATCGAGAGATATTTGCTACTTTTCTCTCCAGCATAGTCAGCCTGTCCTTAATCTCCTCTAGTGTACTGACTAAATATCTATCAATACCTGAAAAGGAAGAAAACAATTAAAACTGAGCACAGAGTTTTAGCAGAATAATAGGCCAACTATAAACTCACAATAGGGGTCTAAAAACAGTGTACCCCTAGAGTCCAGTATTGTACAGCATTTTGGCTACGTTCAGACTGCAGGCCAAAGTGACCCAAATCCGAACAGCACTAGTCACATGGAATCCGCTCATTTCCAGGTCGGATTTGGGCCACTTTCATATGTGGTCCAATTCCGTTACAGGTCGGATTTAAAAAAAAAAAAGAAGCGACCTCAGTCTGGACAGTCAAATTGGAATTCATGCGACTCTGACGTCATTCTAGATTGATCATAGTCACAATTTTGCGCTAGCGGGAATGAGAACAGCGGGTAAGAGCAAATTTAACTGTCTTTCTCCTCCCCCTCGTTATTATTTGCTTAAATTCTTTCTTCCACCTGAAATCAATCTAAAAACAAAACCGTAGATGCTAGCGCTAACCTCTGTGGCCTCCATGTTTACTTCCGCACGATTTACATCATATTACTCTTTTGCGCATGTGGACCACATTTTAAAAATAATGTGAACAGTCAGTCAGTCAGTCAGTCAAAAAAATAAATAATAAAATCGGATCTGGCAATAATTCAGAATTGAGCATTAAGGCCTGCAGTCTGAACGTAGCCTTTGTGGCTTTCTTTGTCACTTTCTCTGTACTATAATGCTAAATATACACATATACATGATATCGAATGTTGTTAAAATACTACTGTATCTGTAATAGGTAAAAATAATGAAATAGGCTAATGAATAGAGATGCACAGATTGACCGGAATTGGACGATTTTCCCGTGATCGGCCATGACCGGCGACCGGCCGGTCAGTCCATATGCCAATTTTATGCCGGTCAAATGCACTCATGACTACCATCGTGCAACATCAGCATCACAGCAGTTTCACACCGGCAGCAGGAGCAGCACGTGAGCGTCAAGCAGGTTAGAAATTGGTTAGAAAAAATGAAATCAGAATCGGCTAAAATCGGTATCGGCAGGTCAAACTGAATGAAAAACCGGAAATCAAAATCGGCCTAGAAAGTTGTAATCTGTGCATCTCTACTAATGAAACAATAAAATCCACAGACAATACATTACAGACAAAATCCTAATATTATTAGGTAATGTAAGGTCTAGCCTAATAAGAAAGAAATGGATACTAATATTGGGTTCTTCTTTCAAGAACCAATTCTCAATGAATAACCATCATTACAAGATGTAAGAGTAAATGCAAGAGTAAAAAAAATACTTTTGCTTCCAAGGCTAGAGAGGAGTAAGCCTTTTTACAGTCTACTAAACATACCTGCTGATAGAGAGTGCCTCACAGGAAGGAGGAAGCTGCAAGTGATGGACGGCTTGCAGGTGGAAGGTGACTCACTGGTTGAAGGTGGCTCGCTGGTGGAAGGCGGCTCGCTGGTTGAAAGTGACTCGCTGGTGGAAGGCGGCTCGCTGGTGGAAGTTGACTCACTGGTTGAAGGTGGCTCGCTGGTGGAAGGCGGCTCGCTGGTTGAAAGTGACTCGCTGGTGGAAGGCGGCTCGCTGGTGGAAGTTGACTCACTGGTTGAAGGTGGCTCTCAGGTGAAAGTTGACTCACTGGTTGAAGGTGGCTCTCAGGTGAAAGTTGACTCACTGGTTGAAGGTGGCTCGCTGGTGGAAGGTGGCTCGCTGGTGGAAGGTGACTTGCTGGTGGAAGGGGACTCGCTGGTGGAAGGTGGCTTGGAGACAGAGTAACCAGAGAGTTATGACCAGAAGGTGGCAAACCCATGGGTGGTGGTGGAACTGGTGGCTGGTGTACGACTGCAGCTGTGACCGTTTGTGACTGTCTCTGCCGTTTCAGTGGAGCAGGGTCAGGCTCAAAATCAATGTAGCGTTTGGTAGGTCTGCACAAAATGAGGAGAAACAATCCAAGAATGCATTTTAACACGCATAAACAGCTGGCTAATACTAAATAACTGGCTCAAATAACTGACTCATACTATTTTAGATATAGTAATAGTTTGCTTTCAGGATCTTGTTCACAACATTTATAACTAAGAATGCACCAGTACTATAATTTATGTTTAATATTTAACCTAATTTGCATAAATGTAGTAGACAGTAAAGCAATAGAACAACACTTACTGTCTTGACCGCTGACTGCGATCTAGTTCTTCAGGTTCACTGGCTACAATTAAACTTGTTTCTGCCATTTTGGCTTTATATCTTGCCTTTTCATAATCCACTGTAAGAAACAAAATAAATGTCAATAGGTATTTCATCTATTCACATTTTCCTTGACACCTTTCATGCAATGCTCAGTTTAAATTATTTTCAATTCTGGGAGAAAAAAAAAAAAAATCTACCTGCTGTGCCCAAAACACAGATTTCATACGCTTTCCAAGTCTCTCCAGGAACTTCATGCATCAACAAAGCTGCCTTGTGTTTACCAGGGTCAGTATAAGGTGGCCATAGAGTTATGGAAGAGTCATCATTAAGCCATTTGCTGCTCACAACAGGGTGGGAATTATGTAATTTTAGGGGCAAGGCCATTTGGCCTTAACCTTTTTTTTTTTTTTTTAGGGGCACCAAGGCCATATGACAGGGCACAAAGGCCATCGTACAATTCGATGGTTTTCCCATTCAGATTGATACCATAACATCCTAATTTGGAATAAGACATGGATTATGACTTTTTTAATAAAAAAAAAACATTTTTTAATGAGAGAGAGAGAGAGCGCCATTACATCCAGAAGGTATACACCCTCACACAACTATAGAAACAACATAAATGCCAATAAAAGCATTCAGAAACAACACAAATGCCAATAAAAGCATTCAGAAACAACACAAATGCCAATAAATTAATAATTTCCTGCATTGTCGAACGCTCTTCTTCATGCGTTTCAAATATGGACTATAATGTTCAGTTGAGCGCCCTCAGGCTGCTGGTATGAATTGAAAACACAGCACATCAGTATACAGCGCTCATAATGATTACATCGACGCATTTGGCTATAAATTCAATAAAATATTATTCCTGTCAATAGAAATCTGATGTAAACTGAGAATATATCAATATTTCTCCAAATCTGCACACTTTTGAGCTAAAAGCCGTGAGAGACGTTGTTTTGTGAATCGCTTTCATGACGACAGCACAGGAGTTTTTTATGAATGGGAGCGTCTGACGCTCATAATTCATATTAAAGGTATCGACTCATTTTTGCATTTCATAACTCCTGACACAAATTAAGACATACCTGTCAATATAAATTTCTCAGAATACAATAGTGGTCAAATACTGAAACGTGAGTCTTATATATTTTTAATGATGTAAGTTATAGTTTGTCAAGGTAATAACATTAAATCTTATAGTAACTTTGAACTATTTAAAAAAAAACAAGTTACTAGCAAATAGATTTTGATATTTTTAGGTCAAACCGTTCTTGCCTGTCAGTCATATAATGCAGGTCTATGGTCACGGTCTCAAAGAGCAGCCATCCACAGAGTCCAAATTAAAACAATTCCCCATCGTAAGTACACATTGATGGCCTAAGACACGAAACGAGCGATATTTATATCGTTTTTACCTCTTATAACACAGCGACGTCCAAGTGATCTGAGGGCGCCCGCGCTTCCTGCTGTGTGACATGTGCGCAGACTGGTGCATAGATAAACATATAGATTTCGCCTTGGCTACGGCAGTTCATGAACTAATGCCGTAGCCAAGGCGAAATCTAGTGTATATATCTATGCACCAGTGTCGACAACAGAGTGTCGTTCTTCTGTTGGTGCTGACGTTACATGCTTCTTGCACTGCTGTTTTGATGCGTGAGATCATCGATGTGATTATGACACTGCACCTGCGCGAATCCACAAACTAATTGAAGTTCAGAGACTACTTGGGTGGAACTTGGACAGGGCCAGGGCACACAGGCCACTGTGGCCGTACGATGATTTTTTTTTCACGGGGCATGAAGGCCAAAGTGTAGGGCAACGGCGGCCATGGCCGCGGCATAATTCCCACCCTGGCTCACAATAACCACTGAGTAATCTGGGAACTCCACAATGTTGTACAGGGCCATCTCGCTGGTGGAGGGTGGCTCGCTGGTGGAAGACATTTACATATACAAAAAAAAAAAGAAGAAACATTTTTTGACAAAACTCTACTTCCAACTGACATTTTTTGGCCTTCAAATGTCTTAAAAACCCTCCAACTACCTCAAATTTGGGACCTCTATAATTATAAAACCCTGGTTACACATTATACAAATTAAATCAAGTTATTTTGTGTTCTGCACAATAAAGAAATTAATACAGGTTTGAAACAACATTTCAGTGAGTAAATAATGACATTTGACATTTTTGGGTGAACTATCCCTTTAAGGACAAGCGGCAGCATGTTTAATATTAGGATGCTGTCATTCTGACTTGTATGCTCTTGTGATGGCCCCGATGCAGCCACACATCAGGGAGCGGTAATGTTGCGCACGCACATGCATACACTTATTATTCATATGTTCTTGTAATTTATTATGCACATTCTTTAGTATTTCGTTTTATTCTCTCAATAGTTTCTGTTTATATATTTATTTGGCAATAAGACTCAAACACGGTTTATTTCTCATTAAGATATTTATTTGCGTTGTAGTACATCACTGACTGATTGAAGTGCACACAATTTAGTTGGTGTTGTGCAGTACACGCATCTATTAATATTACTTTCTTTGAGTTTAACTTACCATTGTGTTGCTGAGGAGTGGATGACTGGAGCTTCGGATGGTTCGGCTAGTTCCGAAAAGACTATGAAGATGGTGGGCTACAAGCCATAGACTTTGATTGTATAAACGGAACCTTAGAAATTAAATGGTTAAGATGCTTTCTAGCAAACAGTAATAGCTTCTGGTATTGTGTCCCCAGGGAATTGTTTAAAAAAATCGGAGGTATTGATTTACTTTTGCGCTGTGATTTTGATATTCCAAAACTTCCTTTAAAGCTGTCTGCATTCCATTCACAAGTTTTGTTATTTTGGAAACTATTGTACAAGCACAATTTTTACTCCCCATGGTGTTCCCATCTGGAATTGCAGATTCATCCTCTTTATCTTTTGAAGATTTTGGTACAAAATTTAATTTTCAGTGCAATCGTAAACATTTTGATATGGTTATACAAAGCATCCCTTCTGCCTTCCTTTTGATGGCAAAAAATGCACTACCTAATTTGCTCAACCCTCCTCTTCTCCCATCATTGATGATTGCTGGTCATCAGTTCTGTAGTAGGACTTTGCAAAACAAAGTGTTCCATCATCTCTTTACTCTGACATTATACCCAATGCAATGTAGCCGAAATGCAGCTTCTCTTATCTTCAATCATTCTTCTCTGAAGAAACTGCGCACATATTTTTTAAAGTTACCTTTATCACCAAAAGTTAAAGAGCTTCACTTCAAAGTCATGAATGACATTTATCCTTCAAGAGAGCTCCTCTCACGTAGATTTAACTTTGATCTAACCAACTGTATATTCTGTGATGAGGAAATAGAGACCACGGATCATTTGTTTTTCTTTTGCCCTTATAGTAACACATTTTGGTGTGACATGTATGATTGGCTGGAGCCTTATCTCCAGGATCTCTCCAGTTTCACCAGAGATAATATCACATTTGGAATTATATTGAAGGACAAAAACTGTGAACTGCTTCTAAACACTTTAATTATCTCAGGTAAATTTTTCATCCACAAATGTAAATGGATAAAAACACAGCCTCTTTTTTCTGTCTTCAAAAGAGAATTTGCATTGTACTACAAGTCCTTGTTGTTCATGAAGAAGAAAACAGCAAAAAAACTTCTTAATCTTATCGATGCCTTAAAATTAATTGAAACCCCTTAAACTGTTGTTTTTATTTTATTTTCCTTTGTCATTTTATTTTTTATTTTTTTTATTTTTTACTTTTGTTTAATTTCCTCTTCCTAAGTTGTATATTATTTTACGTGCTCCGTTTCCTGTTAGAAATTGTATTTTTGTGCATTCTGACTAAGCCAGTTATTGTTGTAAATTTTGTGCATTCTGTCTAATAAAAAAAAAAAAAAAAAAATTTAAAGAACAAACTAAAAAAAAAAAAGGTTCGGCTAGTTCCGGTTGTGGTCCGCGTGAATTAAGGGCACGGCATGCCGCCTCGACCGCTATTTTTGTTCCGCTTGCCGCTACCAACCAGCAGATTAACTGTGGGGGGGGGGGTTCTCGAATGTTTGTGTTTGTATTTTCTTTCCTAATTGCTTGTTCTTTCCTTAGATTTATTATTTGTGTTAAAATTATGTACTTAATTATAGTGTAATTATTTAACTGACCTTGGTATTGATTTTGTTGTTGTATTCGTGAAGTTGTTGTTTTTGTCTTCCCTTATGTGTTAATGTGGACTAGTCCATTTGTATAAATGTGTCCCTGATTGTTTAACTTGGAGATCAGTTTAGTTTGTCTTTACATGTACTCAGTTGTTTGAGTTTAGTTTGTTCTGTTGATCTCTTTTATAGGCCTAAACATTTGTTTTGATGATTTGGACTTTGTTTCCTTTTTGAAACCTTTGTATATGATTTTTTTTGGAATTCAGTAAAATATATTTTTGGAACATATTTCTATGATCCTCCTTCCTTGACTGCATGGTCCCTCACAGCTCTATAAACAGCCACTCATCCAGTTTTCTCTCAAATGTTTTCTGCTAAAATGGCGTTTTTCGGGGACTAATATAGGTTAAGGCCGCGCCCCCTTGGCGGGCTCTGACGTGTAATGGCGTGATGCTAGCTCATTGGCGCACACGTCAGAGGCGCCCGCGCCATTGGATGTACAGTTGCCGCAGTGCTGCAGCACGGCCAATGAGTGAGCCAGACACTCACTGTGCTAGCTGTGCTGTGCAGCTGCAAAAATGCGTTTTACATTATAGGCTTCAGTAAATCGAGGAAAAGGAGTTTCCCCGCTGCAATACTCGTTCCCTACTCTCAGGGAACTGAGGCTACGATAGTAACCGAGTAGATTTCTCTCAAATGTTTACTTTCACTTTAGACATATCAAATAACCAACTGAATGCACTGTAGCACGATATTTTTTTCAAAAGCAGATCGTGGAGCCATTTTAATCGTCCACAATCAAACATTGTGTGCTCAGAGCACAGCCGTTAGACGAACGTAGTTATAACTTAAGAACTTTTTTCCTTAGACTTTAGCAGTTTACTGTGACAATCTGACGCAGTAACATACAGAATATGGTAAACGGGGTAAAAAGGACAATATTTAGCCTATATAAGCTAACTAACGTTAGTTAATTGACAACCTAACATTACTCCGTTGTCGTTCGACAAAAACATATGGTCTGGATTAAAAAAAACAACAATAGGTACCGAAATACAATCCTAGCAGAACACACACACTATGACAAATATTTACTGTTAACGATAATACTCAATTTACAATTAAAACTCACCTCAGAGTCAGGAGAATTCCACTGTAAAGGCAGAAACAACCGTTAGGAAGGCGGCAGGGCGGCAAGTGACGACTGCAGCCTGTAGCGCGATGACGTTGAATAATCAAATTACGTAGTTGGTGTTCGACGCATGCGCGGAATTACTTATTTAATGTAATTTAATCTGTAATGCCGAGTTAAAGATAGAAAAATAGATACTTAAATAGATATTTCATTAGACAAATTATATTAATTATTATTAATTATTCAATGCAGGAAGGTTTCTTCAAGCATCTCGGAGACGTTCCGCAGTTGTTCTGGATTTAGTTTATCTCAGTTTTTTCTGTTTAACCACAGATCAGATCATCCCTGCTGTTGTCAGACTCCTTGTGCATACAGAAATCTCACGGGATTATTACAATTAATGGCAAAAAGAATGTTTGGAAATGTAAACTGATATTTCCCATTGACACTCTACAGCAAAAAATACAAATAACTGACTTTTTTTTTTTTTTACTTTTGCACAGTTCTGTAGGCTATATGGGCTGGCCCACAATGGGCCATCATGGGCTTAATGTGGGCAGCCCGCTCGCCTGGGCAAGCCCGCACTGGGCCTGTTTAGATTTGATTTTGGCAAAACAAATATTGCATCACAATAAGTGTAATTGTGATTGTCAAAACATTTGGTAACTAAATAGAATTTTATGAAGTTTAGTGACAACATGTTACAATGTTTACATTGTACAGTGACTGGTAGGATACAGTTTTTATTATTGCTTGACAAAAGTTTCAAGATTTCAATTCCATTCTTGTGATTTGATTCCGATTTTGATTCAATATTGACTAATTTGGATACATGTTTATTACAGCATGCATGTTTGCGATGACGTAAGATGCACGCAAACGCACCAGGGTTCGACAGAATCAAGTTGAGTGTGAAACCAGACCAACACTCAGAACAATCTCGCTCAGGCTCGGACCACAACAAACGAGCCCAGTGTGAAAGCACCCTTAGACAACCAAACACAACACAGAGAGTTTTTAAATGATCTGCCCAATTTGAGGAATACTGTACCTTTGTGTAATTCCTGAAACAGTTCCTCTTCAAAGCAGGATTCTAAAATACAGAATTTTGTAACTGTTGTTATGTTTGTCAAATCCAGCCATCTCCTTTACCGCCTCAATGACCTTCATAAAGTTTCTTGGTTTTATTGCATCCTCTAGAGCAGTGGTTCCCAAACCTGTCCTGAAGGACCCCCAACACTGCACGTTTTCTTTGTCTCCCTAATCAAACACACCTGATTCAACTCATCAGCTCATTAACCCATGTGATAATGAGCTGATGAGTTGAATCAGGTGTGTTTGATTAGGGAGACAAAGAAAACGTGCAGTGTTGGGGGTCCTTCAGGACAGGTTTGGGAACCACTGCTCTAGAGAATGGATTGAGGACTTTCTGCTCAAAGTCTGTAAGAAATGTCCAAGTTGGCGGGTTTTTTGACGTATATAGTCATGCTTTGATGCATCATGACCATGTTTGCTGTAAAGAGACTCTGCAAACCATAGCAGGCAAATGTCGTTGCGAACAATTCCTGAAATCCTGTCATCATGCATACAACTTAACATTTTAACCACGCCATCTTCAGTGCTAGAGCACACAGATTTTACCACTGCTGCAAGGCCAAGAACTCGCTTTCTCCCATGATGTTCATTGTCTCCTGGTTTGGAGGAACACCTCTTCATGTGTCTCCACAACTCGGGCCATAAAAACATCCCCTTGCAGTGGACACAGTACTTCTTTTTTTTTTCTTTTTTTTGTAGTCACCTTTAGCCTTTCGCTTCACTTTGAGTGAACCAGATCTATAGAACCTCATTGTTGTGCATGAAGTTTTGTCTTCTGAAGTTTTATCAGTTGAAGTTTTATCGTTTGATCTTCCAATAGTGTTGACTGGTGTTATAGTGTCAACAGATAGTGATATATGCGTAGGGTTATCTGAATCTGTATCTGATTCGGAGTCTGGAATACATTCTGGATCTTGTTCTTCATCAGAATCTCCACTTGTGTCAGTTTCCTCCTGATTTAAAATACAAGGAAAACAAAACATAAGGTATGTGTATCTTTGTAATTGTGAAATTTACTAACATTTTCCAATAAATTAACAATGTTTCCCTTGAGTTTGGTGAGTTTGGTCTTGTTCAAAAGGCAAACAATTTCAAAAACAGGAATCAGGTACATCCTTTTATATAAAGCACAACAAGAAGGTGAATCCCTTGTAACCTCAAACAAGGCTAGATGCTGACTGACTGTGATTTAAATGACAGTCCCACCCAATACTTTATGCATAATTATGATTAATTCTATCATCGTTACTGTATGAATTTCTTTACTGAACACAAAGGATGATATTTTGAAGAATGTTTGTAACTAAACAGTTCTATGGCACTGTTGACTTCCAATTTATGGAAAGTCAATGATGCCCCAGAACAGTTTGGTTGCAAACATTCTTCAAAATATGTGTTTAGCAGAACAGAGAATTAAAACAAAACAACTTGAGGGTGATTAAATGACAATATAAATTTTTAGGTGGAATATCCCTTTAAGAATACAACAATATAGTGATTAAGATCATTTTACTTTACAGAAAACTTTCATTTTATAGGAAAAAAAACACAATTCATGTTTAATTCATACTGGAAGCCGGAGGGCGCCCTTGGACAGAAAGTCAGAATACCATTATGGTTAAGTGCATGCACCGGAATGGGATAAATTAATTATTCTGGCCTAGTCCCAGAGAAGATATTCACAAGCTCTCAATAAACGCTCTGTACAGATAGACAAGGCTTCATGGAGGTATATCGAAGAGCAGTTTAGATGAACAGGAATTTGTTCTTTAAAAATACTTATTGCTCGTGTTATTGTTTGTGAATGTATATCCAGATTTATTTTCAGAAGTGTGTTTCTCTGTTATGTGGTGTTTACATTAGGTTTTTAGTTAATATAAAACCCAATAGAACCACACTGGAATACATTCAGGCAAGGGTCAACTGAAAGATCGAATCGTGTTCTGTAAACAAATGTATTTTTTTCTCTCTAAATGTCAGTTTGGGGCATGTTGTTACATGTGTTGTAAATGTTACAAATTGACAAAATGTATTTACTTCAAAATTATTGGCCACAAATAAAAAAAACAAATTGTTACCTTTAATGGATTAAAAGGATTTTTTTTAACTTCCTGCCTTTTTCATCTCAACCAGAGAGGCCGTTCTAAATTCTTGGTCATATCAATGTGATTGAGAATGTAATTATATATTTTTGAAGTTATAAATAAAAAAAAAATTAAAGTTATGAAGAAATAAATGTTTCATTGTCATATTTTGTCATGCTTTTTGTGTTCTACTTTATGTGTCCACTCCTTTGTGTGCACATCCACCCTGTCATCTTGGTATTTTAAAATGATATTTAAAATAATAATTCAATCATACCTATATAATCCAATGTGTTCAATAGCTAGGTGTGGGGGGAATAACATGCAAACAAAAAACTGCGTCCAAATATCAAATTTTTCTCCAAATAAGAAAAAATACATGTCTGAATTATATGAGTTTCTTTAAAAACACAAGGTTTACATAAAATATTTTATGCATTTATAATTTAAAAACAAACAAATAACCCTGTTTAGGAAAGGGACATCATACCTTTCAGAAAGTTTAATTTGCATCTTAATATTGCAATGAAAACGTATTTAACAGTAATGTATATGTCCATGACAGGGTGGCCATATCTTATGGTTTATGCTCCGAAAAATGGCCCATTATTATCTAAAAAAATGCATGGGAGATCAGATAATATATTTATTATAGTGCTTGAGTGTCTACTATTTATGACATGACATAAAGCGAATGGTAAATTAAAATCAAAATGTGTGAGTATTGTGAGGGTTGAAAGGCACTCAATGGTGATATTGACCCAAATGTATTTAATTGTATTTCTTTATATTTTCTTTATTCTTGTGCTTTGATGCTTTTCTGTTGTCTAATTAAGACATTTCATATTTTGTACAAGGACATTTCTGGTTGTTTGTTTTGTTCAATAAAGTACTGTTACTGATACTGTTAAAAAATACTGTTTTGCTTTTTAGACACATCTAACACTTTTTATTTTTCATTAGAGGTTCTTAATATTTTCAACACATCATTGGATAACATTAATTTATGTATTTCACAAATCATTTAACTAAAACATTCTGACATCTCTTTAATTATTTGTTTATTGTATGTTAATTTCTATCCACTTTTGTGATTTTAGACAGCAGCGTCTGAACGGGACTTTTATTTTGGCGATGTGACGTCATAAGTATGCGCCGCGCTCCAGTATCTGTTGGGATTCGGCTGAAGAAAGGTTTGTGTTCTTAAACATTCCAAGTGTTTAAATCAGTTCAACCCGTTCAGACAATCTTAGATATGTCGATTTATTTATTTAGATTATTTAGATTTTAGATTTATTTTTTGTAAAATATAGTAATACATTATTTACCATTAATGAACGTTATTATTTATGAGTAAAGTGTATCTACACATGAGTGAACAGAAAATGTGCGGCTCATTTAGCTCTCTATGTCAGTTTATGGTAAACACGAATTCTCTCAATGGCAAGTAGTGATGGAGAAACTGAGCCTTTTGAAACTCCGAGTCAATTGAACCAAACACTTCAAAATGATTCATTGATTCAAAGCGCCGTCTGACGTCACGTGATGCTGGTCAAAACAGTGTAAATGCAACGAGAAACAAAGCATAATGACAACTGTGATTATTAAAATAGTGTAATATATTAAATGTATTTATTAAAATACCAAATATAAATAATAAATATTAAGTCCCTGTGTTATATGTATTATTTTATTACATTTTAGGGCTAGTAAGGTTTTAATCTAATTAGGTTTAAATCCATTAACTCTCACTCTGACTGACTCTCTTACCAGTGAACTGAACTACTGAACTAGATCTGATTGAGACGCATACAGAGATTTAGTGTGGATTTATTTTTCTTTCTGTTAATTATTCTCATCCTAAACAGGACAAAGACACAGAAAAACTCCTGGTGAAGCGACTGAGATCCACATGACACTATTATAAAGATGGCATTTATTAAAGAGGAGAGTGAAGACATTAGGATTGAAGAAGTATTCAGTGTGAAACAAGAAGAAAATGAGGAACAAACAGGTTGGTTTTCTTTTGAACATTTATTTTGAATAAAGTAAATGTTAATGATCAACTTTTCAATTGTTATCTATAAGGATGTTTTTTCTTCTCATTTTTATCAAACCAGTCTTGGAGCACTCGTTGTTCATTGAATCAAGCTATAATTTAGTCATATGTCAAAAACATTTGCACACAAACAAAATAATAAAATATTTTTCCTATATTAAAATATGACTTTCACATCTTCCATTGAGCCCAGATGTAAATGTAGCATCTTAAAGGGGGCCTGTTATGCTCTCTTTTACAAGATGTAATATAATGGCGCGTTTCCACCGAGCGGTACGGTACGGTACGGTACGGGTCGGTACCCTTTTATTTGCGTTTCCACTGCCAAAAGTTGAGAATGGTACCAAAAAGCCGAACCGTACCGTACCACTTTTTGGGTACCCTTCCGTTGGGGTACCTAGCACAGTGGTACGGTACTAAAAGGTGGAGCTAGACTCACTGCAGGACGTTGATTGGTTGACAGAGAATCGTCACTTGCGCGTGCTACGAGGGGAATGACAACATAAGAAGCGCCATTTTTTTATATACAGTTTAATATAATATACTGTTACTGTATCACGAAATGTAATTTTAAGAGTTTTTCAGGCGAGAATGTAGTTGTTTAAAGCTCTAATCTGTGGTTTATTTATAAAGATGATTTGTTTTTCCCCGGTTGTGAGATCCATGCGATCAGCGGGCGCTCGGAGCTCATGTTTCCCGGCTGGATGAGCCTTTCCTCGGCTAAGTTAGTTCTTCTGACGTTCGCCGATGACTCCGACGGTAGTGGTTAAACATGAGATATAATTCATCTTGTGCAGACCTAACGGGCGATCTTTGGTCTCGTGAATATATAATTCGTTCCCTGTCAATCGTTTTGACTGAGGGCTAAGTTTAGTTTCATATTATAGGCTATTTGTATTTAACTTTACTGTTGTAATGTTAGACTAGCGCAGCATTTGGACATTTGACTGAATTGTTTGCTTTATTTCTTATTGTATAGCTTCTTGTACCTTTTACTTAAACTTTTATATTGGCTATTATTGATAAAACTGAAATTTTACAAAAAGAAATATGGTTTCTTGTCATTTTCTTATTACAAGATTATCACTGATGTTTATTGCAACATTTGTACAAATGCATATATTGCCTGTAATGTGTAATTTTTTTTATTATTTAAACGAAAAGAGGTAACGTTAGGGTTGTGTTTTAAATCGTTTTGTTATAAATAGAATAACGTATAACGTGCAGTGAATAATCAATATGCGTTGCGCATGAACCACATTTGTGTCCCTATAATGTTTAATTTATTTAAATGAAAACGAAAAGAGGCAGAGTAGTGTTTTATAACATATTTCGTTTTATTGTTGCTTAAATTTGTACATACAGAGTAACAGAGATAACCGGAGTAGCAGAGCGAGCTGAGTGACGCTTTTAAGAACGCGCTGTACCATGTGCATGTAGGAGTGAGTCGCACATGGCAAGTACAAACTTTGCGTACTTAATATTGAGAAAAGCCTAATGTCGGCGCTTGTCTTCTTGTGACAAACATGTCGAGGAGCAAGAACAAGATCTGCTGTATGTCATCCATTGTAGTTTACTATGTTCTTCTTCGCGCGAAAATTACGTCGATCGAAACACCACGCCTATCAAGTAAGGGTACTGTTGGCAGTGGAAACGCTAGCCAGATCATGGTTAACAGACCCGAACCGTACCGTACTGTACCGTACCGTACTGTACTGCTCAGTGGAAACGAGCCATAAGTCTCAGGTGTTACCAGAATGTGTCTGTGAAGTCTCAGCTCTAAATACCCCATAGATCATTTATTATACCATGCTGTAATTGCCTATTTTTGAGTGTAAGGAAAAACATGAGGTTTTCGCTCATGTATCTTTAAATGCAAATGAGCTGCTGCTCCAGAAGAGGGATGTGCCTTTACAGCTTGTGCCTCAGATACTCTGACAAAAAACGTTAAAAAAAATCAGTTTGGCTTTAATTATCACCTCTACTACGTTCACGTTGCATTGCAGGTCTTCATCATCATGAAAGATTATTATATGCATGTGTTTTAAAACCATATCAGTCTAAACTTCGGATATATGGTTTTCTGAGTGCACACATCCGAAGCACGCGCACAGAAAGCTGGATGTCAGATGGTAGATCCCGTGATTATTAAACTAAGTTCTCTTCTATAGCTCTTGGGTAGTTGACAAATGGCCAAGAAAAAAAAGAATACCTTTTTTTGGAAAACATAACTTTTTAAGAAAAAATACATATATTTGTGGAGTATGAAAACTGCAGTTTCAGAAAATAGTAGTGGTCACTCATTTTGTCATTGACTTCACATATTTTTTTCACGTTTTCACTCAACAGTATTGTAAATGTGTCCTACGGTGTGACATTTAAAAAGTACTAAGAATTTATATTAAATAACATTAAAAAAATACTTGAGACAGAATTGTTCACATTATTAAAACATTATTTTCTTAAAGTGATATTTATTTTACATGAAACTACTAATTAGAATTATTTTCACCATGAATAGATGAACTTGATAAACTTTTCCCTACGAATGTCAATAAAACTTTTTCGCCAACCTTACAAAACTGTTTGAAATTGTACCTATTTAAGAGGAGATATTATTGTAACTCCCCTAATGCCAAACTTGACTCTTCTTTTAAAAAGATATTTTTAAATAAGTATATTCTTCTGTTGTTTTATGTTTGACACACCATAGGACAAAACGTCACACCAAAGGACAAAGATAGTCATTGCATAAAAAGAGTCATAAATGCAGTCAAGTTTCTCCGGCCACACAAATTAATTATCACTATTTTGCTTCATGCAGTTTATTTTTAGTTCATCTCCATGAACCTCCATGATCTGCCCAACATATGGTCTGCCATCATACTCCACCATGACAGATTTTCCTTGCATCTATCTCCTTCCTCAAATGAGTCATTGATTCAGTCTCCAAAGCCCAAAATCCACCTTCTTTGATTTGTGGCAAGAACACACTTCAGGATATGAACAGAAACAACTTAAGTCTCTGTGCAGGATCACTCCTGGTGATGATGACAAGACTTAACTCCGTCTTGGAGTAGCAGACCTGCCAACCTGTACGCATTTTGCGTAGCGGATATGCATTTTGACTTCAAAGTACGCTGGTACGATTTGTTACTCTACGCAAAAACCTGGTGACGCCACTGTGTACGCGCTGTCCTCAAATCAAGCAACAGCAACAGTAAGGCCTATCATTAAAAAGAGACTAAAAATTGACACCAATAAACAATCCCACTCGATCCCTCTTCCACTCCTGCGGCCGCCGTCTGACTGATTTCTTAAGCGAGGACAGTACAGTAGTCACAGTACTTCTGACTCCTGATGTGTGATCAATGTGGAAAGTTGAAATATTGTATTGAGTTAACTTAATCCTATGGATTCGATGATCACACGGATCGCATGGATTATCTTAAAATACTCCGTTATTCATAGTCACTCAGAAAAGAGGAAGACATCATTCAGCCATGCAAATAACAAAATGCTCAAGTAATGCTGAACAATAAATCGTAATAAATTTGAAATCGCTATGGCACTGCATGAAAAGAGGTGTATCCGGACCAGTATACTCCTGTATACACTGCTGAAATTCGGACGAATCCAGGAGTATACTGGCCGGATAGCTCAAATT
The DNA here is from genome assembly GCF_963993115.1 of Abramis brama. Classification (NCBI taxonomy): domain Eukaryota; kingdom Metazoa; phylum Chordata; class Actinopteri; order Cypriniformes; family Leuciscidae; genus Abramis; species Abramis brama. The sequence continues at coordinate 27,921,763 of NC_139966.1, read as the reverse complement.
CCATGGGTCTGTATATATCCGTATACATCCGAAATGATACCAAATCGGATGTATGTTGTGGACGTATACTTCCGTGCTACAGCCATTTGTTGCCATGGCAAGTAATCGCATCAAAGGTTTTTTCAAGAGAACATTTTCACACCTTTGTGCACCTTTTGGCCTTCCCCCCTATTGGTCCTTTTCTTTTAAAACCACTCCCTTTACCCAGACCACTATTGGAGGACAGGACACATTGAAAACCCAGGAAAGTGATTTGATTGGTTACTTTTAGAACATAGCCCACCCTAGGCCTTATCGCACAGTGATTTGATTGGTTATAGGCCAGCTATGCAGATATTGCTCCGTATACACTAAACCCCCCTTCCCCCAATTTTAATACATTCAAATATCATTTTAAAAATGCACACAAAGAACAATGAGAGTCTGAGAAATGTTTATTAAGGTATAAAAAAAAATAAAAAATAAAAAAGTGTATGAAGTAACAAGGGCATTTCAAAGAAAGAAAACCAATATAAAATGAACATTCCAAAGAACATTATAATATGATTGGGTAAAAAGAAATTTAAGAAAAGTTAAAATGTATTTAAAGGACAAAGATGTAAAGGAATAAAGTGCACAGTGTCTAAAAAAGATATACAAAGTAAACAATATAAAATTAGTACAATAAATCTATAGAAAAAAAAAAGTTTATAAAATATACGTAAATATTCCAAGTAAACAATATAAATAAAAGAACATTCCAAAGAGCATTATAAACACATTAAAATGCATGGGAAAAAGAAATAAGTAAACAAAATGCCTCTAAAGTAAGGAGATGTAAATGAATACAATACAAAACATGGAGATAAGCAACATGGACATCAAAATAGGAACAATACAAAGTATACAATATAAAACGCGAACAAATTTTATATATATATATATATAGTGAGGAAAATAAGTATTTGAGCACCCTGCTATTTTGCAAGTTCTCCCACTTAGAAATCATGGAGGGGTCTGAAATTGTCATCATAGGTGCATGTCCACTGTGAGAGACATAATCTAAAAAAAAAAAATCCAGAAATCACAATGTATGATTTTTTAACTATTTATTTGTATGATACAGCTGCAAATAAGTATTTGAACACCTGAGAAAATCAATGTTAATATTTGGTACAGTAGCCTTTGTTTGCAATTACAGAGTTTAAACGTTTCCTGTAGTTTTTCACAAGGTTTGCACACACTGCAGGAGGGATTTTGGCCCACTCCTCCACACAGATCTTCTCTAGATCAGTCAGGTTTCTGGGCTGTCTCTGAGAAACACGGAGTTTGAGCTCCCTCCAAAGAGGGAGTTTAGGTATTCTCTATTGGGTTTAGGTCTGGAGACTGGCTAGGCCACGCCAGAACCTTGATATGCTTCTTACAGAGCCACTCCTTGGTTATCCTGGCTGTGTGCCTCGGGTCATTGTCATGTTGGAAGACCCAGCCTCGACCCATCTTCAATGCTCTAACTGAGGGAAGGAGGTTGTTCCCCAAAATCTCGCAATACATGGCCCCGGTCATCCTCTCCTTAATACAGTGCAGTCGCCCTGTCCCATGTGCAGAAAACCCCCCCCAAAGCATGATGCTACCACCCCCATGCTTCACAGTAGGGATGGTGTTATTGGGATGGTACTCATCATTCTTCTTCCTCCAAACACGTTTAGTGGAATTATGACCAAAAAGTTCTATTTTGGTCTCATCTGACCACATGACTTTCTCCCATGACTCCTCTGGATCATCCAAATGGTCATTGGCAAACTTAAGACGGGCCTTGACATGTGCTGGTTTAAGCAGGGGAACCTTCCGTGCCATGCATGATTTCAAACCATGACGTCTTAGTGTATTACCAACAGTAACCTTGGAAACGGTGGTCCCAGCTCTTTTCAGGTCATTGACCAGCTCCTCCCGTGTAGTTCTGGGCTGATTTCTCACCTTTCTTAGGATCATTGAGACCCCACGAGGTGAGATCTTGCATGGAGCCCCAGTCCGAGGGAGATTGACAGTCATGTTTAGCTTCTTCCATTTTCTAATGATTGCTCCAACAGTGGACCTTTTTTCACCAAGCTGCTTGGCAATTTCCCCGTAGCCCTTTCCAGCCTTGTGGAGGTGTACAATTTTATCTCTGGTGTCTTTGGACAGCTCTTTGGTCTTGGCCATGTTAGTAGTTGGATTCTTACTGATTGTATGGGGTGGACAGGTGTCTTTATGCAGCTAACGACCTCAAACAGGTGCATCTAATTTAGGATAATAAATGGAGTAGAGGTGGACATTTTAAAGGCAGACTAACAGGTCTTTGAGGGTCAGAATTCTAGCTGATATACAGGTGTTCAAATACTTATTTGCAGCTGTATCATACAAATAAATAGTTAAAAAATCATATATTGTGATTTCTGGATTTTTTTTTTTTAGATTATGTCTCTCACAGTGGACATGCACCTACGATGACAATTTCAGACCCCTCCATGATTTCCAAGTGGGAGAACTTGCAAAATAGCAGGGTGTTCAAATACTTATTTTCCCCACTGTATATATATATATATATATATATATATATATATATATATATATATATATATATATATATATATATATGAAAATTAAAGTAGACATACATATACACACACACTTTTTGAGTTTCGAACATTTTCAGTCTTCAATGATGCGCTGGTGGTGTGCCACATAGCGTTGGTTTAGCCTCTATTCTGGTTTGTAGTACCTGGCAGAGCAGATAACTCTGTGGTCAGTCACATCAGTTCTATTGTTGCGGTCTTCCACAGGTCCCTTTCCGTGTTGTTTTGTAAAACCTGGGACCTGATCTCCAGCAACTGCAAAACATGACAGTAATTTATCCACTAAAACACAGAGTATAGTTACATTTATAAAACAACAACGCTTAGCCAGTTTTTTTTACTTACCCGCCTCTTTCTTTGATAGTTCTGTGTCGTGTTCTTCAGGGTTTCTTTTCTGGGCCTTTTCAGGCTGAGCCAAATAATATTTCCTCCACAAAGCAAAGTCTTAAAATACATCTTGCAACCTGCTCAATAAATCATGAATAAATGTAATGCCAATAAAAAGTAAAACAGAGGACATTAAAATGATTGCAAAATCTTTAAGATTACCTTTTACACATTCAGTGTCAACGTCTGTAAAAGTTGTTCTTAATTCTTCTAAGAGGTAAGTGGTCAGAGCCAGGTTATGTGATGAATTTATTCTGGTACATTTGTGTTGCAAGATGTTTCAAAGCGGTGGGGGCAATATCAACCTTAGGAGAGTGGGGACACGTCCCACCCGCAAATTACCCCTATGCATAAAAGTCTAGTCTAAAAATGGCATAGCAACCTGTGCTTAAAAAAAAAAAAAAGTAAAAAGTAAAAAAAAGAAGAAGAAAAAATTAAAAAGATAAAAAAAAGAAAAATACAACCGAACCGTGACCTTAGGATCAAATCGAGGATTTGGAGATTCACACTTTTAGAATTTTGAACATTTTTCAATCTCCAATGATGCGCTGGTGGTGTGCCACGTAGCGTGGGTCAGCCTCTAGTCTTGTTTGCAGTACCTGGCAAAGAGCAGATAAATCTGCATTTCTGTTGGGTGGAGACCTCACCATCCACACTGGCCTTCCAGCAACGATAGCATCATCTTCATCCGACATCAACTCTATTGTTGCTGTCTTCCACAGGTCCCTTTCAGTGTTGGTTTGTACAAACCTGGACCTGGTCTCCAGCAACTGCAAAATGTGACAGTAATTTAACCACTAAAACACAGAGGATAGTTATATTTTGAAGATAGAAAAAAAAATGCTTAAGCAGTTTCTTAACTAACCCGTCTCTTTCTTTACAGTTCTTTGTGATGTTCTTCATAGTGTGTCTTTTCTCTGCCTTTTCAGGCTGAGCCAAAGAATACTTCCTCCTCAGAGTTTCAAAATATGTCTTGCAACCTGCTAAATAAATCATGACTAAATGTAATGGCAATAAAAGTAAAATGGAGGTCATTAAAATTACTACAACATCTTTAAGATTACCTTTTACACATTCAGGGTCTGTAAAAGTTGTCCTTAACTCTTCAAAGAGGTATGTGGTCACAGCCAGGTTGTGTGATGAATTTATTCTGAGGGAAAAAGTTCCAGGTATCAATAATGAAATACAGTTTTGGCATTTCCATTCCATATAGTTGTTAACTATATTAGATTATTAAAATAGATTATTAATTAGATTAAACTAAGATTTACAGTATACATTACAAGCAGTCGTACCCGGTTTGTGGCTCATATCTGTGTGGGTTGTTCTCTGAATTGTGGAGGCGCCTTACAGATTCCTGTAAAATTTGAAATTATAAAGCGTTTAGCTGCTAAATGGATTCACAATCTAAGAACCACAAAACTAATTTTCAGTTTGAATAAGCTTGATCATCACAGTAACTTAACCGCAAGAGACAAAAAAAACAAAACATATCAGGCTAGTTGTAAGCAAACTACTATGGTTTAAGTTACAGTCACGTTATATAACAATAACTGGACTTACCGCAATGCTCACGTTGTGTGCCCTTTTTACTCTTTTCGAAGGATTGAATGGTTCTTCATGAATTCTGTGTTGCTGCTCATACTTTTGCTCAAGAGTATCAAGACGCTGTACAGCCTCTCTTAGAAGATCGGTCTGTGCCTGCTGTTCTGCCATCAAAGAAGTAAGCTGACGAACCATGGCATTCTGGCCGGAGATCATCTGCCTCATCATTTCATTAACGCTGACTGGGCTTGGACCTGCTTGCTCGCCTCTATTTAACGGAGTAGAAAAGCTTAGATTCCTTCTACACGCCATGTTCACCAAACCTCGACCGGAAAAAAACAATAAAATTCGTTCTCTGTGCTTCCGGAAAGAAGGCTGGCATTTTAACTTATTTTTTGCGCGCTTTAAGCAATACACTAATGTTATTGGTTGCACCTCCACAACGTCACCACCTCTGTTGTGAGTGGTGGATTTCAAACCTCAAACCGCCCACTTTTGCAGCTTGTTTTCAATCAAACCACGCCCTCGGTTTGACGCGCTACAAGTGTATCTAATTTTGTGAATAAATATGATGCAGCTGGGTATACGTTATTACCTTTCAACATGGAAGGACAACCTGCTGCTGACAATAAGAGAAAGAGAGCTCGGCGGTTTTGCGACCACTGCAACAAGTTTTTCACACGCACATTTTTATCATCACAAAAAAAGTTTTTTTTTCCAATGGAGCTTGGATCAAAGCTGCTACAAACCATGACACAGAGTTGGAAGACATTGAATGTGATTCACCCGAAATGAGACATGTGAACTGGGATGATGCTGGTATTCCCTTGGGTAAGTTATGAAATATTTTGTTGGAATGTAAAACCAAATAATAAGAAAAATAATAGTATTTTTGTATATTTCTTTACTTTTACCTGGCGTTGATAGTGTGTAGGCCCATGATCTGCTTTGGTTATCAGAGTTATCACAAAATAAACGCTCAACTTATATAGTGATTTGCTTGTTTTTAATGCGATATGTTATTTTGGCCAAATTGTCAGTCACAGGAATAAACGCTCAGTAGAGTTCACAACAGTAAAACAAGACTTCGCAGTTTCTTAATTTTAGACTAGTTGACCAGCACACATTATATGCAATGCAATATAATGCATATGTGTCGTTGTCGTCGTTATTTTTTATCTTCTGTGACAGTGAAAAAGCCACGTCACGTCAACTACCCTTTGCTTAAACTGTCAAAAACACAAAGTTTTATCACAGTCGGTTATGTCTGTGAACATAAACCGCAGGGAGAGATATTGCATGTGTATATTAGATCTGTGTATTAAAATGAAAGCAGCCCTCAGATCACTTGGACGTGGTTGTGTACAAGAGGTAAAAACGATATAAATACTGTTAGTTTTCTCACACAAACCACTCGTTTCGTGTCTTAGGCCATCAATGTGTACTTACGATGGGGAATTGTTTAATTTGGACTTATCTATGCATGCTCTTTGAGATGGTGACCATAGACTAGGGCTTGCATAGACTAGTCGAGTAGTCGATAGATCGACTACTTCAACCACTAATCGACACTGTCGGAAACAATCGACTACTCGAGCGTCCATTAACCATAAATTAATTAAAAATGGCGAACGTCACCAACAGACACCACACGTCAGATGTGTGGAAGTATTTCATCAAGGATGGCAAAAATATTGTAATTGGCCAACTCTGCACGAGGCCGTTCACATATTGTGTCTAAAAATTTGTGGAAAGCGCGCGCGGCCGTGCCGCTGTCTCCTACAAGTGCTTGCGCTCCCGTGGCGTCTGTCGTTGCTATGCAACCAAACTGCGCTTTCCATGATGACGACGAAGAAGTATCATTCAGCAAAGGATTAATTTATTTCTAGCCCTTGCATTAGCTTTACTACTAGATATATTTCTGGAGATGAGAAGGAAAAACCCGCCTGGAAAAACTAGCGCACCATGTTGCTTTCATTATGAGCGCACTCGCCGCGCGCCTACATTTGAAATAACGACCTTGAGCGCGGAAAAGACGCGATATGTGACGGCCCCTAGAAGCAGACGTCTGAAATGAAAGGCAAGAACGGCTATTTATTTGGCCTTAGACTGCTACATGAAAATTTAAAAATGAAATGTCATAATTATAATGTTTTGAGAGTTTACTTATGTAATTGTTGCATTAGGCTATGGATTAATAAATGTTTATTGATAAGATATACTATTTCATGTCTTTTCATTTACAGTAGCATGAACGACGAGTAGTCGAGTAACTCGAGTATTGTTTTGATAAGAAATCGACTAGCAGAAATCAGTAGTCGTGCAACCCCTACCATAGACCTGCATTATATGACTGACAGACAAGAACGGTTTGACCTAAAAATATCAAAATTTAAACTACTGCGGAAACAAAGACACCTACATCTTGGATGCCCTTGAGGTAAGCTAAAACATACCAAAATTTAATTTCAAAGTGAACTATCCCTTTAAGAATATAGCCCTCATAAATAGTACACTAGTGTTCTCATTTAAGAATTTCTTTTTGATAGACACAGATCTAGCTTCAGTGGCAGGAGAGATCAATATATCAAAGAAAATACAGAAATGATCAGACAGTGCTACATCCTTAATAACAATCAATGAAATGTTTAGACCGTTACTGATAAGTAAATCTAGAGTGTGTTCAGGTCCATGTACATGCTGAGTCTAATAAAAAGTTTTTAAAACCGTTTTAATTTCTTTTTCCATATTGGTTTCTGCATTATCTATGTGAATATTGAAATCTCCAGCAATGGCAAAACAGTCAAACTCTGAGGTAATTGTTGATAACAGTTCTGTAAAGTCCTCAGCAAAGACTGGAGAGTATTTTGGGGACCTGTTAATAATAATAAGTAAAATGGGTGGAGCACCTTTTAACATTCCCAAATGATATTTGCTTACATTGTCTTTAAATAGAGCAGCTAGACTTTAAAAGTAAAGTTAGGAAGGGATGTTTCATTGAGGACTGTTGCACTGCAGCTGTCTTCTAGCCAGGTTTCATTTAGAAACATAAAATCCAGGTTGTTTGTGGTTAAGTCGTTGACTGGCTGAGTGGTGTTATCATTGTCCTTGTGTGATATGTCAACCGCATGTCCATTTTGCTGCTGAAGTGAAGTCCCGTGGTCGTTCATACTGTATCCAGGTGTGTGTGTGCCATTCAGATTGGCACACACTGCAGAAGGATGATTGAGGGAGAAGTAGATATTGTCCTTTAACACTCTTGAACCAAGTTTGTTTGGGTGATGGCCATCCTGTTGAAACGGTTGTCTCTGACTCCAGAAAAGATTGAAGTTGTCATTGAAGTTCACTCCTTTTACATTGCAGGTTTTTTGCAGCCATGTATTAAGCCCAAGTAACCGTGAAAACCTGTTTGTTCCTCTTGCTGGGAGTGGTCCACTGATGAATGTCTGAACTTTCAGTTTTTTAAGTGTTTCAAAAAGTTAATTGAAATTCTTCATAAGGAGTTCTGACTGCTCTTTATGAATATCATTCTTACCCACATGAATAAGTCGATTTGCAGTCTTATGTTTCAACAGAATGTTCTGAAGTTCCCTGTTTACATCAGAAGTTGTTTATTAAACATTATTATTGTGTACATAAAGATATGGTGGAATCCGGCTTGTGCTGTAGATGGTCTGCTTGCGCGCTTTAACCTTGTGCATGAGCAGATCCGTTTCCTCTCTGGTGAAGCTTTCAGTCTTTCCACTTGCAAATTCAGGATTGGCACACACTGCACTGTTGCATGTGGAAGGCAGCATGTAGTTGTATCCCTGCCGCTCCCTGATTATGGAGTCTGTAACGAATACGACTTTGGGTTAATGTGAATTAGCTCAAGAATATAGGGAATTTTGGAAATATTAATAATTATGACTCAGGGTCATAATTCATAAGTCGCATGTACATTTATTTTATCAATTATCGAGATTACCTTGTTCTGTAACTGGTCTGATCATCAGTTATTCGTCCAGCGAATAAATAAGATCATCACAGTTAAGAAGGGGTATTTACAAACTCCGAGAATGTTTTATCTTCTGGCCACGAACATCAAACTTTCTGAGTTTATTAATTAAAACTACTCAATGTAGTCTATATATATATTGAGCTTGTAGCTAGATCTTTTGTTTCATTGACTTTATAAAAGCGGGCTTTCAAATACAGAGACAGTTAAAAGGATATATGGATTTCAATAAATGTAACACTAGAGATTATATGAGCTACAAATACAAACGTACGTAAAAATACAAACAATAAAACAAACACACATTTAACCAAACAAGAAAATACGTGATCAGAATAAAAATGAAATGAAAGAAAGAAAGAAATAGAGAGAAGGGAAAAGCTAGTAATTATTACATACAGAAAAAAGAAAAAGTTCACGAGACACCTGGAACAGCATATCAGATATACTTGCGATTTTGTCTACTGTTCGGGTGATGCTGAGAGGCAGGAAAGCGCGGACGGTGTCCTGTTTCTGCTGCGTCTTCCGGTGTCGCGGGAAGTTTAAAAAGGCTCACTGAATGTAACGTTACCGAGAAAGTTCAGATTCGTCTTCCGGGAGGGAAGAGGCAAAGATATCTTAGTTGCAGAAAACGGCAGCTATGACTCGAACATGTGTTCGTCCGAGGAGAAGGCCGGAGAGCCTTTCCAGAGGTTCCTGGAGAAGCGTTGCTGGGGAGGAGAGGATGAGGTCAGAGCGATCGATGAGAGAAGAAGAGAGGGAGGATGAGGGGGTTTCTTCCTTTTATCAGACATCTGTTTACACCCTCTTCCCGAGGCCCAGCGAATCAGATTGTCTTTTCTGAAGCGGGAAAAATTCTCTTTGTGTGAAGAAAAACACGCCTCCTTTGACCATGTGTTTTATGAGGGAAAGGATCATATTTAGAAATATGATATTTCCTGGAACAAATGTATATTATTGTACTTTGCAGTCAAGATTTGACTCCGTTAGATGGAGAGGATTACAGAGATATCAAAAATAGAATATAGACGTTGTAGCAATGCACAGATACATTATTATGCATTAGTATAGGCATTTTAGTTCTATTAATGTTACAATAGGACATGTATGCTTTCCTATGGTTTACACACACCTCTTAACACAAAAAGGGATATATTTAGTACATTTAAGACTTTATTGGTGAAAAGACTTTTCCTGTGGTGGGTTTCTGAGGTTGTAAAGTTTGGGGGGAAGGTCATGGGGGTACCAGCCGAACTGGCGCTGGCAAATTGGTCCTCGTGGGGCAATTATTAACCAGCAAGGACAAAGACGATGTGTTTTGCCATCACATGATCCACTTAATGGGAAAAGCAGATGTCATTGTTGCTACAAGTCCCCCACTATCAGAGTCCTGTGCTCGGCTGCGCTCTGAGCTGAGTGCCGCTGTCAGCTCGACCTTGCAGTTAGCATCAGTGTTTGCTACTGGCTGATTCGATCTTTTTTTGATCACATACATCACGTTTGGGGATTCCTCATCTATATTCATTAATACTTCAAATCTGTTCTCAAGATGTATAGGCGGTGGTAGGAAACCATTGTTTGCAATCCTTGTCAGAGCCGTATCTGGGGTAGAGGATGCTACTGCGGCAATATGTGACGCTCGTGACAATCTGATGTCTCGAGTGCCTTTGGGTCTCGCTCCGTTTGTTCCATCGATTTGTATGTCGATCAGTTACTGCTTGTCTCTCTACACTAAGTATGGGCTGTCGAGGAGCATTAGATTCATGAGACTCACCGGCTGTATGCTGAGGGCGTCCATGATGAAGCTCTGTTGTGTGTTCCATCTGGTTTGGTGGTCCCACAAGTAACTTTGTTTCTAGATCTGGAATCCTTTGTAAAAGTCTGTGGCAGAAGAGGGATTTTCTCTCTTATCCTTTTGAATGTAGGCAGTTGTGTTTTCCCTTTCAGTGTGCTTTCAGTGGGAGGCTGGTCGGATAAAAGAATTCCGCTTTTTTGTAGTAATCCAAGCTTTGTCGTTTGAGCACTGTGCTGATTTGCTGAAGTTAAAATTAGGCATAGGATAAAATATAAAAATATAAAAGCGATAGAGCATAGCGCGGAGCAGTAAGCAAGAATGTCCGAACAGTAGCTGAGCAGGAAGTCTAAAGGTTCCAAGGCTTAAGCTACGTCCTTGCTTCAGGTTGAATGATTCTCATTGGCTAAGAAATAGATAAACATAGTAATTTCCACACATAAACAGATAGACTGAATCATATCTCTATTGATTATGCAGCTGACACTCGGACCCTGAAGTTAGGCACGTCATGACCTTCCAGATCGCAGATCCAGTGCCAACCTGTCCAGAACAACAACTCAGTCAATCTCTAACCTGCAACCAAAAGGACTAACATACACACACACCGACACACAGCTTCTTCCAAGGTTGGATATGGCCAGGCTCTAACTATAAACAGGAGAGTTTACTCAAAACATCAAGATAATACGTTCTTTCTCTCAAGGAGAGCTACACTTTAGTTTAACTGGAAAGTAAGGCTTTAAAGGGATAGTTCACCCAAAAATGAAAATTCTGTCATAATTTACTCTCCCTCAAGTTGTTCCAAATTTGTATGATTTCCTTTCTTCTGCTAAACACAAAAGAAGATATTTTAAAGAAGGTTGGTAATTAAACAGTTGCTGGTCCCCATTGACATCCATAGTATTTTTTTTTCCTACTATGGAAGTCAATGGGGTCCATCAGTCGTTTGGTTACCGACTTACTTCAAAATATCTTCTTTTGTGTTCAGCAGAAGAAAGAAAGTCATACAGGTTTGGAACAACTTGAGGGAGAGTAAATGATGACAGAATTTTCATTTTTGGGTGAACTATCCCTTTAACAAAACCCACAGGAGTCTATTCTTGGGCTACTGTTGTTCCTCATTTATATAAATGATATGTATAGTGTTTCGGATGTGCTTCCCCCATCATGTTTGCGGATGATACAACCCCTTGTTCTTTCACATTCACATTTTAGTACGTTAATGAGCAATGCAAATGTTGGCTTAGTTGCTTACACTGCTTGGTTCACGTTAAATAAATTATCTTTAAATATTAAGAAATGTAATTTTGTTATTTTCAGCGGCAAAAAAACATACAACAAAGAACTAGCGCAAATTAGAATTGGGCCTGCTGAGATGCTTCAGTTAACAACAACAACATTTTTAGGAGTTATTATTGATGAAGGTTTGAGTTGGAGAGGACACATAGACTATGTTTGTGGCAAAATTAACAAGTCAATTGGTATAATAAGGAGGATTAGCCATCTTGTTACTCCAAAATGTCTCCGTACCCTATATTACAGTTTAATTTATCCATATTTGTCATATTCTAACATGGGTGTGGGGGAAATTTTAATTCTCCAGAAACGGTTTGTCAGGATAGCGGCTCGTTCAGGTTCCCACACATCCTCAGCTATGTTATTTAAGAAACTGCAGATTTTTTCAATTTTTGACATTAACACCTTCCAAATATGTGTTTTCATGTATAAATTATTTTCATCGGAAGGAAAGATTCCTGGTCAGTTATATTATATTTTAAAGCTAACTCAGCTGTTCATGCCCATAATACCAGGCAGGTAATGGATCTCCATCCTCCAAACTTTACCACATGTAGAGGCCAATTTTCAATAAGATTTAGAGGTACACAGATATGGAATAGATTTTCTCATGTGGCGAGACAATGCACCTCTCAATAGAGAGGTTTAAAAGAGTTTTAAGAGGTCTGCTGATGAACTAGTTTGTGTATTTGGTTGATTCTATATTTTTCATTGTATTTTCATTTTACTGAGAAATGCTTGTTGTTTTATCACCAGTATTATCATGACATTATTTTTTTTTTTTTTATTATTTTTTTTTTTTTTATATAAATGTTTGTACGAGTTGTATAATATTGTGTTTGCATTCTTTGGATATTTTTATCTTTCTTTGGTGGAGGCTTTAGATAAGCCATACTGGCTTTTTGCCTTCTCCGGCACTGTATATGCATCAGTATGTCCTTGGTGTTGTATTTTCTTTTAATTTGTGCAAATAAAAAAATAAATTAAAAAAACAAACAAAAACAAAACAAAGAGATGGTCCCTTAAACTATAGACTTCATTGACCCCTGTGACCATAGATGTCAGAGTACCCTAGAAAAACAGATGTGTATGTATTGACACATGTTGAAGATCTTTCTCAAACAAAACATCTTTCCATATTTCATTTCTGGAAGCCGGGCTAAATGACCAAGCGCTGTTACTGCATTCATATCAAATACAGTCATTAGAGAATACATGAAAAGAACATTTCAGTAATCACACTGGTAACTTCTATAACAAAGTAAAATCTCACAAGCCTAGAGAAGTCATTCAACTTGTGATATTTAGAAGGAAAAATATTGATTAATACCTTGATTATAATCACTCATTAATATAAATTGAAGCAGCAGTTTATTACAAAATCCACCCTTGTCAGTATTTAATGGAAACTTAGTTATGTAAGGCAAAAGAATGAAGGCTAAACCGAAAGTCACAGCATTTCAACACAACTTCTGCTCACATAATGTAAGGCTTTCCAATTTAAGTAAGAACTTACAAATGGCTGACCAAGAAAGGTGGACAAGGGCTTTTACTTTAAGAAAAAGACATTGTGTCTGGTCTGATCTGCAGGTGCAAGTCTGTGGCCATCCTTGTGGCATTGCAACCACTAAAAACGGAGACAACAGTCACGCTTGCCCAGTACAAAGGTGTCCAAAAGCCTGACAAAGCTCACTCAGGCATCTGAGCAGATTTCCACCTTCACTGCCACTGGAAACTCACTGTAAAAGATAACTAATTAAAAAAAACATAGCCATGCAGTTTATCATTGTTGTCAAAATATACACTCCATAAACAGGGTAAACTTGCAGACACTTTTTGTAGAACAACAGGGTTCTCAAGTTTTATCAAAAGCTTGGAGTGAGATCACATGCGGTTAGGGGAGGAGCCCTAATGGAGCCCCACCCCCCAATTTTACCCATTGTTCATAATTAACCAGCACAAATTGAAATTTTAACAATTGGTAAATCTGATAAATGACAGAGCAATTCATCACATCAAATATACTCTTTAATGTTATATTTAAAAATTACAAATATACAAAAATTACAAAAATATAACAAATTGCTCCAAACAGTTTGGAAAAAAAATGATAAAATATCTTTTTGCTTTTTCCCTGACATCTTTGAAAAATACAAATGCAATGGCAATGATTAATGTAGGTATTGACAGGATATAAAATATTACCCAGAGCACTCTGTTTTAATACATGTAGCCTTAATGTAACTAGAAAGACTATTAATACAGTATAATATATAATTTAAAATAAAATGAAGAAATACATCTTCATTCCTTCCCAAACCCACTAACATTTCCCTTAGTTTCAGATAACGTAAGCTAGCCAAACTGAGCCAAAGCTTCTGGTCTGGTTGCAAAGTAGTTGTAGAGTTTTTGACTGCATCAATAATAATGTATACGATGGGCTATATATTAAATGTTCTAGCCTAAAAATGTTAGACGAGCTTTCTTCCAACTTACCTTCTCCATCACGACGTGTGTTTGCGCGATGTTGTTGGTTACCTAGTAACAAACGTACAGTGGCCGAGAATGTTCTGTCAACTTCCTTGTGTTCGCGCATCTATGTTGCCTAGTAACAAACGCAATCTGGCCGAGATTGGAGATACATGCTGGCGGCAGGAAACTTCACTTTGTGTGCCTGCGCCTCGTATACAACGTTATATATAAAGCTTGCAGGACAACTTGGTTGGCATTGCCTTTTCAGCGTGAGAAATACACAGTGTGGCGTGTGAACTGGTTGAATTGCGTGTGTCTCACGGCCAATGCGTGAGACTTGAGAACCCTGGAACAAAATATTTTGAATAACACCTTAAACTAAAGCTTTCCAGTGTCATATTTTATAATCTATCTCAAAGACGTGGTCCACGTTATATTTGTATTAGTCCGGTATGTCTTATATGCCTACTACTGCTAGCTAGAACAAGCTTGTAAGGACTACTAGCTTACAAAATTAACTGTTTTTATCAGCCAGTGGGTGACAGTGGATATTAAAGTCAACTTTAATTATTGACTTGGTGAAATGCAGAAGGTTTAATTCATAAAGCCGTTTCAAAAATTACTCTGTCCCGTTATACATGCTAAATAGCTATCGTTAGTTAAAGGGATAGTTCAGGATTTTAGACATGAATCTCTATAGCTTCCCCATAAGCAGTGTGGTGCATTGACCATGACTTACCCCCGACAGCGTCCTGTGAGCCGAGCTCCGGTCCAGTTTTGGTCAAGATGAAATTAGTCCGGCAAGTTTGCTGGGGTCACGGCAATAAAGCTTTTTTCTTCTCAAATCAATGTGTTCAAAAGAGTGATATATTTGCAGCACAAAACCGCTGTCTATGGAGAGGTCAGACCTCGTAATGGCTTGGCACTATTTTCTTCCCCGTCATATCACTGCGCGCTGCCGCTACCTACAGCCAGCTGGGAGCCGCGCACGTGTCACTTTGTTTACAGCTCGTAAAGAGAACGATAACATGTCTGACTACAGCAGCGACGATGACAACATTGACTTCGACACACAGCCAAAAGGATATCTTTACGAAATGTGTGAGGAGAAAGCGCCACATCTTTGTTTGTACAGTCCGGATAGTCACAAGTCCGCACCATTTTCTACAAAGCTTGTACAAACTGATCGCTCTTGGTGAGTAGCTATGTTAGCTCGTTCGTGTAGCTGTTCTGAGCACGTAAACACTGCTGTAAACACTGCCGAACAACTGAAAAAGTGGTGTGCGCCTGCGCAGCTCGCAGCTGGCTGTAGGTAGCGGCAGCGCGCAGTGATATGACAGGGGAGAAAATATTGCCAAGCCATTACGAGGTCTGACCTCTCCATAGACAACGTTTTAGTGACGCAAATATATCACTCTTTTGAACACATATTGATTTGAGAAGAAAAAAGCTTTATTGCCGTGACCCCAGCAATCTTGCCGGACTAATTTCATCTTGACCAAAACTGGACCGGAGCTCGGCTCACAGGACGCTGTCGGGGGTAAGTCATGGTCAATGCACCACACTGCTTATGGGGAAGCTATTGAGATTCATGTCTAAAATCCTGAACTATCCCTTTAAGTTATGCTGTTTAATGTCCCCTTTAAAAATTTAGGAGTCAGGCAGGAAAACAATTCACCCACTTTTGTGGACTGTCATCTGTCATATGTTGTAAGGAAATATCAAACTGAGTATCATTGCCATAACAGTAAAAACTAATGAAAAAGTGTATGTAAGGAGAAAAGCAGAGGACCCAATACTGAGCCTTGTGGCACTCCACACTTGTTTGATGAGACATCTTCATTCAGACAAATGTGATAGCAGTCAGACAGATAAGACCTAAACCATGCTAATGCTTGTCCACTAATGCCAACATAATTATCAAGGTAAGCAAGAGAATGTTGTGGTCTATCCTGACTGAAGAACAGTTTCTCTTTAAAACTGAACGTAGTTGAGAGGACACTATTTTGCGATTATACCATGGTCTGGGTGAATACTCGATTCTGATTGGCTGCAGGGTGTCCGTTAAAAAGTGATAATGTACACCTATAGGCGGTGGGCTGGACCTCGAAATTACGAATTTAATACTTACCTCACAGCTGTCTACGTTTTTTTTTGCTGAGGTCATGTAATAAAATCGTATAAGTACTATAGACATTGTTTCCAACTTTGTTGTATGCACATTTGACGCAAAATGTCCTTACAAACTCTTACTTTTTTAAACCGGCAAAGAAGCAGGAGTACTAATCATAACGTTAGAAAACCTCCCGTTTCCTTGACAACCAATGTAAATAATGAACACAGATTCTACAGCGGAGGCATATAATCTTTGTCAGTGACCAGAAAGCTGGGCCATATAGTGAAACTGACGCATAGCTTGTCTAACGGCAGATGAAGTAAAACCTAATATCTCTGTAAAGTCCTAATCATAAATACAGTGCATGTTCACAATAACGGTTTAAATAAATAAAATAATACATGTTTTACCTCTGATATAAACATTTAGATTAAATATGCCATTCTCATTAATGGTGTTAAACACTTTAACTACATGAAATAATTACTGAGAAGTTACAACATTTTTATATTCAATAAATATAAATATTTGTTGTAGATGCAATGCTTTTGAACACTTCTCCTCTGGCATGCTGTGTTTTAATGTTTGAACTAATTGCTTATCATGATAATAGCAGATTGTCTGAGAAAATGGCTTCGTGCAAATAATGCACAACAAGGTCTATCTGTTTCCATTAAAAATAGAAATCAATTAAAAATACTATTTGGCCAGTGGAAAAGATTGAGAAAAAAATTCTCTGAAATGTATTTTACACTATTTGATTTATTCATTCAAAAACAAGGCAAGGATAGGCTACTAAATTATTTGTATTAATAAAATGAGAGCATATGAATAAAGCGGAGCAGTGTGACTCTTAAATATAAGTTAAAAAACTTAAACATACGTTTAATTTATATAAGTTTAACCCCTTACTAGTCAGCCCCAATTTTGGCAAGTGATGCATACATGACATACCCAAAATAAAAAGGTTGCTGCTCAGAAGTCATTCTGAATTGACACAACCAATATATATTTAAAAATCCAACCCTTGAGAGTTTACAATTCAAGACTCAAAATTAACCAGACTGTTATTAATATTGAGATAAATAAGCTCAAACATAGAAACGAAAACAACAAATATTAAGAATATATTTATTAAATGTATAAAAATTTTATGTGAATTTAGGATTGCAACTTATAACCACAACTAAAACATGGGGATTTTTTAAAGACAATCATCCCGCACATCCTATTCTATAATAAAATCAGCTAATCGAATATTCGAAAATCGTGACTCATCCCTAATTAATATAGTGTTATTGTGTAAGTGGATGACATGACAAGCAGCAAAAGGCAGTGCAATTTGTGTGTAAGTGGGGTCAAATGTTCATAGCAAATTTCAAAATAAACCAATGTAGCAGCATCATAGTGTAAACTACCAGTGTATTTGTGCAAGAGTCAATCAGCTGCCCTTAGGTTATTGGAGGGTGGGGGTGGAAGGAAGAGGCTCTCTATGATTCCCCTATAGAAAGTTAAGAGGATGGATTTTTGGGAGATGAGCCTTCCTCAACTGTGGGAGGAAGTGCAGAGGTTTTTGGACTTTCTTGGCCAGGTTCAGTTGTTGGTGTCGATAGATCAAGATGGGTCATCTGTGATGTGGATACTAAGCAACTCCGTGATCTTGACCTGCTCCATCATGCTGCTGTTGATGTGATGATTGTCAACGATCACCTCTGTAGTCATTTGGGTGTGGAGAGATATGATGTTGTCCTGTCCGTGTCTGTGAGTTAGATAAACAACTGAATTATATTCAGATAAATAAACACAGAAAGCGCACATTACTCATTTTAAATCACACTTTTCATCTTGACATTTGTATTAAGATGCTAACCATCTTAAACAAGCTTGCCAAGACTACTGCAGTTCTGACCACAAATAATTTTGTTAAATAACTCAAAAACAGCCATCTTTAACTAAAATATTTTTCCACCATACAGTATACCTGTTCTGTTATGTAGGTGAAGCCCAACCACTATCAATCGTGACAATCAACCATAATTGTCTTAAATAACTCCATGACTACCACTATAAAGTTGATTTGAAATCATTTCTTTGTTTTGGTTTGCACTCTTTTTAGCTGATAATTAGTCTAGCTTACTTGTAGCCTAGGTAGCTTGCTGTTACCAACCATACCGTTTACCGTTTACCCCGTGATTCTCCCTTACTAGTGGACTTATTTCCTGCTGTCTTCCCGTTTAAATATTTTTCCCGTAATTATCCCGTATTTGAATACTCTTTGCTTAGTTCATTGTGTATGTACCGAATGATTATTTTGGATTAGCCTAAGCAACATACCGTTAGACCTAACGTCAGCTTTACTGCTCCACTACCCACATTCTTTCGTGGCTAACGTTACTGTTTTCATCAAAAAATCATTTTATAGCTTGCAGTCTTAAATACAACTTATATGAAAAGCATTAAGATATAGGGGTGTATAATCATTGCAAAACAAATCTTACCTTGACGTTGTCTTGCCGAGACACACCGGTCTCTCCAGGGTGGGTTGATTTGGCTTCAGACTGACGTGACGCCGGTTCAACGAATAACGTGATTGGCCAAATCAATTCAACAAGGTAACAACACGAGCGTTGATTGGATCTCACTCCGGCCAACGTTTGTGATCAGCTAGCGAAATTAAATCTATTTTTATACTTTAATGTGCAACAATTGGCGTTGGAAACAATCGGTAATCTTTTTGTGAATTATTCATACAGACAAATAAAAAAAATGAGCCAGACAGCTGCTGGGTAACTGTCAAATCAAAAACTAAACGAGATAGACGGACTTGGCCCACTGCCTACTAGGAAAGGCGTCCTGTCAATTTGCCTGATGACAGTTCTAAATGATTGCGCTGGCTCAAACTCACTGATCAACTGCTGCGGTCGGGTCGCTGTGGCCACGTTGCTTGGCAACGCCTGTATACGGGAGATATTAAATAGTGCGCTCGACTTAATAAATAAAAACCCTCACGATTTTTACTCTAAAACACAATAAAGTATTATTAATTGATTAAATATTTCTTTCTTTTGTAAGTGACCATGGTATAAGCGGGTTAATGCCCTTCGAGGTGTCCATTGTCAGCAGTGGTGTAGTCTAGTTTTTTGTAGTGAGTATACTGTAATATACCCCCCCCCCCCCCCCCGCCCCCCCGCCTCCCCGCCTCATACTCACCCATCCCAGACCGTCACCCCACCACACTCACTAATGCATACAGTATGCATCGACATGTAATTGAGAGCATTATGAAATATTAGGTGTTATCAACATGTCAATTTATTATAAGCAACATAAGACTTTAACAGCCAATGACATTTACAGCTGGGGAGACTGGACTGATTTTCTACTGTTTAGTGTTAATCACCATCTAACTCAGCCAGTTAAGAGCTACATTTAGCCTTAGATGTTATATGAATATGGCCCCTGAAGCACAGGTTTTATCAGCTGACAATTAAAAAAATAAATAAATAAATAAATAAATAAACATTATAGGCACAAATACAAATTTACTTTTAGAAATGGTGTTTTTGAGAAAAAAAATGGTGTTATTGTTTTGGCAAGTTTACTCTTTAAATTAAAACATGTATGAAAACTTCTGTGATATTCCCTTAAAATAACGTTTTAATAGATTTTATTATTATTATTATTATTATTATTATTATTCATTTTACTGTGCAATTTCTTTCTAATTTCTTTGAGTTAGACCAAACTTTTATTTTGGTGTGTTGTAGACATTTGAGTTTCTGTGTGTTTAAATAAACTATTATTATTATTATTATTATTATTAGGCCTACTTGAAGTATACTCTACTGTGCAATAGTAATATATTTCTGTTATAATTTCTTCAAGTTATACCGAACTTTTATTTTGACAGGTTGTCGTAAAGACATAACAGTTTCTATGTGTTTGTATATGAAACGAATGAATGACTTTTATCAAATGAAATGGTGAAATTCTCGTGAAGTGACTCTCATAGCAGCTCTGCGATGAAGTGCACATGTAGTAGCTCATGTCTCAATACAGTGAAACGTTGAAAACACCACGAGCGTGATCACGCGTGCTTCAGTGTGTGTGTGTGTGTGTGTGTGTGTAGTGGAGCACACACTGAGCGCTCATTCATCCCAGAGACGCGGAGAACAATTGCAGTCTCTTTTAACTTTAATAT
Organism: Abramis brama; assembly: GCF_963993115.1. Classification (NCBI taxonomy): domain Eukaryota; kingdom Metazoa; phylum Chordata; class Actinopteri; order Cypriniformes; family Leuciscidae; genus Abramis; species Abramis brama. The sequence goes on along the minus strand of NC_139966.1, from coordinate 27,901,363 downwards.
TCACAGACACTAGTCCATATCGAGATTTGATTCATTGTACAGCCCTACTTTTGATTTATTCATTCAAAAATAGCCAAATTCGGTGACGTTCGCTTAGAAAGCTCCATTTGTGACTGGATTCCGCGATTCGGTGTCGCTTCGCAAACACAGACGGGGTGAATTTATGAATGAAAGTGAAAGTTCTGACACAAAACGAAGTTGTTACGTATCCTCACGATTTTTTAAGTGGGTATACGGAAATCCTTGGCCTTTTCTAGTGGGTATACGGCGTATACCTGCGTATCACGTAGACTACACCACTGATTGTCAGGTATTAATGGACTTCGGCGGAGGCAAGGCGGCGGCGGAGGACTTCCTCCGCTGCGCGTTGGACGGTTCACGCCTCGCCGTCTTCCATTAATACCTGATAATGGACACCTCGTCGGGCATTAACCCTTACATATTTTAGACATGAATGGCAGATTGGCCCATAATAAACCAGTTCTCTTGGGTCAAGTGGTAAAGGGTTTGATAACCGCCAGCTTTCTTAGACTGTCTTGCTTTTTAGGATGTGTCCTAAAGAAAGCAAACAGTTAACAAATTGAGAAGAGATTCTGAGATAAGGTAACTCCACTTTCAGTAGCTTATTAGGTATAGGATCTAGCATACATGTTGTTGGCTTTTATGCAGTATTTTGATGTCTGTTCTTTTGTGCTATTAAACTGGTGTTAATTTGCGTGTTTTTTGTTGTTGTTTTTTTGCTTTAGACCTAATGGCACTGAAAGAAGAAAGTCAAGAATTGAATGAAAATGATGAGAAAGATCGGTGTGATGAACATTGTGTCATGACTGGAGAAAAATCCACAGAGACTGAAAAGACTTCATCACAAAAAAGAAAAGCTCAGAAAAACATATCTAACAATTTCATCTGCCATCAGTGTGGAAAGAGTTTTACTCACAAAAAAAACCTTACTGTCCACATGAGAACTCACAGCGGAGAGAAGCCTTTCACCTGCCAACAGTGTGGACAGAGTTTTGCCCGCAAAGAAAACCTTACAGCCCACATGAGAATTCACACTGGAGAGAAGCCTTACACCTGCCAACAGTGTGGAAAGAGTTTCACTCAAAAAGCAAATCTTAAAAAACACATGAGAATTCACACTGGAGTAAAGGCTTACACCTGCCAACAGTGTGGACAGAGTTTTGGACGCAAAGAAGACCTTAAAGCCCACATGAGAATTCACACTGGAGAGAAGCCTTACACCTGCCAACAGTGTGGAAAGAGTTTCACTCAAAGAGGAAGCCTTAAAAAACACATGAGAATTCACACTGGAGTAAAGGCTTACACCTGCCAACAGTGTGGACAGGGTTTTGTACGCAAAGAAAACCTTACAGCCCACATGAGAATTCACACTGGTGAGAAGCCTTACACCTGCCAACAATGTGGACAGAGTTTTGGACGCAAAGAAGACCTTAAAGCCCACGTGAGAATTCACACTGGAGAGAAGCCTTACACCTGCGAACAGTGTGGAAAGAGTTTCACTCAAAGAGGAAACCTTAAAAAACACATGAGAATTCACAGTGGAGTAAAGGCTTACACCTGCCAACAGTGTGGACAGGGTTTTGTACGCAAAGAAAACCTTACAGCCCACATGAGAATTCACACTGGAGAGAAGCCTTTTATATGCTCTCAGTGTGGAAAGAGTTTCAGATGTAAAGTAAACCTTAATCAGCACATGAAGATTCACTTGCGAGTAAACAGTTTTACATGCCATCAGTGTGGTAGGAATTTCACAGACAGCAATCGCCTTAAGAATCATGTAATAACTCACACTAGAAAGAAGCCTCACATGTGCAATCACTGTGGAAAGACTTTTATAACCAAATCAATCCTTGAGGTTCACATAAGAGTTCACACTGGAGAGAAGCCTTTCACCTGTCCTCAGTGTGGAAAAAGTTTCATACATAAAGGAAACCTTAAGATTCACATGAGGCTTCACACTGGAGAGAAGCCTTATACATGTCTTCAGTGTGAGAAGAGTTTGACAAATCAAAGAGACCTGATACAGCATTTGCAAACTCATTCCTGAAATCAACTGTAGTGTTCTGTATGTGGTAAGAGGATTACTAAATACATCGGTTTCAGAAATCACTTGCATATTCACTCTGGATGATGACATTTAATTTAGTAAAAAGTGTAATAAAAATCATCAAACTTACAGATTTTGTCATCTCACTTAAATGAAAAGTTATGCAGATGTGAAACCCTTTAATTTACTAAAATTTTTATGCTGATAGAATCCCGTAACAAGTTTAACTTTATAGGCATTTTGTTAAAGTTCCCCTGTTGTGAATTTTATCCCTTAAAACTCATTTTTATCACCAAAATTACATATTTAAACAATTCCTTGAGAAAAATTATTCATGCCTTAAAACGTAATCGGTTACTAAACGTAACCTCTGTTCTCTCTAGAAGAGGTTCTCTCGTATTGCGTAAGTAGCTTACGCTGTGGGAAAGTCTTCTTTCTAGAGATACTGAAGCCAAAAAATTATCCTTAATTTTTAATAATCTTGTCAACGCAGTGCGGCAGCATACAGACCTAGGGCAGGCTTACTAGCGTGCCCATTGGCTGCCCTGCGGCAACTGCAGCAGCCTATCGCTGAGCCCTTGGCGTGACGTCACGACCAATGAGCGCGCTAGGTGCGCTTCGTGCGTCACAGCCTGCCAAAAGGGGGCGTGGCTTAGCGTATATAAGCAGGGCTCAGAGGCTGCTTCACTGGTTTCTGTCGCTGAAGCGAGTGAGCTCGTGGCGCGAGCACGGTGGGTTACGCAATACTCGTTCCCTCTTCTAGAGAGAACAGAGGTTACGTTTAGTAACCGATTACGTTCTCTTACGAGCAGGGTTCGAAATGAGGGGGGTCTGGGGGGGTCCCGGACCCTCCATAAGTCATTAGGGACCCCCCATAAGAATTTATTTTTGGATTTTGGGGGGTCCCCAACAAATATATTTTAACATTAAAAATTATTGTGAAAATTATAGGTCTTTAGTGACGTTTTATATTTATAACAGAAATTAATTTATTTCCTAGCGCGAGGCAGCAATCAGGGCAGCTATTAGCCGAGTGAGTTCCTATACAGCGTCACAGATTGTTGTTGTGGTGCTCCCGCAGATACGTGCTGTAGCTGAACGCGGCAAAACGAAACAAAGAGTGAAATCCTGAATGAAAATCCTGTAAGTGCTTCGATTATATTTATATCTCCATAATTGCTTATAGTAAAATATTAGGAGTTCGAGTTCCTATATCAAAAGTTGCATTAACTATACCCAGTGTAATAAGTACGTTTGTCAACGTTTCTTGCTATCTGTAACGTTGTGTGTATGAAGCCAAATGATCTGCCAGCTAACAGCAGACTATGGAAGCTTGTTTCCGCCACAGAGTGAAAAATGAAAAAGTTATTTGCGACTTTTTAATCTCACAATTCTGACTTTTTTTCTCACAATTGCGAGTTTACATCTCACAATTCTGACTTTTTATCTCAGAATTGCGTGATATAAAGTTGCAATTGTGTGTTATTAAGTCAAAATTGCGTGATATAAAGTCGCAATTGCGTGTTATAAAGTCAGAATTATGAGATATAAAGTCGCAATTGCGTGTTATAAAGTCAGAATTATGAGATATAAACTCGCAATTGCGAGAAATATACTTGAAATTCTGACTTTTTTTCCTCAGAATTGCATGTTTATATCTCGCAATTCTGACTTTATAATACGCAGTTGGGAGATATAAAGTCAGAATTGCATGATATAAAGTCGCAATTGTGAGATAAACTATTCTGAGGTAAAAAAAAAAAAAAAAGTCTGTCTTTTTTTCCTTAGAATTGGAGTATATATCTCACAATTGTTAGTTTATATCTCACAATTCTGAGAAAAGATGTCAGAATTGCGAGATATAAACTCGCAATTATGTGTTATAAAGTCAGAATTGCATGATATAGCCTAAAGTCGCAATTGCGAGAAAAAAAGTCCGAATTCTGACTTTATAAGACGCAATTGCGACTTTATTTCACGCAATTCTGACTTTATAACACGCAATTGCGACTTTATTTCACGCAATTCTTACTTTATATCTCGCAATTCTGAGAAATAAAGTCAGAATTGCGAGATGTAAACTTGCAATTGTGAGATAAAAAGTCACAATTTTCTTTTAAAATGTTTTATTCTGTGGCGGAAACAAGCTTCCATAGCAGACCTAGCAGCTAGACTAGTTATTCAAAGCTAGCTTAACAACCTATACTTGTACAGTCAGTGATTACGAAAGATAACCAGGTCTGTGAGTTGAATAAAGTGAATGTGATTTGAGCATGAATGAGTATACATGAGAGCTTGGTAAGCTATCTAGGAAGCTAATATTATTTTTCTTAATTTAGAATCCTGCATCATGGAGAGAAAAAGAACTTGTAACTTTGTTGCTCCAGAGTTAGAGGTTTACCTGTTAGATTATAGCCCCTTCTCCAGACACCACTACAATACTGGGCCTAGCCCAAACCATGAAAAACATCCCAAGACCATTATCCCACCTTCAACATTGGTCCATATAATTTTGCCTACAGTATATAGTGTAGCAAGGTAGTCTTCAGAATTTTTAATAATTTAATAATTAAATTTTAGGGGACCCCCCAAGAGTCCTAAGTCATTTCGAACCCTGCTTACGAGAGGTTCTCTCGTATTGCGTAAGTAGCTTACGCTGCGGGAACTCCCTTGTCAACGCGCGCCCAGCATCCACTGAATGAGTCCCAGCGAGAGCCCCGGGAACGTGATAACAGGGAGCCGAGCGGCCAAATGAAGGCTAGCGCAGTACACAGCACATATTAGGGAGCACGGAGCGGCACAGCCGGTCCGAACTGACAATTCCCTGCACAGTGCAGCTCAACCAGTAGAGCTAAATCAAGCAATGTAGCCCGCGCACTGATAGTGGGCCGGTCTACACGAGACTTAGACTGATAAAACTTTCGCCTGCAAGGCGGGAACTTCCAGGTTGTAAAACCTAACAAATGTGGAGGGGGAGGCCCAGTCTGCCGCTGCACAAATGTCATGAATGGAAATCCCGCTGGACCACGCCCACGATGAGGCCATGCCTCTGGTGGAGTGAGCTTGAATGCCCAGTGGGCACTGCAGGTCTTTAGACGCATAAGCAGTTGCGATAGCGTCCACTATCCATCTGGACAGGCTGTGTTTCGAGGCGGCGAGACCCTTGGTGCGCCCTCCAAACGAAACAAAAAGCTGCTCCGAGCGCCTGAAAGCGGCGGAGCGTGTGATGTAATTTCTCAGTGCCCTGACCGGGCAGAGGAGATTACTATCGGCCTCGCTGCCAGGGGTTGGCAGGGCTGAGAGGGAAATGACCTGCGCTCTGAAGGGAGTGCCCAAAATTTTGGGAACGTAACCATGCCTCGGTCTGAGAATAACTTTAGAGTCATTAGGTCCGAACTCGAGGCACGCGGCGTTAATAGATAACGCGTGAAGGTCTCCCACTCATTTAACTGAAGACAGAGCTATCAGAAAAACGGTTTTGAGCGTGAGGTATTTCACATCCACAGTTTCCAAGGGTTCAAAGGGATGCGCTTTCAGGGCCCCCAAGACCAGTGAAAGATCCCACATAGGAACCGAGGGGGGTCGCGGGGGGTTCATCCTCCTGGCTCCTCTAAGGAAGCGGGTGACAAACTCGTTCCTTCCTAATGCGCGGCCCAGCTCTGAGACAGTGAAAGCTGAAATGGCCGCAACATAAACTTTGAGCGTGGAGGGGGACCTGCCCGCGTCCAGCAGCTCTTGAAGGAAACACAATACTTGCGATACCCCACATGTCTGTGGATCGAGCCCCTTGGCAGTGCACCATTTGCTAAACACAGACCATTTTGACGTGTAGAGCCGCCTCGTAGAGGGGGCTCTAGATTGTATGATCGTGTTCATAACCCCTCTTGGCAGATCATTGGGTAACCGTTGAGGCTCCACGCATGCAGAGACCAGCACTCTGGATGGGGATGCCAGATCGAGCCGCGGGCTTGAGAGAGAAGGTCTCTCCTCACCGGTATCGGCCAGGGGACTGTGTCTGCCAGCTGTATTAGTTCCGGGAACCAAGCTTGGTTCTCCCAGTATGGGGCTGTGAGGAGCACTGTGTGGCACGCTTCCCTGACTCTCCTGATGACCTGAGGCAGCAGAGAGACCGGGGGAAAAGCATATAGCAGGCCGCTGGGCCAGGTCTGGGCCAGCGCGTCCTCGTTCTTCGTAAAGAACTCTGGGCAGTGAGCGTTGTCTTTTGACGCAAAAAGGTCGACTTTCGCTTTGCCGAAACGGCGCCACAGTGACTGGACTGTTTGGGGGTGTAGAGACCACTCCCCAGGGGGAACGTTGTCCCTGGACAGTCTGTCGGGGCCCTCGTTCAGGTGGCCAGGCACATGCGCGGCTCTCAGCGAGCGCAGAGAGTGCTGAGCCCACACGAGGAGGCGTTCCGCCAGGGTGCAGAGCGTCTTTGATCTGACACCGCCCTGGCGATTCACATAGGCCACTACCGATGTATTGTCCGTACGGACTAGAACATGGTGACCTAGGAGGAATGGGAGGAAGTGTTTGAGCGCTTTCTCGACCGCGAGCATCTCTAGACAGTTTATGTGTAGGAGATTCTCCTGGTCTGACCAGCGGCCATAGACCGGTCTGCCTTCGAAGAGCGCTCCCCAACCTAGGTTGGAAGCGTCTGTCGAGACAACTTTCCAGTGTGAAATCACCCCCATAGTCACTCCTGTGTGATACCATTCGGCTGCCAGCCAGGGCTGCAGGGCTGAAATGCAGCCCTGATTCACTCTGACTCGCGAGCCGCCGGCGACCCAGGCTCGGTGGGGCACGCACGCTTTCAGCCAGCGTTGAAGCGGGCGCATGCGCAATAAGCCCAGCTGAAGCACTGCTGCAGCTGAGGCCATATGCCCCAGGATACGCTGGAATGTCCTCAGCGGAACCTGGCTGCCTATTTGGAAGGATGCGGCGAGGTGACGGATGCGGCGCGCGCGCTGCTCCGACAATCTGGCCGTCATAGCCACCGAGTCTAGTTCTATTCCAAGAAAGGAAATTGACTGACGGGGTGATAATGAGCTCTTGGTCCAGTTGACTGAGAGACCCAGACCTTCCAGATGGCTGAGAAGCGCTGTTCTGTGAGACACAAGTTCCGTCTCTGACTGCGCTAGAATAAGCCAATCGTCCAGATAGTTCAGTATCCGCATTCCCTGTCTTCTCAGGGGAGCGAGAGCTGTGTCCATGCATTTCGTAAATGTACGGGGTGCTAAAGACAGGCCGAACGGCAGGACTGTGTATTGATATACTCGACCGTCGAAGGCGAATCTCAAGAATGGCCTGTGACGGGGAGTTATCTGGATCTGAAAGTACGCGTCCTTTAGATCGAGAGAAATAAACCAGTCTCCTGGGCGAATCTGCGCGAGGATTTGTCTGGTTGTGATCATTTTGAACGGCCGTCTCATGAGGGCTTTGTTCAGATGTCTCAGATCTAAAATAGGTCTTAACGCTCCGTCCTTCTTGGGTACGAGGAAGTAACGGCTGTAAAAGCCCGACTCGCTCAGAGAAGGATGAACCTGTTCTATAGCCCCTTTGCGCAGCAGCTTCGCTATTTCTGCTTGAAGCATGTGCGCTGCTTCTAAACTCACTTTCGTCTCCGTCTGCGCTAGAAAGCGCGGGGGGAGACGAGCGAATTGAAGCGAATAGCCGTGTTTTATAGTATTCAGCACCCATTCTGACGCGCCCTGAATAGCTTCCCATGCTTTTGCACGCATAGCTAGGGGTCGAATGGTCTCTGGGTTCAGATTGCCGCGCTGCGCGGGATGGGGAACCTGTATCAGAGAGGATGGGGCGGCGCGCACGCTGGTAAACAGTGCTGGCCGGCTGTACAGCGTACGGTGGCTCAATCCCTAAGGATGGAGCGCGTTTTGCTGTCAAACACCCCTGGCGTGAGAGCGGCGTGGGGTTTTTCGTGTCTGAAAGTGAGTGCGCGTGCTCGTGAGCGGGCGCAGAGTTTGCACTTATGACACGGCCGGTGTTTGGGAGCTTTAGAGGGTCTGTAACCCGAGGTAACTGAATGGCAGAGCGGGCAGCGGGTAGGTGTGAGCACAGAGTTGTGGGCACGTTTACTACACTTAGAACTCGAGCGGCGTGTGTCCGCTTTATGAGAGAGCGCTCTGAGCGCGTTACCATGAGGACCGTGTTTGTGTGTAGCAGTGAGCACATGGGAGTGGGCACATTTTCTACACTTATAACACCTTCGGCCGGAGCCGGAAAACCCGAATTTATACTCTTTCTGAGATTTATCTGGGCCGCCGTAAAAACGGTGTTTGTGTGCAGGCGAGCGAGTGGTATTACTGGCTCGTTGGCTGCGGTGTAAGCTGCTGCAGTAGCCTGACTTGAGGGGACTGACAGAGCTGGGCGCTTTGATGGCGGTCCGGCCGCAGCGGGACTCAGCCATCTTTTCCTCCTCACGGTTGCTAGGAGGACTTCGCGGGCTCAGACTTCAGCGTTATCTTGGGCCGCGGTCCCCGGGGGGGGGGGCGATCTGTGACGGCTGGTCGAGCGCGACCTAGGGCGGCTGCCCTGTCGTCGCTGCGAAGCAGTAGGTGGCCGAGACGAGCGCTGTGTGGAGCTGCGCGCAGGAGGCTGAGCTTGAGAGCGGCCTGCGGGGCAGGAAGAGGTTCATCGCCTGCGACGCCTTCTGCACTTCGGAGAAGCGATCCACAATCCCACTGACCGCAGGGCCGAAGAGGCCAGTGGGCGAGAGCGGGGCATTGAGGAACACAGCGCGCTCTGTCTCAATCATATCCGCCAGCGTCAGCAATAGATGTCTGTCGATGACGGTGAGCGCGGCCATAGATCTGCCGATGGCTTGTGCAGCGGTCTTGGTGGCACGGAGCGAAAGGTCCGTAGCGCTGCGCAGATCCGTTAGTGCTGCGTGATCCGGGCCCTTCTCATCCAGTTCACGGAGGAGGTCGGCTTGTAGGATCTGAAGCACAGCCATGGAGTGCAGGTCAGAAGCAGCTTGGCCGGAGGCGGCGAAAGCGCGGCCGGCGAGAGCTGAGGTGGTCCTGCAGGCTTTAGACGGCAGGGCAGACTTTGAGCGCCATCTGGCAGATGGCGGGCAAAGGTGCGTTGCCACAGCTTCCTCCACGGTTGGGATGCCAGCATACCCCTTCTCGGCGGCCCCGTCCACCTGGGAGAGAGCCGAGGAGACTGAAGAGCGGAGTCTAGTGGAGAAGGGTGCATTCCAAGACTTTGATAGCTCCGTGTGGAGCTCAGGCAGGAAGGGTGCTGGCCTAGAGGCTGGCGCTTGGCGGCGGCTAGGCAGAAAGCACCCGTCGAGCCGATTAGGTGCAGGCTCCTTCGGTGGGGACCAGTCCAGACCCAGTCGGTCGACCGCTTTGGTGAGGAGGCGGAGAAGCTCCGCGTCGACACTGGCGCGGGACCGGCTAGACTCTTGAGTCGAGGAGGCGGAGCGGTGAGAGCCCGACCACTCCTCGCTGTCTGAAGCCAGCAGAGAGCAGCTGTCAGCGGCGTCATCTGCTTCATCCTCTGAGGCGACGGCAGTGCGGGCAGTGGCCGGCCGCTGCGTGTCGGTGAAGGGCGGGGGAGAAGGAGAGAGCGAGGCTCGCTTGAGGGGTTCCGGCGAGCGCTCAGCTGTCATACCTGGCTCGGGAGGCCTTTGAGAGCAGCGTTTCTTTTTACGCGGCCCGGAAGAGGCAGCCGTAGAAGGGGGAGGATCCTCAAACATGGCGAGTCGAGCCCCGCAGGGTCGACATCGGCATATCCTCGCACTGTTCGCAGCCGCCCGCAGAAAGGGCGAGGGCTGCGTGGTCGAAGCCCAGGCAGAGAGCGCAGATCACATGGCGGTCTCCGTCGCTGAGCGCAGCTCTGCACGAGCCACAGGATGAGCGAGGCATTTGAAGTAACGCCTCGCGCTCTTTTAGATGCAAAGTGTGTCGCAACACACAAACACACACACAGAGCAGGTAAAGGATATATTCGCCGGATAGCGAAGCAGGCAGGGAAAGCTGAAGGCGGCGAAGGCGGCCGGCTTCCTCAGTCTGAGATCCTCGGCGTGCTGGTCGCTTGATTCAACGGTGGCTTCCTCAGAGTCCAGCGATGTGGAGAGCTTCGCTGAAGCGACAGAAATCAGTGAAGCAGCCTCTGAGCCCTGCTTATATACGCTAAGCCACGCCCCTTTTGGCGGGCTGTGACGCACGAAGCGTGCCTAGCGCGCTCATTGGTCGTGACGTCACGCCAAGGGCTCAGCGATAGGCTGCTGCAGTTGCCGCAGGGCAGCCAATGGGCACGCTAGTAAGCCTGCCCTAGGTCTGTATGCTGCCGCACTGCGTTGACAAGATTATTAAAAATTAAGGATCATTTTTTGGCTTCAGTATCTCGAGAAAGAAGACTTTCCCACAGCGTAAGCTACTTACGCAATACGAGAGAACCTCTCGTAAGAGAACAGCTTGAATGTTACTCTACAATCTTGCCTCATTTTGTATATGTGGTTCTATGAATATGCAAATTAGTCCCACCTCCGCTCACTCACAGCAGCTCAGAGATCCACTCGTTGCAATCACACGTTGACTGATTAATTACATGGTAGTTTGTGATGTCAAAAACACCAGCGATTTCAAACCGTGTTTTTGAGGGGCCGTTTACACGACACCATTTTCAATTAAAAAAGTAAAACTTTTTATGCGTTTCGGCCGTTCATTTACACAACAATGGAAACTCAAACTCAAAGTGCACGTGAATTTATTTAAAGGGATACACACTACAACAGCATGTTTTTCTGAGCTCCAAAAAATGACAATTTAAACATGCTGTTGTAGTGTGTATCCCTTTAAATAAATTCAAATGAACTGCTGCTGCCGGCCCAGGGGGCGGAGCCTCACAAGCTGCGCACAGAGCCAGGACAATCTCATCTGATAATATCAGAACAGAAACTCTCAGTTGCAGTGTTCATTTCGACTCGGAGTCAGACAATAATGCCCACAGAGCCAGAGAATATATGCTGTATGGAGATAGAACAGGTATAGTTTAGTTTAATTATGGTTATAACTTATTTGTCATCTGCTTTTATCCACTATTAATACAAGCCTGCTGTAGCAAACCCCGTCCGAATGATGACCAAAATATACTGACGAGTTCAGTGAAGTTTACTGTACATCACACAAAAGATGAGCGTTAGTTTTACTCCAGAGAATCACTGTAAGAGCTGAATAAACACAGTATAAGAAGTGTGCATTAAAGTCTTATACATAAACTCTCTTTCTCTACATACACAGCGAAGTACACAAAACACTTGTTACAACTAACAGTAAACAAATATATACACACCTTTTCAGTGAGTGCTTAATAAACTGGTAAACCTTATATCCGTAAAATGACTCGATGAGCTCTCACTTTCATTTCTGCCGTGTCAGTAACGTTAGAAGTTCCGCATCAGCTTCCGTACACAAAAACTCGCTTCCGGGCACATAAAAACGTCAGAGCGACCCTTAACAGATTAGACCAATGAACTTTTGATGTGTCATTTACTGGAGGAGGGTGTCATCTTCGTTTGCCGTGGCGATTGTGGTGCCAGGAGGGACTGGGTGGATCTGGGCCGTGGCGATGGTGGTGCCGGGAGGGGCTGGCTGGACCTGGGCTGGGTGGATCTGGGCCATGGCGATGGTGGTGCCAGGAGGGGCTGGGTGGACTGCCACCGGAGGGATGATCATCATCTGAAATCTAAGTTAGAGGAGATAAAGATATTAGTAAATTATTGTTTGCATTGTTTCTATTGTATCTATGCAGTGTCTATTGTTTTGTTGTTTTGTTTGTACCTGATCACTGTCCTCCAGTACGTGCCTGTTCAGGGGGAACAAGCCTGTCATCCTCCATCCTCCTCTTCGCCTCTTCCCTCTCCTTCTCAGCCCTCTCCTTCTCAGCTTGGTGAGTTGCAAACTCGTCACTGGTAATGCAGCGTGCTCTGGCAGGAACCTGCTGCCGCCGCCTCCTCCGGGCCGACTGGTCAAAACGTGGCGGGACCAGGATGTGGGCGAGCCCCGCTGGGATAATTCCAGCCGCGACCAAAGGATTTGCCGGCCGATGGCAGGTGGGGCACTCTACACAGCCAGCAACAACTGGCACTGAGATGATGTCGGGAGGAGCCGTGGCGATGGTGGTGCCAGGAGGGGCTGGGTGGATCTGGGCAGTGGCGATGGTGGTGGCGATGGTGGTGCCAGGAGGGGCTGGGTGGATCTGGGTTGTGGCGATTGTGGTGCCAGGAGGGGCTGGGTGGATCTGGGCTGTGGCGATGGTGGTGCCGGGAGGGGCTGGCTGGACCTGGGTGGATCTGGGCCGTGGCGATGGTGGTGCCAGGAGGGGCTGGGTGGACTGCCACTGGAGGGATGATCATCATCTGAAATCTAAGTTAGAGGAGATAAAGATATTAGTAAATTTTTGTTTGCATTGTTTCTATTGTATCTATGCAGTGTCTATTGTTTTGTTGTTTTGTTTGTACCTGATCACTGTCCTCCAGTGCGTGCCTGTTCAGGGGGAACAAGCCTGTTAGCCGGAACTCCTTCATTATGTTCTCCACGGTGGCCGCCTTTGGGTAAGAAAATTTTAGGATGGATGAAAAATGCTTTTTCCCCAGGACAAGGTCCCCCCTGACCAGGCCCATATTTGTAGCCAGCTTGGTGAAGGCCTCTTTCAGTGGCCCGAAGAGGGACACATCGAGGGGCTGAAGGGCATTGTGACCAACACGAGACCCATATGTCTTCCCCCTGCCTCCAGCTCCTCCAGGGCCGCCTTCATGTCCTCTTCGGACCATTTTTTATAGGTTTTGTTTTGTTTTGACATTTTCTGAAAACACACACACAAAAGACTTTGAGTTTTCTGTTTTGTTTGATTTTAAAAAATATAAACTTAATAAAATGGGTATAACACTGTTCATTCATGTATTCATTAGCTAGTTCTTTGAGATCACTGGGTTGAAGCAAAATGTTTACATTTGTCCTGGGGGACTTACATTAATGTAGGGGGCGGCTAGTAAAAAGCGTTTAGCGCTGTTCATTCAAGTGTTCAAAAGCTGTTTCTAGCGCACGTCAAAGTGTCCATCAAAGTGCAGTTTCTTCTGCTTAAGCTGCTAGCTGCTACCTTACTTACTTCGTTTATGGACACCCTGCCTCATCGTGCAGGGTGTCTTATAGTAGTTAGATTTCATTACGACACAATTTACTTCACATTTGACTCTTTGGTTGACTTTAAAGACCTTTTATCGCTGATCTGCAAAATATTGTTCATTACGAAAAATGGCACGTTCAGTCACCGCAGGTCTTTTCCAAGACCTTGTGAACATAGTTTTTAAACCGCCGTTTAAAATGGGGTTTTATTAACCTTATAACACACATTTTAGGTTAAAAATGTTCAACACCAATAACCATTACGTTTAACTTCAATACTATAGACCACATGACCAAAACTTCATTCATTTCATTCGCTGACTCTCTTCCCTCCTTCACCGGAGTCAACACGAGATCCCCACCCACCTCCATTTTTAAATGCCACTCGGGTGTCATTGTACTTACCTGTGAAATGTCGTCTTCAAAGGGCGTGGACTTCGACAATGCATGAAGAAGATCAAAGAGGACAAAACACAGTTTCCAAAAGTATATAACTTTATTTGACCTGGAAGTGATTCATTGTACATTTGATTCAAAGCGTCACTGTACGGATTCATGTTACGGAAGCGCCGCTGTACGGATTGTGATGCGGAACTGCTAGGCCTGTCGCTCCGGAGACCGTAAGCTGGATCACTAACAGTACTGATCCATCCTCGAGTAACAATGAGAGTAAATGAAGACTGCTATGTTCATTCTTACATCCAACAACAACACCTCAATCGCTTAGGAGACATTCTTGTCTACAGCTGCTCAAGCGTCGAAACAATGGCAGACTCTGTGTCGTGGGAGGGGCCTATGCAAAGTGATGTCACATTGCCCCGAATCTGAGAACAGCTTGTTCTGAGACAGTGCTTATGATTTATGGGGATTATAAAAAAGCACTGGGTGGATTTTTATCATTATAGGGTGGTTGTGTACACACACTGCCAACACACATTTATGTTCAAACACCATGTAAAAGTGAATTTTGCATAATAGGTGCCCTTTAAAGTGTATGTCAGGTTAAATTTGTAATTATGATTAACACAAAATAGTTAGGGGAAATACACATTTGACAAGTTGATGTATTGTTTTGTATGTTTTTCGATACCTAAAGGCAGAATATAAGATGAAAAAGTTTGTTATTTTCAGTACTCACTTAAAACTGCTCCTCCCCCCAAAACGAATCGCTTGACATCATAAGAGGGAGACGTCTCCCTAGGTCAATGAAGGGGATTCCAAGACCTTCAGTAAAGTTGAAGAGTTGAGGAGAAGTTTGTGAGCTGTGTTGATAATTGTACGAGTGATAGAGCGAGAGAATTAGTGATTAGGACATTTATTTATTTAGTTAGTTAGTTAAGTTAGGTAGTTAGTTAGGTATACGCAGGCGTATTTTCACAATGGTGAATTACTGCGTTTGTGCTGGGTGCAAAAACACTGTTAAAACCGGTCACAGAGTCCACTTTTTCCCAAAAAGCAGGTCTCTGTTCCGTGCCTGGGTCAACTTTGTTCGGACCAAACGAGCTGACTTCAGTGCTGCTTCGGTATCCAAGACTTCGGTCATTTGCAGCGCCCATTTCACTGAGAAGGACTACGCTGTTGGAGATCTCATGAGTTTTAAAATGGGATTTAAAACCCGAATGAGACTGGTAGCTGATGCGTTGCCTACGGTGTATGCTACTGTAGTAGAAGCAGTCGACGGAGGACAGCGAGCTGGTCACCCGCGAGCCGGTCAACAACGAGCCGGACGATGCCCTGATGAAGCGGGAAGTGCTCACTGTAAGTCTAATAAGATAATTGCGTGGTTTATGTGAAAACACGATTTGATGCCAAACATACGTATGGCCTTACTCTTATAAATACTCATTTGATTCTAGCAATTACCTAGCTAACGTTAGCGTTGTGATCATAGTCAGCAACCTTGTCATTATGTTGTAATTTTAGAGTTTCGCATTATTCTCTTCCTGTTTTAAAAATACAGTAAAATAGCTTTAGTCCGTTTGTTCAAGGATGTATTGTTGACTGCTGTATTTGCTTCAGCTTTTGGAAGATGCAGCGGGACCGTCACGGAGGGATGCACCCACAGTCAGCCATGCAGTGCATGTTGACCTAGAACCAGAGGTAGACCCAGAACCAGAGGCCTATTACCCACCAGCATCTGTCCATCACAGTGGCTCACAGTGCAACATTAGACCTTTGCGACGTTCAGCAGGTAGGATATAATGGTCTTATATCTGAGGTTGACTTGTCACTGTGGCGCTATTTAACGCAGAGTGGGGAGTTGCTAGTTGGCAAACCCACTCTAGAGGGTGTAACCCGGGCTGTCATATTGGTTTGGTTGTGTCTTTTTATAATGCAAGGCCTTCATTCAATCACAGCTGTTCTGGGGCCTCATTTATAAAGCTTGCATACGCACAAAACGGGGCTGAAAACATGCGTACGCCAGTTCCTGCGCAAAAGGTGGGATTTATAAAGAAAACTTGACGTGAAAATATGCGCACCTACACGCAAACTCTGACCCATGCGTATGCACATTTTGAAGACAAAGCAGTTTGGCGACACTGATGGTGAGTTGAGGAACTGACTGCGGATAAAGGGAATTAACCCTTTGCAAAATGCCAAAATTTACTTTGACATATTTAAATATTTACAATATTTACAAGTTGCTCATATGTCCCGGTTACAACAAAAAATACAAATAACATTAAATCACCATTATGAGTCCTAAAGATACATACATGCATGTTTAGTTTAGACATAAAAGGAACTATATGCCAAAAGTACGTAAATTTTATTTCTTTCACTTCCATTCTTAAATGGATGTAGGCCTATCACTCAATATGTGATTAATGTGATAAGGTGTAAATGATTAAATCTGATCGCTGAAAACATAAATAGCCTACTGCAGCAACACTTAAGTGCATATTGTATGATGGATGCGCTGGCACTGCTGGAAGACTATGCCAATGGCAGGATTTCCTAGCCCATGATGATGAGTGGCTAATAAGCCGCTTTAGATTTCCTAGAGCCATGCTCTTGGATCTGTGTGCTGAACTTGGCCCAGCATTACAAAGACCAACAACATGGAACCGCGCCATCCCGGTACCAACCCAAGTACTTTCAGTTTTAGGATTTTTGGCAACCGGGACATATCAGCGGGAAATAGGCGACAGGTAACTAAGTGTACTTTTTTTTAAAGCAAAACCTTATTGATTTTAACATTCCTATTAATTTGTCATAGGTCTGGGATTTCACAGCCATCCCTAAGCTCATTAATGCCTGCAGTTTTGAAAGGGATTATTCAAATGACCAATCGATACATAAAGTTTCCTTACACTGTTGGAGAACAGGCCAATATCAAAAGGCAATTTGCAGCAATGTCCGGTTTCCCAAATGTAATCGGCGCAATCGACTGCACTCATATTGCTATAAGGGCTCCATATGTAGATTAATTCATTTATGTGAATCGCAAACATGTGCATTCAATAAATGTGCAAATTATATGTGACGCCAACTTGACTCTAATGAATGTTGTGGCACGATGGCCTGGTTCTACACATGACTCTTTTATTCTAGCGCACAGCAGTGTAGGGAATCGACTTAGGGCAGGTGCCGTTCGCGATGGCTGGCTTCTGGGTAGGTAAATGCATATAATTGTTTTTACATAACAGTTAAAGCCTATTGTACAAATAATCTGTTATACTTTACAGGTGACAGTGGTTACCCGCTCAGGCGCTGGCTACTCACCCCATTCTCAAACCCTCAGAGCGCAGAAGAAGTGCACTTTAATGATGCCCACGCTCGTGCGCGCTCAGTAGTTGAGAGAGCCATTGGCCTCCTCAAGTGTAGATGGCGTTGCCTTGATGCTTCGGGTGGTAGACTTTTATATCAACCAAAAAAAGTATGCCAGATCATCATGGTGTGCGCTATTTTACACAACATTGCACTGATGAATGGTATCCCTGTTCCTCCCGACCTACCACAACACCAGCATGAAGAGCCTGACCCACACCCCCCTCCCCAACAAGAAGGACATCATCAGGGAGCAAGGCTCCGTCAGGAAGTAATGCGCCATTTGTGAAGAACAACAGTGCAAAGGTTCATTTTTTAACAAGATCTTTTAATGTAGATGCAATGTCACCCAGCACAACCCTTATTTGCTTAAGCTCATCTGCGATTACAGTAATTGCATTAATGGTGTCTCTCTGTGTCTGCAGAACAGCCTCAGTCAGCACCCGGCCACTTCCAGCCGTGCCATACGGTCGGGACGCACTTGTGCTGGGGACCTCGGGAAACTCCATAGCCCCTGCAGACTCTGCGCTGGGAGTTTCGTCACACTGGGCTCCCGCAGACTCTGCAAGAATAAGGACTAAACCAATTGTGTAATTTATTTTGTTTAATTGAGCACACAAGCAATAAAGTTCTTTACCTGGTTCCCCTGTATCCAGCACATCTGTGTCTCCCTCCCTCTCAGACACAATGCCACACACACTGGTTTGGCCGAGAATCGAGGCCATTCGGGTCTCCATTGGGGACAAATCGGGGGCGCCTTTGCCCCCACCAGTCGCACACACACACTCTGTCGGTGAGAGGCAAGCCGTTTCTTTGCTCCCACCTTAAGATCGGACCACTTCTTTTTTACATCTGGAACCGTCCTGTTTGCCGAAGCAACTGCGTTTACCGCAGCAGTGATGTGTTGCCACTCTAAATATTTTTTTTTTATTGGTAATTCCACTGCTGTGGCCACCAAACAAAATAGCCTTCCTTTCATCCACCTCACTCACAAGAACCTCTATTTCTGCCTCAGAGAAATTTCGCTTCTTGCCCTTGCTCTCCATTGCTGCCATGATTTTGTTTTTAAAAAACACAAATTTCCTTGCTCCTTTTAATATGCATGGCCAATGAGGTAATTTGCATTGTCTATATATGGTTGAATGTGGGCGGATAAAGGGCGGTAAATGATTTTTTTTTGTGTGCGCAAAATATCAGGTAGGCTGTGATTTATAAAGTGAAAATTGCGTGCAGGTGTGCGTACGCATGGTTTTATAAATCTGAATATTTTTTTGCGTACGCTATTTTTGGCTTTTGTGCATACGTAGATTTTTAGTAAGGATCCTACGCACAGTTTTATAAATGAGGCCCCAGGTAAGGCCAAAGATGGTCAGTGTGGGGACACAGACAGTAAAGGCCATTGCACACTGAGTCCGAAATTTTCGTATGCGTTTTTTCGTGTTCGTCAGCCTTAAAATTCGTCACGCACAGAAACCTTGCACACTGAGTCCGATGCGTATTTATTAAACCTTTGCGGAAAAAAACGCAAAAAATACTAAATGGATTCGTCAAGCAGTGAGGATGATTTTGTTGCCCTCTTTCTTCTTAAAAAGAGAAAAAGAAAGAGGAAATATTGGGTCCATCCAATCCTGAGATTGCGCCGAGAGGAAGGAGAGTTTCACCTCCTTATCAAGGAGTTGCGAAATTATCCCGAGCGATTCAAAATTTACCTCAGAATGTCAGTGGAACAGTTTGATGCTTTGCTAGCGATACTGGAGCCACATATTAAAAAGAAGACCACCAATTTCCGCGAACCAATCGATCCTGAACAGAGACTGTTCAGACACACACACACGGCCGGCGGAAGCGCTGGGCAGACAGAACAGCTGTATCAGGTTATATTTTATTCAGTGTCTTTGTAATCCACATTTTGTTTTTCATACAGTACTTTGTGCTGCGAGACGAAGTGTATCAACTTGTCAGACGCCGTTCTGGATTTTGTCGTTGGCTTGTACGGTGGCTCTGAATTGTCAAAAAACCTCTCAAAATACTGGCTGTGGATGCGAAAAACGCAGAAAATCGAACCCAATCCGAATTTTTTTATTACGGACGAAAGTTTCGTAGACAGTGTGCAAGCGTGATTGACATAACGTGAGGTCGAATTTTTTTTTTAACGTGCGCAAATTTCGGATGCGAATTTCGGACTCAGTGTGCAATGGCCTTAACACCAAAAGTCAAGACCACTTCAACCCCTCTGCCCAGTCCTGTTCAAAGTGATGATGAGACCAGCTCTTTCATAGACAGCGACAATGATATGTCATGGATGCCAGAGGAGGAGGAGGAGGAGATGATGAGTGACTCATCACTGCCACAGGAGTCTAAACCCAGAACTCAAGTAAGGCAATTAGACTACTTTGGTTTTAGATTTTGACTGTCAAGAAATTCTGTTGTGGTTCAAAGGTTCTGTGAATGTGTGGTTTTAGATTTTGACTGTCAAGAAATTCTGTTGTGGTTCAAAGGTTCTGTGAATGTGTGCTTTGTTTAAGTATATTTTTTGGGCATTTTTGCCTTTATTGTGATAGGACAGTTAGAGAATAACAGGAATGGGTTTGTTTTTCAGCATGGCTGATAAGTTTATTGTCTGTGAAAGCCAGTTGATGTCCCTATTCACAATTTGCCCTGCATGTTGTGGGGAAAGCAAGGGTAGCATGAACCAGAAGGAGGGAACTTTTATCAAAATAAAGCAAGTAAGATGATGTTTGTAAATTGCACTGTTTATACAATTTAAATAAACCGTATATGGTAGTTTTTAGTGAAATTGAGTTATATATTTCAAGGTGTAATTGTGACTCCTAACATAGGTTTTTTTTGGTTTTTTTTTGCATTCTATACATCTAGGTCTGTGCAACATGTGGCTATGAGCGTTATTGGCAGAACCAGCCCATGTTGTATGGCCACACAAACGCTGAGGATGCTGACACTGTTTGGTCTTCAGTGCATCAGTGCGAGGACTTTCTTCCGCCACCAGCACCTCTACACAATTCCAGTCATTATGCAGGCCTGGCAGAATGACCAGACAGGGATCATTAGGGAACTAAAGGAGATGGGCTGTTGGCCTCATCTAAGATGGAAAATGTTTACATTGCAACTCATTAATTCAATTTTTAACATTCTTAGGTCAGATTCCCCTGGGCATTGTGCAAAGTATGGCACTTACTCCTTGATAGAGGAGAGAACAAACAAGATCATAGATCTTCAGCTTGTCCAGGTGAGTATGATGCTATCAAACAAACCTTTTTTTTTTCAGTTCCACTACCAGATTTCAAGTGTTACACTGTCTGTGACGTTACAGAGCTCTGAGGTCCCAAACAGCACCTGGTGTGAGCTTGAGGGTCTGAAGCGCAGCATGGTTTTTTTAAAGAACCAGAACCTACGTGTCGACCCTCACCACAGACAGACATCGGCAGGTAAAGTTGTATATTTATAGTAATACAATGTCTGTAGTATTTTCACATTTGGACAAACTCCTGACAGACTGACAAAACCACAAATAGTTATTCGAGCCTTGGTAGAGCCTCACTTTTTGAGTGAATCATTAGTTTTTATTTCTGTATTTGAGGGGTTGTGTCTTTCTACACAGATTGCCAAGTGGGTGCGAGAGGAGCTGTGTTCTGAAGGAACAAAACATTTCTTTGATGTCTGGCATGTTGGAAAAAGTATGTATCCTGTTGTTGGTAGCATTTTATAAAGTTGAGTCTTGTAAATACATTTCCATCAATACTTTGTTTTGGTTCTGAAACAGCTCTAGGGAAGGCTTTTGATGCTGCCGCTAAAGAAAGGCACTGTGAGGACCTGAAGCTGTGGAAGCCAGCCATTGTCAACCACCTGTACTGGACTGCTGCTTCAACTCCTGATGGAGATCCAGATGTGATGCAGGCCAAATGGCAAAGCCTGGTGAACCATGTTCAGGACATTCATGAACATGACACCCCTGCATTTCCCTGCTGTTCACACTAACCTCTGGAGGGGGAACAGCGAAACAAGCAGTGGCTAGAACCAGGTACACCATCAGTATGTTAAAGAATGCAATAATGCTCTGATATTCAAGGTCGTGGTTTATGCTTGGTATATTTTGCTACAGGTGTACTCCAGCTATAACATATTTGTATGGTTTTGGTAAATGTGAAGAAAGAAATTATACTTCTATTCCTCATCTGTGTGTACAGTCAAAGAACATGTAGTAATATCAGTAAAACATGTCCATGCAGGCTCAACAGTAGCAACGAAATTGGAGAGTGTAACTACTAGGGCAGCACTACTGAAGGATATACGGCAGCTATCCCCACAGTACCAGATATACTCGTTGGAGGCATTTCACTCCCTCATCCTCCACTTTGCACCCAAACACACTGGGTTTTCATATCTTTGAATGTACAGTAGGTCACTGCTATGCAATGGAATAACCTATGTGTCGTTATTTCATCATTCTAGACATGTCAGTCTCATACTCTGTTTTTTTGCTTTTCTTCAGGCTTTTTTTGGCAGCTCTACATTACAATAGTAGTCGAGAGGTTGCACGAATGGCTGACGGTGAGGAGTGCTATGCTGTGAGCTACCCAAGGTTCCGTAAAGGTGGCTGGGTTGTGTGCCCCATCAAGCAGCAGCCTTCATATGGTTAGCAGTTTCAATCAGTTCTGTCATATTTTGAGATGTACTTGTTTTAGTGCATGAGTCATTGGTAATGTCACTGAATATACATGTTTTTCTATAACCCAGGTTATGCATCAGCACTCATGGAATCTCTCCAAGACAGGTACTCTAGATCACCAAAGGCTCTACAAGAGTGCAGTGCTGCCTTGGGTTCTGATGCACCTGCTCCCCTCTCCAGATCTGGCCACATAATTTCAAAGGAGGAGGCAGTTAGTCTTCACCTAGCTCAACAATCACGCTTTAGCAAAAGCCATTCGATTTTATAATTAATTTACTAATTATTATTTTGATTGTATTTGTTTTTATTGTTACACAATCTTGCTTACTGCATTCTTCTGGGTAATCTCCCTATTTCCACCATCTCTAATACATCACTGTAATTTTGCAAAGTTGACCACTTTTAAAAATCTTGCTGTTTGAATAACATGTGTTTATAGTTATGATCCATGACAACGTCAAGAGTGGGTATGTATTGTGGATTCTTTTTTAGACTTTCTAACTTTTTTGGTGTGCTGTTCTTAACCCTGGGTTCTGTGTAACTCAACTGAGTTTGTCTGTGTGTGCACTAATCCTGTCTGCATGCTGCATGTTTTGGTTTTGTCTACTTTTGTTTGCACGTAATTGTTGGTGCCTAATTGTGGGTAACTGTGGGTAGTGCCTTATTACCTTTCTGTGTTTCACATATTTTATCTGATTTCTGTTTATGCACTGTGGTGTGGTAAAGTTTGTCTGTGGGTACTAATCCTGTTTGCATGCTGCATGTTTTGGTTTTGTCTACTTTTGTTTATTTCATAACCTTCTGTCAATAAACACATTTTCTGTAGATAGAATTGTCTTCTGTGTAGTGTATTTAAACTTCTGTAGAAATTTTTTTGTCTCCTGACTGCCAGTATGGTTTATTTTATGCTTGTCAAAGTTAGGACGAGTAGTAAGTAAGCCTTGCTATATACAGTATGAGTCATACTATATGACAGCTTGTGATCAGAATTCTTTTTTATTAATATTCACCCAAAGGAGGCCAATCAAAACCTTTGTATGTTCCACCTTCTTGAAACTGTCTTCTGATGTCTGAAACAACACAAGAAGGCAAGGGCCTCCGGATGTGCCTCCCCAGAATGCCATAGGCCCAACGTACCACCTGTCTGTATGCTGTGTAGCGGTATTGCCTAAGGATAGGGATGTAACAGTTAAACTGGATATGGATAACTGAATTATTGTATTATAATGCAGTTACAGAACCACTTATTATTGTGGTTCACTAGACAAATTTTCTGATGAAAATGAAAATAATAACTTAAAAAAAAAAGTAAATGTGTAAACATACTCATGACTGCTAGCCTCTAGAGGACCATGTTCCTGCCTGAAGTTCAAGTAGGCAATCTTGAGAACAAAGTAGTGATGTATGTCTCGAGACCGGTCTTGGTCCCGAGACCAAGACAAGACCAAGACCAAGACCAAAGACCGTCAAGGCCGTGACAAGACCGAGACCACGTAAAAGTGGTCTCGGTCTTGTCACGGCCTTGACGGTCTTTGGTCTTGGTCTTGTCTTGGTCTCGGACCTCTTGGTCTTGTCTAGATCTCGCTGTCTCAGACCGACATAGTGGTAGGGGAATTTGGCAATACAATACTACAATATCCACGACGACACAACGTTTGATAATGCAACATTATTATTCGCAACGGAACGGATTGAAGCGCGCGTCCGAGTGAAGACGTGTGCGGCGTGTGCGCGAGCCACACGAGAAAACACTTTATCTGCGCCACTGATCGCAGCGGCAACGAGCACTTTGATCACTTGATTTAAAAAACACATTTCAGTGACATGATGGGTTTTAACTTCATTCAGGAGATTTTGGGTAACTGCACAACTGACAGATGACTTTGAGCGCACCGCCAACGGGGTGTGTGTGTGTGTAACCATAGCGACAAAACGACCAACTTTCAGATCCTGCACTTAAGCCTATAATTTCGTTTTTAAAAATTGAATTATGTATTTAAAAGTTGCAGAATGGATTCATTTGGAGACTCCGAAATCAGCAGAGATAGGCAGGCATTTGCTTAGATGAATTTGTGTCTTTGATATCTGTGTGTGTGGGTGTGTTTGTGTTTGTGTTGTTTGATTACAGTATTGTATTTAAGATGGTGTTAGACTAAATAAATGGTCTTTTAAATATTATCTGCATATCTCCGTTATGTTGACTAAACATTAGGCCTAATCCAAGTTTATGATTGTGTATCTTTAATTTGATGTTATGATTTCATCTACACATTAAGTATAATTTCAATTGGTTACATATTTCTCATTCTTTAGACAGTTGTTGGAGGAGCAAGATGGTGTTGGAGGTGTTTGATGTTTTGTCAGATGAACCAGTCAGTACCAGTCATGTCAGTCCTCAACAGTACACAAAAGTTAAGGGAGTCTCAATCCTCTAATAGTGCAGTAACAGCCGTCATGCAATTGCTACACATAGTTGATCTCACCCAGTCTGCAAAAACATTTACAGTGAGCTCACAGTCACACACATGACATGGTCTGTTCTACCTGTGTAGTTGAAGTAATAACGTCTAATATGTATTGAATGTAAACTGCGGCTGAACCCTAGTATGCTGCTGTTCTTGAATTCATACAAGTTAAAGCTTAGCTTCAACACTAGTCTGTTTTTTTCCCCCTCCGGTCTCGACTTGGTCTCGGTCTTGGTCTCGACCTGGTCTTGGTCTTGGTCTTGGTCTCGATACCCTCTGGTCTTGGTAGTGTCTTGGTCTCGGTTAAGGCGGTCTTGACTACAAGTCTAGAACAAAGGGGTTCAGACAGCATGCCTCAAAACCAGGGTGTTGTGTGAGGCATGTTATATGATCTGGCAGAGGGGTAAGCTGTTCAACCAGGGCCCAGAATGCACCCATCTCTCTGCAGCACATGCTCTCTACAGCTGAGGCCATGGGCTGGCAATGCCCAAATAGAAACCTATGAATCAAAACGATAAGGTATGTTTTTGTTTCCACTGTTCGATCGCGCCCGCGCATCTCTCTCTCTCTCTCTCTCTCTCTCTCTCTCTCTCTCTCTCTCTCACACACACACACACACACACACACACACACACACACACACACACACACACACACACACACACACACACACACACACACACACACCAACCAACCAACATATTCCAGCATTGCAATCTTGACATCGCAGCCTGTTCATTATAGCCATGGAGCTTCAGAGCTAAGGCGGAGCTACAGATTAGGTGTCCCTAAATAACCCGAAATAAATAAAATAAATAAAAAAAGAAAGTTATGTTGAGATGAAAACTCTTGTTCATTACATTTTCATAATTGCAACCGCATGTGTTGTATTCATTGTTGCAAAACTTGTTCTGTATATTTGTTATCGTGATCAAAACCATTGATCTGAAGCTGTCATGTAAATAGTTTTCTAATCAGCAATAAATATAACAATTTCTGATCAACCCATATCAATTGCATGCTTAAAATAACATACCGGTTAAAGCCCCGCCCATTTCAAGACAACCCGACCCACTTCCGGGTTAAATCCCGTCCACTTCCGGGTTAGGCCCCGCCCAGTCCGAGTACAGATACAGATAATGCTGTACTCGCTCATCCCTAATATTCATGCACCGAACCGTGACGCCCGTACCGTTTCGGTTCAATACGAATACATGTACCGTTCCACCTTTAAGTTATGCCTATACTTACCAAGACACCTGACCAACTCTCCACTGGTTCTCTTCACACCATATATTTATGTTTCTTCGATAGGAATGATTTAAATTTCTGTTTGGCTCCTCATCTGTCTCACGCCTGGGAGGCTCAAAATTGTATGGCTGTGGGCCATCGTAGGTTTGAGGGGGATTTTGGATCTCCTCAGACTCAAAACTCTCCATACTTGAATAGAACTTTTTTGGCATGTCTCCCTCTTCTGACGTCACAGCTCAGCTGTGTTTTAAAAATATGATCTTGACAGAAATGGCTATAAAGCTTACGGTAGGGCAATTACAGTAATAATTTTAATGATAATTACATTTTCACTCAGACATCTAAACCTTATTTAATATATCTATAAAAAAAAAAATTAACCTGACATAGGCCTACACACTTTAACAGAAAAGCTCCAGCTCACACTGCAAATATTAACTGTCTAAATAAAAACATAATTTAAGATACAGACTAGAAACAAGTCAAATCATCTGCCAGTACAGTAAGATATTTACACCTAGTAAGATTTCTTGAGATAAGAAAACATATCAAGGCACAAGAAAACATATCTAGGCTTAATAAAAGTGTGAAATCTCTTGAAAGATGTAGTAAAATACTTATTCCAAGCAGTGCATGTAGTGAAATTAACTTAAAAATAGCTTGCTAATTATTTTTTAACCGTTATCTTCTTTCTTCATTTGTGTGAAAAGATCTTAAAACCAGAGCTACTAAACAAGAGAATCCTTTTTTTAATTTAAGAATTGTCATCATTAGTTTTTTGTCTTAAAATTTGTCTTAACTTTTGTCCATACTGGGTCAGTGTTAGGACAATTTTAATGCTGAGACCTTGCCTGACCTCATCAAAAGTTCTTCTGAAGCAACATAAATAAAAAGACCTGGTCACCATCAACAACATTTAGTCTTGACAAATCATAAAATTTGCCTTCTGGATAGAAGGCCTCTCCATATTTCTGGGTGCCTGGTCACGCAGCAAACGCTTGAACTCTGTGACAACTGATTTCTGCTGTCTTCACCTGTGCACATATTTGATTAATGAACATGTCATTCATTTCACAGTTGTTTGTTGGCACAACTGAGACATTGAAAAAGTAGCCACCATCCACATGTCCAAGCGTCCAACCACAATTGCGCAAATACACAGATTTCTCTGTGTACCGGCTCAGTTTTGTGTGTTTTTTGAGAATGGCGTAGTGATTGCCAATCATGTGGGACTGGAATTCAGTGAGGAACAAATAATGTACACGGCCAACCACTCCACAAAGCTCTTTCACCTCAATAACCAACACCATCGATGTCGTGTGTAAAACGCACACTATCAGGGTCTGCACTTGTGCCGTGAATGGGGATTATCAGGTCTTCATCACATAAAAAGTCCTCCATTTTTGAATACTGACGAACAGCAGACAAAATACTGTCCATGTTGTCTTTCCCTGTGTCAAATAAGCATGACATGCTTGCTAAAACCACAGAAAATTGCCATGTGAATTGAATTAAACAGCACAGCCTCTCTGTTTCAAAGAACCTCTGTTCACACACCAACTAAGCTGCAGCAGTCTGTGACCTTTTAAGCATTGCAATACAAAACCAAAAATAATGCATGTTTTGTTACATTATTTACTGCATTATCATTACTACAGTTCGGACGAATCCAAGAAACACCAGCATACATTTCATTGTAAGGGGTCTACTCTTCAAAATGCATCCAACTTTTTAATCCAAAACAACGAAAAAATAGGGAAAAAAATGAAATATCCTCCTTTGTTTTCATGAGCGTTTGGAGTTAGAGTACTCCATCATATTCATTTTCAATGAAATATCGATTCTAATCTGTATTCCAACGTTCTAAATCCATCTCTCCCCCGTAGTTTAGACTCGTCCGGATAAAATGAGCCATTCCCCTTCTCTCTCCTTCAATCACAGGCTTTGTAATCGGTCAAAATACCAAGGGAGCGCCTTACAGGCTTGGCGAACTGTCAATCTCGCACCTCGGTTTTCAGCTGGATAAAGCCAGCCAATGTCTAATCAGCAAAGTTTTGATGGATGGGAGTATTAACCAACTAAAACACGAATTCAGCAATTGCTTAGTTTACGCAAGCAGATTTGTCAAATAGAAGTGCGCGAAGTTGTCGTTCGCTCGTGCGCTTTCGCCATTTTACGCACAGAGCGCTCAGGTTAAGCCGCCTTTCCACTACACGCGACAAACGACAGCCGTCGGACCGGAAGTCATTAATTTCCAATGGAGAGTAATACGGGAGCTGCGTGGAGTTCCGATCATATGCGTATGCGGAAATTACGGATCCGATTTGAGCTTCGGATGCAATGAAACTTAGACCGTAGAGCTAGACCGTATGTGACCGGTCGACCGGATGCGATGTATTCTAATCAAAACTATGAGCGCGAGGCTAGAATTATCAATATTTTTATTTTCTGCAAAATGGCTGTTATTAATAATTATGGCAGAAAAATATATTTTATAATTATGAAATCAATATTTATATTGATTAGCTCTATAAAATCGACTATGTTTTTATTTTAGATGTATTGAGGGTCATTTGTTTTGTGTGGATATATTCATGCATGCATTACATTCATTAAAATCATTAATTTTACCATTGTGAATAGCCGAGGGTAACGGTTGCTTCACGACCAATTTCAAAGTCCGTATCACTGCCTGTGGGTATGGGAATCGGTTGTGTTGTGAGTGCAATATTGAATGAAGCCTTGTTTCAAACAGGTGTTACTAACGTGGCTAGCGTTGCTAACAGAAGATAAACTAAAACATGAAATAAAGTGAAAATTTTAGAAGTTCAAATGGCTGCGTTTTGATAAGGTGTAGTCTTATTACAGATTGGCTTGCACCTAATTTACTAGGCTACATATAACCGATGTAGCCTACATAAACAAACTATGGTTTTACTAGAAAAGTGCTTTATGTGGATTAAATCTCAATGTTGCGTGTTAAACTGGTATTTCAATTTGCAGTGTGATAGAATGATAACTGTACATTATAGCATACTGCCCAAAAGATACAGAGTGTTATATACAGTTTTTCATTTTTAGTGTTTATTGATGAACAAAAAAAGGAACTCCCGCACACTATACGTACTTGCAAAAAAGTATAAAAAAAATCTTTATTAGCAACGTTTCGCCCTTATGACCTTCAAGGCATATACAAACATTACAAACTCAATCACATTTAAAATATTCACATGACCAATCAATGTAAAGATCCATTTGCACCCAATTAGGCTCAGTGATTAAATACATAATTAGCGCCACATCATCATCATAGACAGGTACAGACAATTGTAAATAATATATCTGCACTTCATAACATCACATCCAAATACAAAACAGTTCACGTCTCTGTAAAAGCAATTCAATATCACCCCCGTATGAATGATGAAGCATTATTTAATGTGATGTTATGAAGTGCAGATATATTATTTACAATTGTCCGTACCTGTCTATGATGATGATGTGGCGCTAATTATGTATTTAATAACTGAGCCTAATTGGGTGCAAATGGATCTTTACATTGATTGGTCATGTGATTATTTTAAATGTGATTGAGTTTGTAATGTTTGTATATGCCTTGATGAAGGTCGTGAGACCGAAACGTTGCTAATAAAGATTTTTTGATATTTTTTTTCAAGTACGGTTAGTGTGCGGGAGTTCCTTTTTTTGTTTATTACTTGACCTTTTCCCACGCACCTATCACCTGCAGGTGTGCCGATGGTGTTTGCGCTTTGATAGTGTTTATTGATGGGAAGATGGATCTGTACTGGGACCAGGGGCCTCATGTATAAAACTTTACGTAGATTTCATCCTTAAAGTGTGCGTACGCACATAAGGCAGAATTTGCGTACGCACAAAAGTTTTCAGATTTATAAAACCGTACGTACGCCAGAACCTGCGCAAGGTAACTTTATAAATCACAATTATCTGAATATTGTGCGCAGGTGCACGTGCTTATAGCTTACCCCAATCTCCTCCTGAAATAACCATATTTGGAGGTTAAGACTATTTTGAATATGTATGATCTCCCTGCATATTAATACGACCGATAATTGTCATTGATCTGTTTGGCTAAAAATGGAAGAACAGAAACGAAAAGCAAAAAAAAGAAACTTCACCGACTGCGAGATGGAGGTACTGCTGTCTGAGGTGGAGGGCCGAAAAAAAGTTTTATTTGGTGGGCTCTCTGCGGGCATTTCAAATAAAAGAAAGATATTAGAATAGGAGCAAGTAACAGAAGCAGTCAATGCTGTTACCTCGGTGCCTCGCACAGTCCAAGAGACAAAAAAAAAATGGTCTGACTTAAAAGTAGTCGTAAAAAAAAGAATATGTGCACACAGGCGCAGTGTCGTAACAACTGGTGGTGGTCAAGGAATCACTGACCTCTCAGCTTTTGATGCAAGGGTGGGTGCGATTATAGGGGAAACAGGATTAAGTGGAGTTCTTCCAGAATTCCAAGGTGATACGGATGTGATTTGCGGTGACGATGGTAAGTAATTGATTTATCTACACATTATATAAGTTTTTGTCTGTTTAAAATTCTGCTTTTTTATTGTGTATAATTTAAATCAACCAATTCAAATTCCGTGGAAGTGGAAAGTCCTAAAATATCCAAGTGACAAATCTAGCAATAGATGCAGCTGCCCTTAAGATATACGTTTATTAAAATAGTCGATTTTCCTGTTTATTCATATGCTAAAAATGTAACTTAAAAAGACAAAAGCAAGTCATCAAGTGCACATTTTATTTCACACATTTACAGATATGCAATACAACCTTTATTTAATTAAACGTTTTTTAATGATTAAAGGAACAGTTAATCCTGGAATGCCTTCAAGCCCGGTGAGTGGTCCAAGTGGGGTAGACAAGGGATGTAGGCTTAGATCCTACGTGCCACCGCCGCCGCCATCCTGTGTGCCTCCACCACCATCCTGTGTGCCACCACCGGCATCTTGTGTGCCTCCACCACCATCCTGTGTACCACCACCAACGTCCAGTGTGCCGCCATCATCAAATGCCCAAGCAACCCCATCCTGTGCGCAATCCAGTGCATCATCATCATCCTTTGTGCCACCACCGAGCGCTGGTAACTCAAGGCGTGTACTGACGGAAGAAGTCATGCAGACCCAACGTCACATGGTTCATGCTGTTAATGCGGTGTGTTCCGAACTGAAAGAAATAAAAACAATTTTGTCAGAAATAAGTGGTTCACTTAAAGAACTTGTGAAAAAATAAAAAGTTTGAATTCACTTGCCTTTTTACATTCCATTTATTACATTTATACGCCGCTGTATTGCCATAGCATTATGCACTGCATTAGGAGGGCCAGGGTAGGGTTCATTATCTTCAGTATGGGCGTTCGATGGAACAGGTATACCATTCTTTTGAGCAATGTTGTGCAACACTGCACAAGCCACCACAATGCGGCAAACCTTTGTAGGGCTGTACAATACTGTGCCACCAGACCTATCCAAGCACCTCCAGCGTCCTTTTAGCAGACCAATAGTGCGTTCGACCACTGAACGCGTCCGAAAGTACTTTAAAGAAAGTACATGCTTGTAAAATAGCCTACAGATAGCTTTTTGTTTTTTCCAGGGCAATATTGATTCAATATAACATGTTTTGTTTCCTGAAAATTTGCATTGATTAATGTGAAATTTTGCTTTAAAAAAATATTAAAATAAGTGTGGGTTTGTTTATCATTGGAGATTATAATTATACCTAAAAGAAAAAACATTTTAAAGGGTATGCTTTAAACACATTTGCATCATTACTCAATTACAATTACATGCGCATTCCTGCCGACTTACCAAGAAGCCATCCATCACGCACAGCTCCTGTTTGCAGTCTGTTCCCTACACTGCTGTTGGACAAAATGTAGGAATCATGAGTTGACCCAGGCCGTCTCGCAACTACATTTGTCAGAGACATATGCGCATCACATATGATCTGCACGTTCAAAGAATGAAAATGTTTTCGGTTAACAAAAGCAAATTCATTCTCAGATGGTGCCTTTATTGCAACATGAGTGCAGTCAATAGCACCGATTACATTGGGAAAACCGGCGATTGCTGCAAATTGCATTTTGATGTTGGCCTGTTCAGCTTGCGTGTAAGGAAAACGGATGTATCGGGGTGCCATCCCCACTATGGCATCCCATACATATGGCATGACACGGCTCAGGGATGACTGCGACATACCTGATCGGTCTGCCAACTCTCGTTGGAAAGTACCAGTGGCCAAGTGGCCTAATGTGGTCAATACTTGTACAGGAACACACAGCGCGTGGTTTCTCCGCGAGGGTCTTTCCAATACTGGCCGTAATTCAGAACACAATTCCAAGAGGATGGCTCTTGGGAATCGAAATCGGCTCATGAGCCAATCATCATCATGAGCAAGGAAATCTTCACGGTCTCTGAAAACACGCTCCCTCCGTAGATCGTCATTAGCAAGGTCTTCTAACAGCGCTAGAGCATCCATTATGATGATATGTTATATACGCACATACCTTTTTATAGCCCATTCATTAAAAAAAAATAGTAAATTCAAAGTATTTGCACCTGGTTAAGAATGCTGATAATGATAATTCAGGTTGATGCAATTTGATTTATTGGGTGATGTAATAGGATAATTTAGAAGTTTTTCATTTTAAATAGTTATTGCTATTTGGGCCAGTTGGTGTCGCCAAAACACATACTCTTCTAAAAGAGTGCGTACGCACGGTCAAGAGCATCCTTACGGTGCGCACTTATTTACGCCAAGTTTATTTTTTATAAATCCCGATATGTGCGTGGAAAAATGCGCACGCATATTTCTATGCCCATTTTGTGCGTACGCAACGTTTATACATCAGGCCCCAGGAGAGGACCCGGCCCTTTCATGGGCCCTTGTTTCAACAACAAGCCAACCCAGCGGCTGGTTATTACTTGGACCAGGGGCTCATGACCTTGGTTAACTTGGTGTGCATTGAAAGCACAGGTGAGATACTAATGCACATGCACTGTTATTAAACCCTTAACCCTCTGGGGTCTGAGGTGTTTTTGGGGTCCTTGAGATGTTCTGACATGCCCTGACATTTGTGCTTTTTTTATTTGCTTATAAACATATCAATGGCAAAAAAAAATTACACTCTATATAGCACAAACAGGACTACCATAATATGTGAGCCACATGTATGTACATGTTTTCATTTTTGAGAGAATAATGTTTATGCATGGTTATTGAAAAAACTAAAAATTAAAGTTTCTGAAATAAGGCCACAAAACACATACTAAATATGTTTCAATAAGACTTTTGACTTATGGATGTCATTGCCTAGTGTTTTTTCTTCAAAATGATGTGAAAATCATCCTGCCTAATCATTTACATAACACAATACATTGATTTATATTTTGCAAAACACTTTCTGTCTGGAAAGGCAATATGCGGAGTGGGCGTCAACGATCATGCATATTTAGTGGTTCGCACCTGGAGACAATGGGGCCCGCATACTTAATGAGGCATTCATTCAGGTGTGTCATAAGAAAGAATGCAAGAGAAACAGTTGGAAGCATCTCATGTTTTTTTTTTTACACAAATTGTGCTTGCAAATTGGGCTATAATATGAAAAGTAAAACATGTCTAGTAATTGTGCAGTTAAATCTCATACTGTATTTTCAGTTTTGGAATATTTATCCTCTCCCCAAATTTGTCACTAATAAAACACAATAAAAAATGATTTTAAAGAAAAGGCTTATATTTACCTTTTATTAGTTTGTTTACATCTACCTTGTATTTTTTATTAATTAAAAATTTACAATTACAACAACAATTCAAGTGTAATCTTTCTTTGTAAAAACTAAAGTATACATTTTATCATACATATTTCAAAGTTAAGGATTCATTACTTGAATATAGCCTAGGCTACATTGGAATAAACAACATATTATTTGATTACTTTATTTTTGACAAAACATACTATATTTAACATATGAGCAAAAATTGGCAAACAAAAGCTTATTTGAGGTGGCAGATATTTTACAGTAAAAATGTATAATCTATCCAAAACTAGTCAACGAAATGTTGTCTTTCATATGTCTGTAACATAGTAACTTTCGTTTTTATTATAAGAAATATAAATGTTAATTTGCAGTTTAATACCTTGCTTATACAAATACATTAAATTTCAACATATTTCACTCGATTTTTACTCAGTAGCCTATAGCAATACAGTTTGCTAAAAGCGAAACATTCACAGACAGAAACGATTCAAATTTAAACCGTCTTTAGTTGTGGTAAACAGCGCGCATCTCTGCCGTTCATTCATTCATTCATGCACAGAAACGCGTCGCACTTGAGAATGAAAAAAAAAAACTTACTACATTATTCCATAGCCTCGGATCTGTTGCTCCTCGTACTTCTGAGGTAAATGTTCCATTATAGTATTATTCCTCACAGCGCTGCGAGACTGTGTAAAAAAGTACAATGATCTGATGTGTTTTCTCGAGCTGATATGGGGACGTTCACAGTTTGCAGGATTGCCTCAGTCATTTGTGTTTGAATAGCGCGCGCTCTCCGGGGCGGAGTCACATTACATTTGAATGAGCTCTAATTAGCTCGACTGGAATCGCTCTCTTTTAATACAGATTTCACAAGCTGAGAATATTTGTTCTTTATATATATTACTTCATTTAAAAGGAGAGAATTCAAGCTTCATGCCTGTGTGTCTGTATGCCTGATTGACTGAGTATTCACTGAGTTATGGTTCATTTTCGGACGCGTTTCAGAATGGACTACACTGACAGAGAGAAGGCAGAACTCGCATCACGTTTATTTTTCTTTATTTGGCGAAAAGCACAACACTTTGTTTTTATTGTGAGTATACACAAAAATAATACACACTAAACAGGATCGATTGATGTATAACACAAGCATATAAGATAAAAATTAATATATATATATATTTTTTTTTTTCACTCATACGGAAAAAAACGAGCCTATCGCGCCGGCGCGATAGCCGACCTCAGGGGGTTAAGGCTAACATCTTTCTTTCTTTTTCTTTTCTGATTCAGATATCAGCCAGGTGGGGAGCCACTGCCTTCAAACGCCCCACTGCCTGCCACCGCTTCACTTGTCGCCAACGAGACTTTCTTGAAGGACCAAACATTATTCCTAATTGACCTCATGCGGCTGCAAATAGAGGCAGAGGGTAAGGGCCCTCCCATGTCCCACCATGACCTGAACCAGCGCCTGAAACTGGCCAGGAAGTCCAAGAAGCTGCTGTGGGAGGATATTACTGGCAAGCTGAGCCATCATTTCAAGCAGACCTTTGTGCAAGACAAGGTGGCTAGCAAATGGAACACGTTGGTGGAGGCCTACAAAAAAGTAAAGGACAACAATTCGTCCACAGGGAGGGGCTCTAGTAAATTTCAGTTTTTTGCTGAGATGGATGACCTCTTGGGAAGTCACCATGATATTGTCTTACCTGTTGTGGGAACAACCACGGGCCTGGATGTGTGCAGGCCAGATGCACTACAGGTCAATGTATCTGCACCAGACATCTCACTTGCACAGTCCACTAGCGCTCCCTCACCTGTGCGTCTGACCAATTCCCCCTCTCCAGCTCCATCCAGCCCTCCATCACCTCCTCTGTCCTCCTGTGTTCCTCATCCCACTATTACCACCATGCTCCCTGACACCCCAAGGAGGCCACGCAAGCGCCAGAGGGAGGATGAGCTGTTGGCATATCTTAAGCCCCTTTCACACAGCGCAATGATCCCAGCATATACCAGAGAAACATGAGGACCTTTTTGGGAACAGGCAAGGGGGGAAGTCCATGGTTGTGTTCGCTGTGCAGGCCCCCCTCCTGAAGCAGTCAAAGGAGCTGCTCAAACCTGGCTCTTCTGATCCGGAAATGACGGGCAAATGTATTGTCATCCATATCTAGTATGATCTCCCACTCCGTTCCAGACTTGAGGATGATCTGCTGTCTGGACAGCAGCACAGCTGATACCACAACCCTACGTGAATGAGAAAAAGAAAAAGAGATAAAAAAAACTGCCGTTAATACATGTCTTTTAACTAATGTAACAGTGTGTCTACTACTTTTCGCTGTGTTCGCCCTTGCACAATCTTGCACAAGTTGTCAAAAACATGCATGAAACATTACCTTTAGGTTTTAGCTCATGACCAAACATACTGAAATATGAGCATACCTTCTGCGTACTCTTTCTGGAGTTCTTCCTCGTTGTTGTGGAGGTGAAGCACATACTTTTGGAGTGCCTGGTACTCGGCCAGTGCTACCATAGCAACAGCTTTCCGGGTGGCATCCATGTTTTTTCTCCTACTCTGACACGCAAAACATACCAGAACGCTTGAAGTGTGGAAGTGTCTATGGGGGCAAAAATCAGCAAGGAAGAGAAAAGCCATGGAACAACATCTCGGTTGAAGACTTCATGTTCTACCTGGCACTTGTTGTTTACATGGGTCTCGTGAAGGCCTCTGCCCTGACTGATTATTGGAGGAGGTCCCGAATCTACAGTGTTCCCCTTCCTGCTGAGATCATGTCCTGTAGTAAGTTTCTTACCATCACAAACGCTCTTCATCTTAGCGATCCTCAGGATGATGAAGAAAACGAAAATAAGAAGGGAACAGCAGCCTACGACCGCTTGGGGAAGATCAAGCCTCTCTATGACAACATTAGGGATGCCTGCAGGACGTTTTCATCCAAATCAGAATATCTCCATAGATTAAAGGATGGTGGAATCCAAGGCGAGGTCTGGACTCAAGCAGTACATGAAGAACAAACCCACTAAATGGGGCTACAAGCTTTTTGTCTTGGCAGACTCCCTGTGTGGCTACACCTGTGAGTTCTTTGTGTATGAGGGTAAGTCCATGCCATCTCAGAAGGGGCTGAGCTATGAGTCTGTCATGGCGCTTGTAGATGAAAAGATGTGGGGCACTGGTTACAAGCTATACGTCGACAACTTTTACACTAGTCCCATGCTTTTCAGAGACCTCCTCTATAAGAAGATTTGGGCATGTGGCACCATTCGTCCGAACAGGATCGGTTTCCCAAAGTCGATAACCAACAGACTACCACTGAATGCTCCACGAGGGTCCATGCGATGGCTCAGAGAGGATGAGCTGCTGTTTGTGGAATGGAAAGACACCCGGGAAGTGCTGATGTGCTCCACATTCCACAAAGCATATAAAGGTGACACAGTGCAAAGGAGGTTGAAGAACAAAGATGGGCAGTGGTCTCAAGTGCATGTGCCTATTCCCGGTGCTGTGCTGGACTACAACAGGTTAATGGGGGGAGTGGGCCTGTTGGATGCCCTCAATGGATACTACAAAGTGCTCCACAAGACAAGGAAGTGGTACCGAACCTTCTTTTTCCACTTTGTGGATATTGCTGTGGTCAATGCCTTCATTTTGCATCAGCATCTGGCCAGAGCTAGGAATGAAAAACCCCTGACCCAGAAAGCATTCAGGGAAACGCTTGTTCTGGAACTCGCAGGCTTAGAATCAAGGACAGCTGCTTCTCGGGCTTCAAATGATGCTTGCCACAACCTGACGTACATTACAGACGACAGCACTGCTGGATGGAGAAAGTGCAAGCTGTCTTCAGAAAACACCAGTCATGTGTGCAACGTGTGAGGTGCCACTGTGCTTTCTGCCTAAAAGGGACTGTTACAATTTTTTTAATGTACATGTTACATTGTTCAAAGCATTTGATTCTAATAGTTGTTCCAGAAATGTTTCCAAGTTTAGGTGGATTTGCAGTTCCGAAGAGAGAGATGAAGCAAAAGAAGCCATTGCTGGTGTGAGACATTAGCGGTCAGGGGTACACACACACTTACATGACCAAGTTTTCATATTCTATTTGGACTTTGTGTTTGTTGTGCTTGGTTTTGTTCTGCTTGTTTGCTCTCTGCTTAGAAGACATCCGCTGCAAATAAGAGGGGGAGAGAAAAAAAAGTGTCTGAGTCGGCGCAATTGGAGCAAATGTGGCATGCTGGCGTGAGGCAGTACTAGGTAAGTACTCACACATACACACATGCATACACAGTGTTGCAAATTTTATTTGTTCTGCTTCCACACTTTATCTCTCCTGTCTTTCAGTGGCTTTGGTTTCCAGGTGGTTAGAGAACAAACCTTGGTAGTGACTGTCTTGATCAACATGTCTTCCTACACTTTGTAAATACTGTAAGCGGTTGCTTTTTTTTGTAATCGGATATTCATTATAATTATCAGTTTATTGTAATTTATTTGAGTAAAAAACACTGTTGCAATTACAAATGTTTTATTTTTTTATTTTATTTTATTCATTAGTTGTAAAACAATCACTTTTGGAATGTATACATGTTTTTTTTTGTTTTTTTCACTGTTTTTGCTATTAGAATTGTTCAAAATAAAGAGTATTTTGTTAAAATGTTGTGCTAAAATCGTTTTTTTCTTGTGTGGTTTGATGGGCAGAATAGTTCTGAATTGATATACATGTATGTAGTATGTAGTGTTTACTCCTTATGTCATTTGGTAACCAGGTGTCCATTTGGAGTCTCCAAATGGCCTTTTGGAAAGGATGCTTAGGAACTACATTTTTGGGATTATCATCCTCAAATTTCAATCAAAACATGGTCAGACATTCAGTTTTATCTTTATGGTGTTTTCAGGCCTTTAACATAAGTCTGATCCATTGTTCCCTAAGTGAAGTTTATTCAAAAAAAGCGTGAGTCACTTTCATGTAAATTTTACATTGTTTTACTCAGTTCCTATACTACTTTGAGTTATTATGACTCTTGGGTAACAAAGTTTCAAGCAGGGCTCTCAAGTTTTGAAGACAGGCAAGAGTGACATTCCCCCAACCCGAGAGAGAGAGAGAGATTGATTGATTGATTGATTATGACTGGTGTTGTTTATTATAAGTGTTTGTTGCCTTTTTGGACTTGTTGCCTTCCACCTCCACTGTCTCTTCTTCTGTCTCCTCCTCTAATGGGCCTACCCTTTTCACCACCTTCTCTGGCCCAGCATCCTCTAACCTGGCCTTTTTAGGGGGATTTCCTCTCAGGGCGAATGAGAGGATGCTTAATTGCTTTTTACCTGACATCTTTGAAAGACAGATGCAATGATTAATGCATCCATGGCCAGGATATAACTATAAAATATGACATGACGTGACCTATAAAATCGACTATGCAATACACTTTAATTTATTTAGTGCTAATAAAATTATAAAGCCTATTTGGAGAGAGAGATGTTTATAATGTGACAGTATGTCAGTCATCGTGTGATAACGAAAATATGACTAGGCCTAGACTACTTGTTCTGAGCAGGAGTTGTCAGTGAACAGGCTGTAAAACTGTTGGCTAAGTTACAGACACTCATGAAAAACTGATGCTAATTATCTGGGAAACATTCTCTAACAGCAATCAAGTTGTCACTTTTTGTGTCAAACAAGTTGTGAATTTGTTGTAACATTAAAACAGGAGATCATGACTTACTCTGTTCTCAAAGTGATGCTCAGAGTGGTTTCCTCTATGGGTGAACAAAACTTTTAGAAGACGTTGTAGCAGACACGTGAACAATTCCAGGATATGCTTTTTTTTTTCATTGGTTGTTGTTAAATTTTACCCAAATACAATAGTGCTATGCTAGTGACACTTGAGCCCTGTTCAAGTGTCTATTTAAAAAAATATCAGAGTTATGAATGTGGACCATAGGGTTTAAGAGCTACAGACATTTGTATTTGGGTATGTCATTTTCAGAAAATTCTCAACAGTACCGTTTTTCAAGTTCAAGTCCACCGACGTTAATCTACTGACTGCTTTATTGTCGGATAAAATTGCGGATTCGGCGTTATGATTTGTCAGATCGCCTGTCAATCAAACCCCTGTGGGCAACAGGGCAGGGTGCAAAAAAAATCATGTTTGAATTTGGTATCTTCGATAGGTTCAATCGAAATGTGAGATTCAAAAAAAAGTGTGAGAGTGGGGCTCAAAAAAGAATTTTCCTCAGAAACATGAGCTACTCAGTAAAATCCCCAAGCTATCGGGTTATTTTACTAAAGCTGATGATCACGGAGTGGTGGAACAGTAAGTGGGCCATGATGGAGCAGCTAAAAACACGGCATCATTGACCCCACCAATTTTCAGTTAGTTTGATTATTAACTTGATGGATGTATTATATTGCTTTTTGATCAACACCCCGGGGCACAGTGAGCTCTTAATGCAGCCCTGGCTGTAATAGTAAAATCGTAAAAATAGTAAAAAAATGTTTTCGAGAGAGTTCCATGTGTAATACTAGCTATTTCATATGCAATCCCCAGAGTCCCCAGAGTGTGTATGTGAAGTTTTTGCTCAAAATACCCCACAGATAATTTTTATAGCATGTTAAAATGGTCCCTTTTTTAGGGTGAGCAAAAATGTGTCGTTTTGTGTCACTTTAAATGCAAATGAGCTGCTGTTGATGAATTTATGTAGTTGATGTGGAGTTGACTATCTTCAAGTCTTTGATTAGCATATTCTGTCATGTAGCATACATTTAGCATATTCATTCTTCTATAAAATCGCTCGTGTGGGAACTGTTGTAAGATGCCTACAGAGTGACATGCTGTTGCATTTGTGTTACTGTATTGC
Source organism: Abramis brama (assembly GCF_963993115.1). Lineage (NCBI taxonomy): Eukaryota > Metazoa > Chordata > Actinopteri > Cypriniformes > Leuciscidae > Abramis > Abramis brama. Next base: position 27,861,313 of record NC_139966.1, on the reverse strand, counting down.
ATGTGAGAAGACGGATGCGACAGCTTCAGCAGACTGACCACCCACTGAGCAGACTCTCACAAATGTGATCTACAACAACTCTTCCTCTTCTCATGGACTCACCCCCTTTGTTGCGTGTTCCCGGGGGTGGGGTTTATGTAAATTTTAGGGTTAGTGATGTCACTAACCCGGGAGGAAGCTTGTGTAGTCCCTATCAGCCGTTTGTTGTAGTCCTTGAAAAGTGATTTCTTTTAAAAGCAAACATCTTCCTTTGCTTTGAATTTTGTTGTAATTTTGCAGATGTTGTTTGTTCAAACAGCAACATTATATACTAAAGTTAGAAAAGTGAAATCATAATCAACCACCCCTTTAAAAACAATAAAAAACACTGCATAAAATTATTTGCAAATACATACTCTAATGTTACACATCCATTCAGTGCCTATCCACCCAGTAACCTATTTTCTTTGAATGTGCAAGACTTCTGATTCATCACTGCCATTATGAGTAAAACATAAGGCTATTCTATGTCTTGCTGTGTTGTATAGTAAAGCTGACTTGAGATTAAGGCTCAATCCCAATTCACCCCTTGCCCCTACCCCTCCGCTTTGCGCGTTCACGTTTAGGGGTAGGGTGTCCCGATTCTTGTTGCAATAGAGGGGTAGGGCGAAGGGGTAGGGCTACATAGCCCTCAAAACGGGAGATTTTTCAGAGGCACACTCCAAACGGAGGGCTACGAGAAAGTTCCCAGAATGCATAGCGAATCACCGGCGAGATGGCTTCACAAACGGCTAAAGGAAGTCACACATATCACATTATCTAGTTAGGCTAACTGCAACAAAATATGTTAATATGTTTGCTGTCCATCCTACATACCACAGATGGTATCCATCAGCATTCGCAGACGTTGAAGACGTCTCCGTTTTCTTGTCCGAGTTGCGGCAGACAAGTGCAGAAAGATGCATACAGCCCATACGACAGAGATTGCCACAGCGGAGGACGGCATATTGGTATCGTTGACAGTCGTTGTCATGGAGAAATCCTGTAAAAACTCGTCGCTTCCGTAACGTCAGAGCCTTCGTAGACGACTGATAACGTATCGGGTTGTTCCATTTCGTAGGGGAATATTTCAACCCCTTGGCCATTGTAACTGTTTTAAGGGCCAAGGGGTACACTCGAAAACAAGGGGTAGGGGCAGGGGGTGAATTGGGTGTGAGCCTAAAAGTAAGTACAATTCATTTCATGATGTTTCACGTGACAACTGATTTTACATGAGCTGAAATTTACCATATAAATGTTTCCATATAAATTTGTAGTTTACACTTTTAATCCATATATTACTCTATTAAGCAAAGAAAACATAAATATGTAGTTAATATGCTAACTTTGACAGCCTCAATTATATTGTAACAGTCAATATATTAATAATTAGAATTAACAATTCTAAATTTAACCTAGGTTACAGTTAAATGTTTAATCCTGGCTTGAACATAACTGTAGATGAATGCTTGCTTGGGCTCAGGGGCCGGTGCCCATTCAAGCAAAATATGCAGAGCAAACTAGCTAAATATGGTCTCAAAATCTGGGTAACTTGTGATGCCAAAAGCCGCTACAGCTGGAACATGCAGGTGTACAACGGAAAACCTGCAAAAGCACAACACAAGCAAACATGTAGTGCTTGAAATACTACGTGATCACATGTGACCATTTTTTCACCTCTTATGCTCTTGGCACAAGAGCACTTACAAAGAAAATTAAGAATGGTAGAAAGTTTGCAAAAAAATCAAGCCAGAGCTCCCAAGAGCATTGGTCACAAGAAGAAACAGGGCTCATTTTTCATCTCTGTATGCATGCACAAACACACACACCATCGACACGACTACTGCCAAATAAAGAACAAGAATGTGATTGTTATGAGCACCGCACACAAGTATACAGCATTCAGTGATCGTGAGGACAGAAAAACCAAGATGATTTTAGACTACACCACCATAATTGGAGTGGACAATCTATGCAAGGTATGTGATACTTTGTATTTGTTCATTGCTAATAATAATGAAATAATATTTTATAACTTCTATTCTAAGCTAAATGGATATCAATAGATGAAAAGAATATTTACTAAAATTGTGTGCATGTGTTTGTGTAATATTCCAGATTATCGCAACATATACATGTGGGCTGGTTCTTCCAGAACTGGTTCCTCCACGGCTGTTTCCTCCAGAGCTGATGCCTCCATCCCTCTATGATCAGTCACTCAGAAAAAGAAAAAAGAAAAGAAAAAGGTTCCAAATGTGCCATCCAATGGATGTTTATATGTAAATAGTTAAAATTATATTCATTGTTATTAACAATTGTATTCCTCTTTTTCTTCAATTTACTGTTTGATAATTATTGTGTTTGCTCTTATTTTAGCCTAATTGCTGTTCCTGATATATGTTGCACATGCAACAATGCATAAAATAATTACAGTTTGGATATTTATAGTTAAAACTATAAAACTATAGTTGTTATTTGCATTTTATTTCTATTTTTCAGTCTTACTGTTTGATAATGATTGTGTTTGCTGTTATGTTAGTTTTTGATGTTTGATCTTAGTTCATAATTGCTGTTCTCTTCTCTCTCTTTTATTACCATTTATTGAATTAAATGCCAATAAATTGTTGTATATAACATGTTTTGACTTATTGCTATCCATTCCTTATTATGTTAGATTTTTTAATTATCAATCACATACTGAGTAACAAAAATGCTTTCCATGTGTTCCCTTTTGTACAAAAAGTATTTTTTTAACAGGTTACACATTACACTGTGTCACTATGTCATTGTATTACTGTCATACCCAAATGGTCAAGAAAAGCCCATGTGAATTGAGCAGAGATATATATTACAGTACAAAATGTTCAGTATCAAATGTGTATTCACATTGCATTACACTGTGCATCAAGCACCAGTGTTATATTTAACACACCCTTGGAAATCACAGAGAAATGCTGACAAAAATTGGCCATGCAGTATGACGGCTAATTCTTTATTATAACCTATAAATGTCATGTGAAAATATAGATTTAAAAATTCATGCAGTAAAAAAAAAAGTCAACCTTTGTATGATACATTACACATAATCTCCTTCATTTACCTGGTCTAGAACTTATGATTACTCATATTTTTTGTTATTATTAATATTTATTGTTAAATTCAAAGGTCCATATAAAAATATTGGCAAAATACAGTTGCCAAAAATGGATTTTGTTAGACAATTAGACTGTTTATAAATCTTCAGTGTTGAACAAACACCTGAATATGGCCTAGAAACCCCAACCCGAAATGGCAAACTATGGACAATATTTCAGCTCATTCTGATTTATGTCAAGTTCAAAGAACCAAAAAGATTAGTAGGCGTACAGTAAAAATGTTACAAGTTTGGATTTATTACATGGACGGAGCAAGAACATAATGTTAGTGTCTAAAATTAATGTGACCAGTTCAGCTGCATGATACTGACCCTCTTTAACTTAAACTGAATGTACAAAGCAAACTATTTGCTGAAATAACTACAACATTAACAACATAAGCATCAATCTGTCAATCAGATGTGTGTGAAAGTTTTCTTTGTTACAGCATAACAATAGACTCGGTTTATTCCTGTGATGGCAAAGCTGAATTTTCAGCATCATTACTCTAGTCTTCAGTGTCACATGATCCATTTGTAACATTATACACTACCATTCAAAAGTTTGGAGACAGGAAGATTTTACTTCTAATTAATAAATTAGAAATTAATACTTCTATTTTAGCAAGGATGCATTAAATTGATCAAAAATGACAGTTAAGACATTTAGAGCGAGCGCGGGTTCACACAAATGTATTTGGAGGTTATTTTGCTATTGACCCTCAGCAAATATATTTTTGAACAGCTTTCTTAAGTTTAATATCACGATCATTGGTTGGTGCTTACTGCTTATTGTTTAGCACGCAATAAAGCGTAACGTTGGGAGAGTAGCATCAAGTTTGGAGAGTGTACTTGATGAATTATTCTAATATAAATAAGTTCATATCGTGAAAATGTCAAAAGACAGTCAAGCATGTATTTCATTTACCATATCCATGAGTAAAGCTGGTAGTGTTTCTGATTAAAAGAGATTCCGAAGATGGAACTGCTAATAACAATCAGGATAGCAGGAAACTCACTCACTGTTTAGTGACGTCATTGTATGTTCCGTATGGTCGGTGTCGGTCACAGTGCCTTTTAATTTCTGTTTTTGATCCGGCAATTATTTATTTACAAATTTAGCACCGGGTGTAACGGAAATTAAAACAGTCAGGAACAGTCTCAGTCAAAAAACAACTGTATATGATATTCACTAAGTCTGGGCAAATAGTATCAAAGATTTGTTTAACGTCATATGGAGATATGGTTGGCTTTAATTTTAGGGTGATTTCTCTACATGTCTTTAAAGAGACTAACTCAAAGTCAATTAGTCATATATTTTAAGTCCATAGTCATATTACTCAGTATCGAATTAAATGTTCCTAAGTAGCATAAAATTGATTAGCTACAGTATGCCTATACACTATACCATTTTGCTTTTTAGACACATCTCACACTTTTTTTCCTTTTCATTAGAGGTTCTAAATATTTTCAACACACCATTGGACAACATTAATTTATGTATTTCACAAATAATTAAACTCTGAAATATTCTGACAGCTCTTTAATTATTTGTTTATTGTATGTTAATTTCTATCCACTTTTGTGATTTTAGACAGCAGCATCTGAACGGGACTTTTATTTTGGCTAGGTGACGTCATAAGTATGCGCCGTGCTCCTGTATCTGTTGGTATGGCTGAAGAAAGGTTTGTGTTCTTAAACATTTAGTGTTTAAAATCAATGCAACCCGGTCAGGCAATCTTAGATTTATTTTTTTATTTTTATTTTTTTGTAAAATGGCTTAATAGTTGTTGAATGTAACGGTGTATGAACGTTATTATTTATGAGTAAAGTGAATCTACAAATCAGTAACAGAAAATGTGCGGCTCATTTAGCTCTCTATGCCACTTATGAGGCTGAATCCAGCTTCTTATTCGCAGCTTCTTATTGACGCTATCCGTTCCACCTTAAATGACGCGAACTTCCGCGTTTGCTGGCTTCTTATAGGGCTTGGGCGTCGTGACGTCATACTTGGCGTGGCGGCCATGTTGATGGCCTCGCGAATGTAAACATACAGCAAGTCGAACGAGGAGAAGCAGAGTTGGGAGAAAGAAAAAACATGTTAAAATCCCGAAAAGGATGTGGAATTTACGGGGATACGTTAAATAGAGAAGCCAGGGACCAGTAACGTTATGTGGACAAAATCGGCAAAAAAGTGTAGTTAGTAGCTGTCAACCCTCCCGTTTTTTTCGGGTTTCTCACGCATTTGAGCTCTTTTTCCGCTGTCTTCCCGTTTTAGTATTTTCCTATAAAATTTCAACATTCATCTTTCTGTTGCTATTCCTCTGCTGACAGCACAAATTCGTGCTACAAAACTGCAGCATTAACTAAGCGATTTGTTAAGCTAGATCTAACGTGACTTTGCTTACAGATTGGCGTGAAATCGTGCTCTCACAACAACCACGCTGTTATCTTAAAAAGGCCAATATCACGCTAAGGTTGCCTTCAAGTAAGCAAAACGATGCTTTGAAAACATCTGTTTCGCTGGAAGGGCAAGGGGGTAGCAACAGTACAGAGACTGACAGGTCCGATGGAAGGGCTAACATTAATGTTAAGAGAGTAAGGTATTCAAATACGGGATATTTTACAGGGAAATTTGTCCACATACTGGTTCCTGGTTTCCCTAACGTATCCCGGTAAATTCCACAACCTTTTCGGGATTTTAACATCTTTTTTCTTTCTCCCAACTCTGCTTCTCCTCGTTCACTTGCTGTATGTTTACATTCGCGAGGCCATCAACATGGCCGCCACGCCATGTATGACGTCACGACGCCCAAGCCCTATTGACGCTCAACTTAGGGACCTGCGGTTTTTCTCTTTTTCGCGTTTTTTAAGGGTATTGTGTTACTGTGTCTATTTTCAGACTAAAATAATAATAAACTATGTTTAAATGCAAATAATACTGATATATCAGCGAAAATGGACTGTAAAAATATAAAGGCATATAAATATAACTAGGCTACAGTATTCTTTAATAACTGTAGCCTACATGTCATCAGCTCAATTTAGGGACCATGTGGTTTTTCTCTCATTTACACTTTTTAGGGACCCTGTTTATATTGTAGGCCTATCTATTTTCAGAAAAGAATAATAAACTATTTTCAGAAAAGAATAATAAACTATTTTGAAAGGTAAATACAAATAATAATAACATAAAATGACTGTAAAAAATATAATTAGGCCTACACCATTCTTGCCGTATTATTACAAATAAAATAATTTGAATGTATTTAAAAAATATTAAATACTTTTTTTAAATTTATTTTTCATTATTATTACAAATTAAAAATTCACAAGGTAACCAGAGATTATGCTCCAGCTTGGATCCAGCCTCTTATGAAGACTTCAGACACATTTGAATAAATTAAACCTACCCTGCAAGGACTCCAGAACATCAAACTTGGATGATTATTCAAAAATGATCATTTTATCATTGCTTTAAACTACACACTAATTTTGCTTAAATGTTCTATGATATTTCTAATTTGTGCTATCTTAAAACTGTGCTTTCTGATATCTCATAAAATCCTATTGTGGTTTTGTAATGGAAACCTGCATTTTCTGTAAAGCTGCTTTGAAATGATGTATTGTGAAAAGCATTATACAAATGAATGTATGAATTAAATTGAATTGACTTGAAAGAGCCATTGCATGGTTACTGTACATTTTAAAGTTATGGACCCAATCTGACAACACAGAGTTATCACATTGTTGGCCCATTTGGGGGCGTTTCACTGATGCTTTATACCATGCATCTGTGCTTGAATTGCACAATTTCAGATATTTTTACTGTAGAATTTTGAAATTATGGACCCATGAAGTTGACAAACATAGTACAGTTAGAAGAGCCATTGCATTGTTGGCTCAATTAGGGGCTCTATACCTCAGCTGCCTTTGAGGCTGCGTTAAAAGTTGCACTGGGGCCTTATACCCAGTGTGCTTGACTGTAGACATGCACAATTTCAAGTTACACACCCATGAATTTCAATTATAAATTTCCTGTCGCTATAACAATAATAAAATACTATAATAAAACTATAACAATTGGATTTGAAGAACTGAAAATACATTTTGTCCAACATTAAACAAAGTAATTCATTTATCTTCATCATTTACTAAACTTTTTTTGGTTATCTTATCCTATATGAAAACTTTACGAAATTGTTTACGAAAACTTTACGATGTTATCAATATGAAACCGTAAATGTCAAAAATATTTATATAAATTTATATATTTATATATAATATTTATATATACAAAGATTTATATAAATATACATAGATATATGGCCAGTCATATTGCGTAGAAGTAGCGCCACAAAATGGGCTGAAGGCACAATACGGCTCATTGTGCATTGTGTAATGTTCAAAGCTTCATTAAAATGAGCTTACGTCCACTTTAACGCACCCTCTGAGGTGTCTGAGAAACAGCACCGCAAAATGGGCTGAATGTACATTAGGCGTTTCTTTTTGCATTGTGTAATGTCAAGTTCAAAGCTTCATAAAAAAATTATTCCACAGTAATAATTGCTCAAAATGAGTAATTCGTTAGAGAAGTAGCTCTACCATAATGGGCTTATGTCCAATTTAACGCACCCTCTAAGGCTGACGAGAAACAGCAACACAAAATGGACAGAAATTCAACAGTTGGCTCATTGTGCATTGTGTAATGTCAAGTTCAAAGCTTCATAAAAAAATAATTTCACAGTAAAAACTGCTTAAAATTTGGATTTTGTTAGAGTAGTAGCCTTACTATAATGGGATAATGTCCACTTTAATGCACTCTCTGAGGCTGCCAAGAAACAGCGCCACGAATTGTGCAGAAAATTTTCTTTGTGCATTGTGTATTGTTTTTACAGTCCATTTTCACTGATATATCAGTATTATTTGCATTTTAAAAAAATGATTATTCTTTTATTCTGAAAATAGACACAAAAGTAACACAATCCCTTTAAAAACGCGAAAAAGAGAAAAAACGCACGTGTAACGACAATTGTAGTTAAAGTAGTGTAATATATTAAATGTATTTATTAAAATTCCAAATATAAATAATAAATATTACCGTAAGTGCCTGTGTTATATGTATTATTTTATTACATTTTAGTGCTAGTAAGTTTTTGGTCTAATCAGGTTTAAGTCCATTAACTCTCTCTCTGACTGACTCTCTTACCAGTGAACTGAACTACTGAACTAGAGCTGATTGAGACACAGAGATTTAGTGTGGATTTATTTTTCTTTCTGTTAATTATTCTCATCTTAAACAGGACAAAGACACAGAAAAACTCCTGGTGAAGCGACTGAGATCCACATGATACTATTATAAAGATGGCGTTTATTAAAGAGGAGAGTGAAGACATTAGGATTGAAGAAGTATTCGGTGTGAAACAAGAAGAAAATGAGGAACAAACAGGTTGGTTTTCTTTTGAACATTTTTGAATAAAGTAAATGTTAGTTATAAACTTTTCAGTTGTTCTCTATAAGGGATTTTTTTCTTCTCATCTTTATCAAACCAGTCTTGGAGCACTCGTTACTCATTGAATCAAGCTATAATTTAGAAAAAAAACCATTAGCATATAAACAAAATAATAAAAAAATAAAATCCAGCTGACATAGCTTGGTAGAGTTACTTTAACTTTACAACAAACATAATAACAAACTTCAACATAGTAGATGTTTTAAATCAAACTGTCTGAACATTTCAAAGCAACACAAACAGTTCCGATCAAAAACACAAATTGTGCACTAAATAAACATCTGTTGTGACTTTCACATCTTCCATTGAGCCCAGATGTAAATGTAGCATCTTAAAGGGGACCTCTTTTACAAGATGCAATATAAGTCTCAGGTGTTCCCAGAATGTGTCTGTGAAGTTTCAGCTCTAAAAACCCCATAGATCATTTATTATACCATGCTATAATTGCCTATTTTTGAGTGGAAGGAAAAACATGAGGTTTCGCTCATTTATCTTCAAATGCAAATGAGCTGCTGCTCCCTACCCCACTTTTCCAGAAGAGGGCTGTGCCTTTACAGCTTGTGCCTCAGATACTCTGACAAAAACTACAAAACATCTGTTTGGTTTTAATTATCATCTCTACCACGTTCACGTTGCATTGCAGCTCTTCATCATTATGAAAGTTTGTTATATGCATGCGTTTTAAAACCATATCAGTCTAAACTTCGGATATATGGTTTTCTGAGCGTGTGTGCGAAGCACGCGCACAGAAAGCTGGATGTCAGATGGCGGATCCCGTGATTATTAAACTAAGTTCTCTTCTATAGCGCTTAAACTGTCAAAAACACATAAACGGCTTGTTCTGAGACACTGCTTGATTTAAGGGGATTTAAAAGAGAGTGGGTGGGTAATATTAACCATTATGGTGGTTGTGTACACACTGCCAACACACATTTATGTTCAAACACCATGTAAAAGGGGATTTTGCATAATAGGTCCTTTTTAAGTTGATCTAAGATGAGTGTTTCTTCTCCTGAACTCCATGTGGCAGCAACACGTGGGATATTCAGGGGTGTGATTCTTCCGGATAAATCCGGCTTTTCCGACCTGAAAATGATGCTCTTGTAAATCATGCAAATCCGCTCTTTTTTTTCTTTGGGGTTGCGCGCAAAGCACGGTTCGGGTATATGACCGCTCACCGCTGTCAACGTTTTTTGTGCCTCCGATTCATGTCTTCATGTCACTCCGCAAGTAGTCCATTCATTTGTTACTATGAAACTTCATTCAAAGTAAAGCTCCACCAAAGAGCCTGCACTCGTTGCGGAAGGTTATCTAAAGTCTGCTAAGAATTTTGGACGTGTGGGGCAAACTATTTATTTTCTTAGCTGAAGCCAAACAAAATAAATGTTAAGAGAGACATAGTGGAGTTCCTATTTTCGTTTTGCCAAGTATAATAAATTCTGTAGTCTACCCCTTACATGACCTGTCAAGTGACATTATTCTAAAACGCATACACATAAAACTCCCCCGACATGGTTAGAAAATACTGCCTTTAGAGCCAGCTGCACATCGAGAAAATGCCATAGCAAGATCAGAATATAGCCTATGGAAGCCCTGAACCGCAACAAAAAAATAAAGAAAAAATAATAAAATCTAGCATTTCGAGATTAAAGCCGAAACATTTCGAGAATAAAGTCGAAAGAGTACGAGAATACAGTCTTCCGTAGAAGTTGTGTGTGTGCTTGCCGTTGTTTCATTCATTCATAACGGTGCGCGTCCACTGGCGCAGATCGAGTGTTTCCAATTCATTGCGCGCTCGTGTGTAAAGAAATGCGCTTGTTAAGTTGAATTGCCTCAGACATGGATCTACACAAAATAATAGCTTTTTACTTTTATCTGGGCTTTCAACAAAAGGAAATTCTACAGGTGCCAATCTACCAACATGGCATTAGGCTACCATTATAGGACGTTATATAATATAATATAATATAATATAATATAATATAATATAATATAATATAATATATAGGACGTTTGCACTGTATTTCATTAAATGTATATAAATTATGTCACTGTGTTGGTGTGGGGTGGGTCTTGGTAGGTGCGCCATATATTTTCCTGCTTTTTTGTCCTTTGCTAATCACACCTATGGATATTCTTAACATTAAACCAAACAGCGTAAATGTGAATGTCAGCGCCTGCGGCTGTCTCTATTTTCTTTTCTGAAAGCTTAAATTCAGCTTTATTTCTGTAGGATAATTAAAAGATTAAACACTAACCCTAAAAGTCTTAAGCTAGTCCCAGACTAATATGCATGTTTGAACTGTTTTAACTGAAAGCAACTTGCACTGACTCGTTGTAAAATATGTCAGTGCCATTGTTTTGCCTCAAGATGCACACCAGTAAAAAAATTAAATGGCACATTTATAAAAGCTACTTAAATGTTCTAATTGAACTAACCGAAAGTCACAGCATTTCAACACAACTTCTGCTCACATGTTTGAAGGCTGCTATTGGATCATTGAGGTTAAACGTCATATTATGCAACTACGCATTACTTTACGGAGAGCTTGTGACCCACTAGCCGCGATCTGCCGTGCCCTAAGAACAAATGGTGCAAAAAAATACAGTTAGTGTGGTAGTTACAAAATTACTATGCACATGCACAAAATGCACATTTTAGAGTGGCCTTTTATTGTGGCCAGCCTAAGGCACACCTGTGTAATAATTATGCTGTCTAACCAGCATCTTGATATGCCACACCTGTGAGGTGGATGGATCATCTCGGCAAAGGAGAAGTGCTCACTAACACATATTTAGACAGATTTGTGAACAATATTTGAGAGAAATAGGCCTTTTCTGTACATAGAAAAAGTCTTAGATCTTTGAGTTCAGCTCATGAAAAATGGGGGCAAAAACAAAAGTGTTACGTTTATGATTTTGTTCAGTGTAAATAGCTATCGTTAGTTACATTACACTGTTTAATGTCAGGCAGGCAGGCAGGCAAACAATCCATCCACCCACTTTTGTGGACTGTCATATGTTGAAAGGAAATATCAAATTGAGGATCATTGCCATAACAGTAAAAACTAATGAAAATGTCCCTCAAGGAAAGTGTATATAAGGAGAGGACCCAGCAGAGGACCCAGTACTGAGCAGAGCCGGACAGTAATGGAGTACATTTACTTGAGTACAGTACTTAAGTACAATTTTGAGGGATCTGTACTTTACTCGAGTATTATTTTTGGGGAGTACTCATGACTTTACTCAAGTACATTTAAGAGGCAAATATTGTACTCTTTACTCCACCACATTTCTATCCATAACTGTGAGTACCCGATACTACTTCTAAAAAAAAAAAAGGAAAAAAGAAACATCTCGGAAACCCTCAATTTGTTGTTTCCCTCTCAAATGTGATTGGCGGAAAGCTGAAGGTGATTGCTGATAGGCTGTCCCAATCAGTGGCGCCTGCACAATCCAAAGTCAACTCCATGGTCAGATTTAAGTAAGTATGGAAGCTTGTTTCCACCACAAAATAAAAAAATTTAAATGATAATTGCGACTTTTTATCTCACAATTGCGAGTTTACATCTCGCAATTCTGAGAAGAATAAGTCATAAAAAGTCAGAATTGCGTGAAATAAAGTCGCAATCGTGTGTTATAAAGTCAGAATTGCGAGATATAAAGTCACAATTGCGTGTTATAAAGTCAGAATTCTGACTTTTTTTCTCGCAATTGCGACTTTATATCACGCAATTCTGACTTTATAACACGCAGTTGCGAGTTTATATCTCGCAATTCTGACATATTTTCTCAGAATTGTGAGATATAAAGTCCAATTCTAAGGGGGGAAAAAAGACAGACTTTTTTTTTTTTTTTTTTACCTCAGAATAGTTTAAACACGCAATTGCGACTTTATATCATGCAATTCTGACTTTATATCTCGCAATTGCGTATTATAAAGTCAGAATTCTGACTTTATAAGACGCAATTGCGACTTTATATCTCGCAATTCTGACTTTATAACACGAAATCGCAACTTTATTTCACGCAATTCTGACTTTATAACACGCAATTGCGACTTTATTTCACGCAATTCTGACTTTATATCTCGCAGCAGGAGTATTTTTTTTCCCAGGATGGTAGGGGAAGACTCATGAATATTCATTAGGGAAGTCATCCCTGATTGGTCTTAACCCCAGTGAAGACCAATCAGGGATGACTTCCCTAATGAATATTCATGAGTCTTCCCCTACCATCCTGGGGAAAAAAATATCGCATCCCGAACCCGTGGCCCCACCTCGCCAGACTATTTCAATTTTCTGAACAAGTTAATGATAGTTTTCGCTTCAAGTGTTTGCTGTGTTTACCAATGTAAGCACTGTGGCAGTAGTAGGCCTAATGCAATATTTAGAAAATGTACTCTTGTACTCTTGATACTCAAGTACTTTTAAAAACAAGTACTTTAGTACTTTTACTTAAGTAGACATCTGACTGTAGTACTTTTACTTGTACTTGAGTAAAATTTAGCAAGGGGTATCTGTACTTTTACTCAAGTAATGAAGCTGTGTACTCTGTCCGCCTCTGGTACTGAGCCTTGTGGCACTCCACACTTGTTTGATCCAGACATCTTCATTCAGACAAATGTGGTAGCAGTCAGACAGATAAGACCTAAACCATGCTAATGCTTGTCCACTAATGCCAACATAATTCTCAAGCTAAGCAAGAGAATGTTGTGGTCTATCCTGACTGAAGAACAGTGTCTCAACATAGTTGAGAGGACATTATTTTTCGAAAAATGTAGATATGAATGGCAGATTTGGGATTGGCCCATAATAAACCAATTCTCTTGGGTCAAGTGGTAAGGGGTTTCATTACTGCCAGCTCTCTTAGACTGTCTTGCTTTTTTGGATGTGTCCTGAAGAATACATTTTTTTATTGAGAAGAGATTCTAAGATAAGGTAACTCCAATTTCAGTAGCTTATTAGGTATAGGATCTAGCACATATGTTGTTGGCTTTGATGTGTTAATGCAGTATTTTGATGTTTGTTCTTTTGTGCTATTAAACTGGTGTTAATTTGCATGTTGTTGTTTTTTTGCTTTAGACCTCATGACACTGAAAGAAGAAAGTCAAGAATTTAATGAAAATTATGAGAAAGATCAGTGTGATGAACATCATGATGTCATGACTGGAGAAAAATCCACAGAGACAGAAAAGACTCCATCACAAAAAAGAAAAGGTCCGAAAAACGTATCTAAGAATTATTGCATCTGCCATCAGTGTGGAAAGAGTTTAACTAAAAAAGGAAGCCTTAAAAAACACATGAGAATTCACACTGGAGAGAAGCCTTTCACATGCCAACAGTGTGGACAGAGTTTCACTCAAAAAGGAAACCTTAAAAAACACATGAGAATTCACACTGGAGTAAAGGCTTACACCTGCAAACAGTGTGGACAGAGTTTTGCACGCAAAGAAAACCTTAAAGGCCACATGAGCATTCACACTGGAGAGAAGCCATACACCTGCAAACAGTGTGGACAGAGTTTCACTCAAAAAGGAAACCTTAAAAAACACATGAGAATTCACACTGGAGAGAAGCCTTTCATATGCTCTCAGTGTGGAAAGAGTTTTATAAATAAAAAAGGCCTTGATTTACACATGAAAGCTCACACTGGAGAGAAGCCTCACACCTGCAAACTGTGTGGGAAGAGCTACTCACAAAAAGAATATCTTAAGAATCACATGAGAATTCACACTGGAGAGAAGCCTTTCATATGCTCTCAGTGTGGAAAGAGTTTTATAAACAAATCAATCCTTGAGGTTCACATAAGAACTCATACTGGAGAGAAGCCTTTCACCTGTCCTCACTGTGGAAAAAGTTTATTTTGCAAAGGAAACCTTAAGATTCACATGAGACTTCACACTGGAGAGAAGCCTTATACATGTCTTCAGTGTGAGAAGAGTTTCAGATATCAAAGAGACCTGAACCGTCATTTGCAAACTCATTCCTGAAATCAACTGTACTGTGTTCTGTATGTGGTAAGAGGTTTACTAAATACAGCAGTTTCAGAAATCACTTGCATATTCACTCTGGATGATGACATTTAATTTTGTAAAAAATTTAATAAAAATATGTGCTTTTAACATTAACAGTAACATTAATCATCTATAAACCTATACAGGAGAATACATCAATATTTTTCTAAATATTCAAACTGTTCATTCATCGCATCTTCAAAATAAAAATGTAAACCCTCATGAGTTTGCGTGTTTTGATGTCCACGTGTTACTGTTCAAGAAATTACAGTGGCTGTAACATTTCGTAAAGAAGTGGCCAAATATTAAAGGGATGATCTTCCATGGGTCTGCCATTAACGAAGTGGAAAGAGCAAATGTACAGAAATTTTGGCGGTTTCTCACAAATGTGTCGCTCAAATACACAAATGAGAAATACATAAACTACTGCTGCATTAAGAACATTAATAACGTAATTTAACATATACCATTTCACCTTTACTGCATTGTGTCATACATTAAGAATGTGTGTGAGCAAAGAACTCAAAATGGCAATTGAACGGTTAATGCAACAGATGCACTGTTAACTATTTGACTAAAACATAAAAATAACAAGCAACTCGCATTGCCAGCGTGTTCACACATTACAATAATGCTTTTAAGCAAAGCCGGCGAGCTTCTTGCAGCGTGCAGATCATAAGGTGCCCCACATCCATATTCAGTTCTGGAGTGTGGATTATGGTCAAAACAAATATATTGCAGGTATTTTTAGTGTTCACAATACTAGGATTAGCAGAAGTGGCTTACCAGAAATCTAGCACATTATTCACTTAAGAGCGGGCGCCGCCATTTTTGAAACATAATAAGGTGGGTAGTTTGAACAACAACAAGTAATACTCATGATCAGGCTAAAATGGGTGTATTTTTAATCCAATTAATTAATTCACCACTAATTTAGATATTTTTATTAGATTAGATAAATTAGATATTTCTCAGAAATGTAATATGTTTACCTGATGGAAGCAATGAGCTCATGGGTGGGAGAACCGGATGATATCAGATGGATGACTGATCATTAGCTACGCAAAGTTCCAGCAGTCTCATTGGTTATAATTAATTACGTGCTGAAGAACTGATAATGGTCATCTTATTTGTGTAGGTTTAAAATGATATAACTGAGCATTACCTTTTCCATTAATTTTCCCCCTCATTTTATAAACATTTAATGAAGTAATACATAAATAAAGAATACAAACAATAATAATAATTCACTATCAGTAATTAAAAAAATATACAATTCATTAAAATAAGTTCCTTAAAATACATTATTATAATAAATACAATTCATTAAAAACAAAATTCATTAAAAAACATACATAATGAAAATCATTTAAATCAGGAAAGTGTTTTTTTTTTCAACAATGTGAATGTCTCAGCAGTGCATTATTTGTTTGTATTCGGTGTATTTCACTGTGGATTATTTGGTAAATTTCGAGGCAGGCTTTGCAAACAGACTTTTATGATATGGATCTGCCAGCAAAGCCACAAACATGTAAGTAACCATCCCAGCGGGCACCTTGATGTCAAAATGACGTCACGAAATAGGTCAAAAATGAAAGTCATATTGACGTCAAAGTTTCAATGTCAATTTGATGTCAAGATTTTGACCTAGAGCTGCTGATGTCATTTGCCAAACAAAAAGGTGAAATGCATGGCCGTACACTTATTACCAGCTTCACTTAAAACTAACCAGATTTACTTTATTTAATTTCCGGTTTAAAGAAATCATATTTTGCATTTTAAAGTCACCATGATGGCGGTTAGCGTTTGCTTTAGTTGGGCTCTTGACCCTTGACTCTTTAATATAAAATTTCTCTGGCTGCTATAATTCTGTGTTTATAAAGCACATGTGTTATAGCAAAAAAAGCCATGAGAAAATGAGATCAGGTAATGTTGGCTGTTTATTGATGATGGTGATGATATCATCATGTAATTGCCTGAATCCCTGATCTTATTCAGTGTCTAATGCTTTGATTATATAGGACTTGTGATTTTAATCTTGTTTTCTAATAGAAGCCGTTTAATTTTACAGCATGAGAGCAGTGTTGTTTATCAAATTATATAAAGGATTTAAAAAACATTTAGTGCATTAAACTTTTTCCTCTACATTATTACTTAGCCATCAAGAATCAGTGTATGACTCTCAACAATGGTGACAATCAATGAAATGCTTCAGCTGCAGTGCATGCTGGGTACCACCAATCAAAACTCACCCATATCTCCCAGCATGCATTGCGGCTTTAATAAATTATGCAGCTGGAGTTGATCTGATTATCTGGATTTTTTGTTTGATTGTCACCATTGTTGAGATTCATATGCTGTTTCTTGATGTCTGTGTGTGTCTAAGTACTGCCATAGATCAAAGGTTTTTGTGCACTAAATAGTTTTTAGAAACCACGTATATTATTTGATAAAACTTCTAGACATGCTGTAGATTCAAATGACTTCTACTATGAATAAAACAATATTAAAACCACAAGTCCTATATAATCAAAGCATTAGACTCTGAATAAGATCAGGGATTCAGGCAATTACATGATGATATCTTCATCATCAATAAACAGCCAACATTACCTGATCTCATTTTCTCATGGCTTTTTTAGCTACAACAATTGTGCTTTATAAACACAGAATTATAGCAGCCAAAGAAAATTTTATATTAAAGAGTCAGGGGTCAAGAGGACAACTAAAGCAAACGCTAACCACCATCATGGTGACTTTAAAATACAAAATATGATTTCATTAAACCGCAAATTAAATAAAGTAAATCTGGTTAGTTTTAAGTGAAGCTGGTAATAAGTGTACGGCCATGCATTTCACCTTTTTGTTTGGCAAAATGACATCAGCAGAGGTCAAAATCTCGACATCAAATTGACATCGACACTTTGACGTCAATATGACTTTCATTTTTGACCTATTTCGAGACGTCATTTTGACATCAATGTTGATGTCATATTGATGTTAAATTGACGTCAAGGTGCCCGCTGGGATGTTTATTCTAATGCCTGACCTGTTCAGATAGATTATCTTTCTCTCAAAATCGTTCAATACTGTTTTCTGTTCAATCACTTAATTCACGTGATCAACAGAGTGTCTTTCATCTGTTCAATGCTCATCACTGCAATCAACATGATTCGTTATTCTCAATAGCTGTAATAGTAAAATCGTAGTAAAAAATTTCGAGAGAGTTCCACATGTAATAGTAGCTATTTCATAAGCAAAGATGTCAGCCAATCACAGCAGTGGGCGTTTACACTGAAGTCTCACAGCAGACACACCCCTTTAAACAGAGCATTCAAATCAAAGGACTAAAATCAGGCTAGGAAAATGCCTTTTATTTCTAAATTATTTTTTGATGTAAATATGGTCAGTTTCTGGCTAGATCACCACATATACGTTTGGATCCAGAAGGACCCTTCTAATGCTTCAGAATAGAGAATGGGAGACCCTTCCTCCATTCGAAACACAGAGGTCCAGGCAGGCGTAACATTGTTAAAAACAACAACAGCACAATAAATTTCAGCAAAGATGTGTCTATTAACTTTCTTACTTTTCTTTTTTTTTTTAAGTTGTATGGGAGATGCCTTCCCCAACAGACCCATTTTCTCCAGAATTGTCCAAAAACAGCAGAAAAAGGTACTTATGAAAAAAATTAAGACATGGGTGCAATCTTAACCCCTTAACGCCTGAATTTATATAGCTGTATATAAAAAAAATGTTTTATTTGTGTTTTTGCCTTTAAGTAGATGTTAAATAATGTTGAGATTATCAATTTCACTTTTGCAAATAAACTAAATTTTTAAAATAAATTTCAACAAATAAATAGAAATTTTGGTATGTTGCAAATTTGCGACAACAGGCATAATGGTCAATTTGGGGTCAATTTGGTATGTTGCAAATTTGCAACAGCAGGCATAATGGTCAATAATAAGATAACAAAAAACACAGTAAAATAACAGTGAAAAAACAATGTTTTATTTATTCACCCTTTTTTTTACTTATTTATTTATATAAATCTGCAACAGCAGGTATTCAATAATAAGAATTATGACCAATTTCATGTCACCAACACAATATACACAAACGTTACTGTTAAGGCTATAGGAAACATTGCATTAATTTGAATTGTAGATTGATTTGAATTGTAAATTAAGTTTTCAAATGTATGTTGCTGAACCTGAAAGAATGAGAGGGAATGCACAGAAACAGTTCTTTGTACTATAACAATGTAACATAACAATGCTACTCCACTCTTTAATTATTTAAGGAGCAGGGGCCGTGAAACACCTCTTGGGTAGCCCCAGGGTTAACCTCCACACACACACACACACGCACACACACACACACACACGCGCGCACACGCACACACACACACACACACGCGCACACACACACACACACACACGCATGCATACATACATACACACACTCACGCACGCACACACACACATGCATACATACAAACACACACATGCACGCATTCACGCACACGTGGACACACATGCATGCATACATACACACACTCAGGCATACATACACACACTCAGGCATACATACACACACTCAGGCATGCACGCACAACAATGTAACATAACAATGCTATTCCACTCTTTAATTATTTAAGGAGCAGGGGCCGTGAAACACCTCTTGGGTAGCCCCAGGGTTAACCTCCACACACACACACACACACACACACACACGCATGCATACATACATACACACACTCACGCACGCACACACACACATGCATACATACAAACACACACATGCACGCATTCACGCACACGTGGACACACATGCATGCATACATACACACATTCAGGCATGCACGCACGCACAACAATGTAACATAACAATGTTTTTCTCACTCGTGGAATGCACAGAAGCAGTTTTTGTTCTTGTTTAGGCACAAGTGAGCATCACATTTTGTACACTTGAAGCTAGTGTGGCCCGTGCACGTAGGGAATTTGCAGCGTTGCCGCACACTGTCGATTTGCGGCCAGTGACCCACAGCATCAGCACGGACATCTTGTGTGGGAATAGCCTTAGTTGGTCCCCTGCGCTGCTTCTTCTTGAACTCTCGCTCCACGTCAGAAGAAGGCCGCCCCCTCTTTTTGGCTGACAGATCTTTGCCTTGCATGCAGAGGGCCTGTGCAATGGAAAGCTTGAAAGCCAGCAAGTCCTTCTGCTTCTTCTGTGGAACATCCATACTGTCACAATCACGCCGATAGAGCAACCAGCCGTTGACAACCACCATGTCCACGAAGTGAAAGAAGAATCGGTGGTAATACTTCTTAGACCTGATGTGGATGCGGTAGTAGGCGATTAGGGCATCAAGTGCATCAACACCACCCATGAACTTATTATAGAGGGTGATGATGCTAGGACATTCCACAGACACTTTCCTCCTTTGCTTTCTGTCCCACCTCTCTATGAAGGAAACAGGCTGGGCACTTGCAAAAGTGCTGGCAACAACCACCCCTCTGTTGTCAAACCATTTGATAGCCCTAACCTCCACACGGTCAACAACAGCCTGTTGCTCCTCAAATGTCCCTCTTCCCTTCTTTTTGAGCTTTTTGTCTTCGCTGAAACTGCAGCATCGCAGGCGATTTTGCCGCACAGTGCCAAGGGCTGGTATCCCCCTATTTGCAAGAGCTACAAACAAATCGAGTGAGGAAAACCAATTATCAAAGTACAGTAGGTGGTTGACAGAGCCTTCAATAACTTGTGCAAGTTTTAGCACGATGTTCCCGCTTGCCCCTATGTCTTGTGAACCTGGTGGAGGATCAGATTTCCCTGCATAAACATCAAATGAGTGCACCAGGCCTTTTGTGTCACACAAAACAAAGATTTTGGATCCCCATTTGTACGGCTTTTTGGGGATGTACTGTTTTAGAACAGATCTGCCTTTGAATGGCACCATTTGTTCGTCAATGGATAGCATCTGATCTTGAGGCAGAGCTTGGAATTTTGGGAGCAGGGAATCAATTAGTGGCCTAATTTTGAACAGCCTGTCACTGTTGTTGGGTGCCGAGTTGTCATTCAAATGAAGGGAATGTTTAATTTCTTCCCACCTGTCACGGGGCATCACATCAGCCACCTGCTCTACACGACATGCATTAGACCAGTAGATCCTAGAGCGAGGTAAGCGGATAACACTCATGTACAGAACAGTTCCAATGAACTGCTCCAATTCTTTCTGATCTAATTTCAAGGCATGGTTTGGATTTTCTTGTGTGCTGTACAGATTGCTCTGATTGACAATAAGATCCAAAAGTTCAGTGTCAAAAAACTGTCTGAAATAATCAACAGGCTGTTTGATTGTGTCACTGTCTGGCAGAGCACCTTGCCACACTGGCACTTTTTTTGCAGAGCTCTGAGTCTGTTTCACCGTCTTCCACACCACTTTGTCTTTGTTTTGTCTCTTTTGTGTCTTTCTTGCAGCTTGGGCACTGGTGCTATCAACCTCCTCATCACTGCTGCTCCTGTTGCTCTCTTCATCCCCTGGCTCGGGAACACATTCGCCATCGCTGCCCGCACTGCCCGCATCTTGGTCTTGAACCTCCTCCTCACTGCTGCTGCTCCTCACACCTGCAGGGGTCAAAATTAACTTTTAGAAATGTGAAAATCTATGGATAAACTGGCGAAATTCACTAGCCATTCAATAGGAAATCAGTATTTTCAGTCTAAAATCTAGTACCAGCCAACATAAAAATTAACCAGCATTTGGCTGGTGCTGGTGCTAATTTTGAATCCTGATTCACCTGGCTTGACAACATTTTCCTCATCACTGCTGCTCCTGTCGCTCTCACTGCAGCTCTCTTCATCACCTGGCTTGGGAACATATTCCTCATCGCTGCCTGCACTATCGCTGAGACAACTATCCTCACTTTCCTCTGGGGGAGCTCTGACGTGAGGTTGCGCATTTACGCGCTTGCCGTAAAAAACGGAAGGTTTCATTCGGATCTGCATAAAAATAAATAGCTTTTGTATTCATATCCCAGCAAGGTGTATCCCAGCATGGTGTCTGTATACAGACTATTGAAAATAACTAAGCAAAATACAAAGGATTACCTAGATAAGCCGTCACGAAACGCGTTTTTCTATATAGCGCTGGTTAGCGGTCAGCATTAGGCTTATGGCCTACTGTCGCTAATATGCTACAAAGCTAAATATTACAATAACTTCAAAAATACTTGTCACACATATTTCACCTCATTACGTCGAGTGTATAAGCACACAATAAGCAGGTGAGTATTTTTATCTTAGCACAACTTACCTTATATACACCTCAGGATCAAACTTTTCCGACTCATATCCATAACTTCGCGACCGGAGTAATCCTCGTGCGTAAACAGGAAATAAGTCCGTCACTTTGCGGTCCCACTAGAAACAAGTGCTTGTCGAAGGTTCCTAGGTCCGTAGCGAATATGCACTAACCGGCATTGGGGGAATGCAGACGCTATCTCGGCTGGTTGATTGAGTCAAACGGTTTGTCGCATATTTATGACAGTAGGCGTTAAGGGGTTAACATTAGTACAATGTTAACACTGCAAAATATGACACAGCAGGGTTGTTTATTGTTGTGGGCTTTGTGTAGGGTGAGGGGTATTTGTTCTAATACACAAGTGAGACTAGTGCAAATACAGTGAGGAAAATAAGTATTTGAACACCCTGCTATTTTGCAAGTTCTCCCACTTGGAAATCATGGAGGGGTCTGAAATTGTCATCGTAGGTGCATGTCCACTGTGAGAGACATAATCTAAAAAATAAAATCCATAAATCACAATATATGATTTTTTAACTATTTATTTGTATGATACAGCTGCAAATAAGTATTTGAACACCTGTCTATCAGCTAGAATTCTGACCCTCAAAGACCTGTTAGTCTGCCTTTAAAATGTCCACCTCCACTCCATTTATTATCCTAAATTAGATGCACCTGTTTGAGGTCGTTAGCTGCATAAAGACACCTGTCCACCCCATACAATCAGTAAGAATCCAACTACTAACATGGCCAAGACCAAAGAGCTGTCCAAAGACACTAGAGACAAAATTGTACACCTCCACAAGGCTGGAAAGGGCTACGGGGAAATTGCCAAGCAGCTTGGTGAAAAAAGGTCCACTGTTGGAGCAATCATTAGAAAATGGAAGAAGCTAAACATGACTGTCAATCTCCCTCGGACTGGGGCTCCATGCAAGATCTCACCTCGTGGGGTCTCAATGATCCTAAGAAAGGTGAGAAATCAGCCCAGAACTACACGGGAGGAACTGGTCAATGACCTGAAAAGAGCTGGGACCACCGTTTCCAAGGTTACTGTTGGTAATACACTAAGACGTCATGGTTTGAAATCATGTATGGCACGGAAGGTTCCCCTGCTTAAACCAGCACATGTCAAGGCCCGTCTTAAGTTTGCCAATGACCATTTGGATGATCCAGAGGAGTCATGGGAGAAAGTCATGTGGTCAGATGAGACCAAAATAGAACTTTTTGGTCATAATTCCACTAAACGTGTTTGGAGGAAGAAGAATGATGAGTACCATCCCAAGAACACCATCCCTACTGTGAAGCATGGGGGTGGTAGCATCATGTTTTGGGGGTGTTTTTCTGCACATGGGACAGGGCGACTGCACTGTATTAAGGAGAGGATGACCGGGGCCATGTATTGCGAGATTTTGGGGAACAACCTCCTTCCCTCAGTTAGAGCATTGAAGATGGGTTGAGGCTGGGTCTTCCAACATGACAATGACCCGAAGCACACAGCCAGGATAACCAAGGAGTGGCTCTGTAAGAAGCATATCAAGGTTCTGGCGTGGCCTAGCCAGTCTCCAGACCTAAACCCAATAGAGAATCTTTGGAGGGAGCTCAAACTCCATGTTTCTCAGCGACAGCCCAGAAACCTGACTGATCTAGAGAAGATCTGTGTGGAGGAGTGGGCCAAAATCCCTCCTGCAGAGTGTGCAAACCTGGTGAAAAACTACAGGAAATTACTTCTGTAATTGCAAACAAAGGCTACTGTACCAAATATTAACATTGATTTTCTCAGGTGTTCAAATACTTATTTGCAGCTGTATCATACAAATAAA
Organism: Abramis brama; assembly: GCF_963993115.1. Taxonomy (NCBI): domain Eukaryota; kingdom Metazoa; phylum Chordata; class Actinopteri; order Cypriniformes; family Leuciscidae; genus Abramis; species Abramis brama. The sequence continues at coordinate 27,837,508 of NC_139966.1, read as the reverse complement.
TAGTTAAAAAATCATACATTGTGATTTCTGGATTTTTTTTTTAGATTATGTCTCTCACAGTGGACACGCACCTACGATGACAATTTCAGACCACTCCATGATTTCTAAGTGGGAGAACTTGCAAAACAGCAGGGTGTTCAAATACTTATTTTCCTCACTGTATAACAAATAGGTCGTTGTCTTACCTCCAAACCACGCTGGCTGAGTTTTTTGCCCCCGTAAATATATGGTCATTTTCCGACCGCATTTTAATAAATTGAGCTGCTGCTCCTTGCTCCCTAAAACAAAACAAAATATTAACACAAGTTTTGCCTCAAACCACCTGACAAATGAAGCCATGCAGTGGTAACGAAGGAGTTAAGTTAAAGTTTTTAAGAAAGAAAAACATGGCTTTTAACTCTTGTTTCGCTAGCTATTTGAGTAAATTAAAACACAATACTTACTGTACATTTATATGTGAATTTGTCGGCTGCCACAAAACTCTCACCCACCATTTTTTTAAAATAAAAATCCTGTCATCACCAGCGCGCAATGAATTATGGGGTAGGGTAGGCCACGAAGGATCCTTTTGATGTATCCTTCATTTCAAGGGGAAACAAAGGGCGTATTTGAAGTCGCTTTTGAATCGAGGTAGCCTTTGTCGCACCGCAATGATGCAATCGGCCTTCGAAGGGTGCAGCTTTGAATTGGGACAAACTTGTCACACCGCTATGACGCAATCGGCCATCAAAAGCGCCCTCCAGAGGACGCAGCCTCCGAATTTGGATACACCTTATCACTTGGGAATAAGGTCTCTAGTGTTCCACTAACCTACTGCACAGCATTAACTAAACAGACTCCAGACAATGCCTTCGAATATGCTTTAATCACGGCCGGAGGATCTCAGACCAATTTCAGAGAGAATCCCACCAGCAAAAAGAATACAAGAGATTTTATAGAATAGGAGCATGGCAAAGGTAACATGATTCATTACATAATTTTCCTACAATTTGATTGGTTCTTCATATGTATAATTCAGCAAACCCTTATGTTACTAGGGAGAAGCAAAACCTCATTTCTTCTTTGATAGGGTAACAAATTCAGTTTTTGTTTGTTTTTTGGCCTTGACCCAACCAAAGTCAATTTACTTCCTTTTTGATGTCATGTGCTGACAATGACAATTTAATTTTTTTTTTTTTTAAAAACAATAATAAAAAGAAAGAATACCAGAAGTCAAGTGTAAAGACTTTATTTATGTTATTCTCCTGGACCCTAGACCTGGGAACTAAAACTCGTTACACACTAATGACATTTAATTGTTCTTTCTCGAGTGAATCCTCGTGTGGACTTCAAGGTGTCCTTTTTGAGTGAAACTCTTTCCACACTGAGAGCATGTGTAAGGCTTTTCTCCAGTCTGAACTCTCATATGGACTTTAAGGTTTCCATGATGATCAAAACTCTTTCCACAATGTTTGCATGTGTAAGGCTTTTCTCCAGTGTGAATTCTCATGTGGACTTTAAGGTTTCCATGTCGAGCAAAACTCCCTTTGCACTGTTGGCATTTGTAAGACTTTTCTCCAGTGTGAATTCTCATGTGCCTGTTAAGGCTTCCTTTATGAACGAAACTTATTCCACACTGTTTGCAGGTGAAAGGGCTCTCTCTAGTGTGAATTCTCATGTGCCTGTTGAAACTTTTTCCACACTGTTGGCAGGTGAAAGGTTTCTCTCCAGTGTGAATATTCATGTGTCCTTTAAGGTTTCCTTGTTGATTAAAATTCGTTCCACACTGAATGCAAGTAAAATAACTTCTAGTTCCTGTCTTTTAAGCTTTTTTTCGTATGAAAGTCTTTTCAGTCTGTGAGCATTTAAAAGATTTTTCTCCAGGAATAAAATCATGAAGATTCTCATATTGATCTTTCTCTGCATTGAGTTCTTCCCTCTTCCCTTTCAACGCCATTAGATCTAAGGTGAAAAAAAAACCACACAAAATAAGTCAACCCCAGTTTATCGCACAAAGCAGCAGACAACAAAACATTTAGATATATAATGCAACAACATATATGCTAGATCCTGTCCTACAGAGTTTAGCTCCAACTAGCCCCTATACACCTGCCAGATGTTTCTGAAGTTGCCTAAAGACATTGATTAGCTGGTTCAGGTGTGTTTAATTAAATTTGGAGCTAGACTTTGCAAGACTGTGGCCCTCCAGAAGCAGGATTAGACATACCTGTTCTATACCTACTATGCTACTGAAAGAGGTGTTACACGTAATCTGGGAACCTCATTACCAGGGGTTCTCAAATCTGGCCCTCGAGATCCAGTTTTCAGCAGAGTTTACCTCCAACCCTAATTAAACCCATATGAACAAGCTAATCAAGGTCTTTAGAATTACTAGAAAGCTACAGGCAGGTGAGTTTGATCAATGTTGGAGCTAAACTCTGCAGGAAAGGGGACCTTGAGGGCCAGAGTTGAGAACCGCTGCTCTTCACAATCCTGCCAACTCTGAACTTTCTTTAGGACATGTCCTAAAAAACTTAAAGCTGGCAGTTAACCCTTTTTTTTTTAAGTTCCAGGTGTTCTAGTTAATTATAGACTGATCTAAATGACCATTTTTTATGTCTCCTAGGGAATAAAACACAACAAATTTAAAGAGGTAAAACCCTTTCCCCATTCCACCGCCTGAGCAAAAGTTCATCTCATGGATCTTTCTATGTAATGATTTCTATGTAATGCATCAAAAGGGCAATAAGAAAACAAGTGCAAACAGAACTGGAATGCAACAAAAGCCAAATGCTTTCTTATCAACTTGAGGAATACACAATGCCATCTAGATATAGTTCACAGAGGGAAATTCCTGTTAGAATAGTGTTCATAAGGTGTTGGAAAGTTGCCGGAGCATTATGGAGCCCAAAAGCCAGGACTGTATATTAAAGAAACTGACTGGGAGTAACAAATGTACAAATTCAGTTAAGATTTTAACCCCATCGTAGTACAGAGACTGTGCCTAATAAAGTTTTTGAGATCTGATCATTGCTACAACCAGGGTCATTCACTTGTCCAAGTAAAAAAAGTTACTTGTCTGTAAATCATTTTTATTTGTAATTCTTGTGGGAAATGTAATTTATTCTGAAGAAATGTTTTCATCAGTGTTCTATCAGCTCTTACTTAAACATATTTGTAATATTTGCCCCCCTTAAATTGATTTCCAGGGCATATTTGGTCCACATTGGTCCATGTCTCCTCTTGGGCAACATAGAACTAAAAGCATGTTGGCATTTGTGGACAAGCAATACCACAGTTTTAACTTTGTGTAAAGTTATTACTTAATGTGACTGATTATTAAATGTCATAAAAATGAATGCCCATTTGTAAGTAGGATCTTCTCAGGTTCACTTGAAGGGAGCATTATTATTTAGGTGTGTTCTACTTGAAGTGCTGTGCAGACCAATCGGTGAATGACATCAAAGTACAGCAAAAGCAATTAAAAAGCATGCGCATACTCCAATCCCTCTCACTTTGATGTCATACACAGATCAGTCTGCACAGTGCCACTTCAGGTCGAACATACCTTTTGTCTGGTCATGTGATCTAAACGTGTCTGTACACATGAGGCGACCCGCTCCATGTCAGATTAAACCACTTTAATTAGGACACTTATTTGACATTCTTCAAAAAATTAATTCATTTCTGTAGCGCTGGACATTTTAATAAGGATCAAATGACTGAGTTTAGCTTTGAGAATGAAACAAACCTGTTTGTTCCTCAGTTTCTTCTTGTTTCACACTGAAGACTTCTTCAATCTTCATGTCTTCACTCTCCTCTTTAATAAACGCCATCTTTATAATAGTGTTGCTCCTAGTTTAGTAGTCAGCGCACTAGTTAGGGAATCAGTCAGATTGAGAGTTAAAGGATTAGTTCACACAAAATTGAAAATTCTGTCATTAATTACTTACCCTCATGTGATTCCAAAGTCACATGGATTACTTTATTGATGTCTTTCCTATCGTTCTGGACCATGAATGTGTGAATTGCGTTGCTCCCAATGGAGAGACAGAAATCCCCCAGATTTAATCAAAAATATCTTCATTTGTGTTCCGAAGATGAACAAAAGGGTTTACAGGTTTGGTATGACACGAGGGTGAGTAAATGACAGATTTTTCATTTTCATTGACTACCCATTTAAAAGGCCATAGATCAATATCAAATGAGTGTGAAGTTATACATTTATGTATTTATTTACCTAATTTATTAACAATTATATGATAAGTAGTCTTTAATAATCTGACAATTTTTGTCAATTGCGCTCAATCCTGTTGCATGTCCTCAAACTGGCAACCCACACGTCACGTCTAAAGAGGAGGCGGCAGGGGAAACAACAATCTCCGATATTTTGAATTTGGACTGCAGTACCCATTTTAACCATGTCATTCTTACATAATGCACTTTTAACAGTTGGAGGAAAATGTAATTCTGGCAGACTTCTACAATTTCAGAAAATAAATTTAGAATACAGTTAAATAAATATTTGCTGTAAAAATTATTACATAAGCAATAAAATATGAAATAAATACATGCTACAACAACAATGAATAAACAATGTTAAAAACATCCTAAAGTCCCTTTCCCAGATCAATGACCAGGTGCCTGTTCCAAGTTTTTTTCTGGAGAAAATTTAAAACCAGCCTTCAGGCTCTCCAGAAACAGCATCAACATGCTGGTCCAGATGTTGCCCCGTCCAAAAGCCCATGGATGGAGCCATGAAATTGAAGTGCTGGTCAGTTTACTGGCTTGCCTGTGGAGCGTCCTACAGGGTCACTTCAGACACCTTCAACATGCCACTTGTAACTGTTTGCAGGACCGTCCACAATGTTGTGGAGGAAATGATGACCATCCTCCACAAAGTTATTAATTTCCCAAAACCAGAGTAGATGGAGGAGGTGGGGGACGGCGTTTCTTAAAATGTTACATAAACAGGAAACTTTTTTATCATACTGCAGGGCGCCTGGGATGCCAAGAGCCCATTTTTAGATGTGTACATTAGCAATCCGGGCTCATTACATGATGCCCTTGTCTTTGGACTCCAGATTTGGTACTATGCCCTCCTCTTATGACCAAAGAACAACATGTAACACCCAGATGCTCCTGTGTTCCCAAAACTCCCTACTGATGGTTCTACATTTTCCAAAGAGCTTGCACTTCATCCCACCTGTAGTTTGAGAGCCCAAGTGCCACACAGGAATTGGCAGCTATAAAAAAGGAGCAATCAGAGTGTCCAATGTGGAAGGAAATGTGCAAGCCTATAGTGACCGCTAGCATATTTTATGAGGTTTCTCATGTGCGAGGGAAGACATCTGGACAGGCTCAAGGACGTAAAGCAAACTAGGGCAATGAAAACAGGCATTGACAGAAAACCTTAAGGTCATAAACTTTGTCATCAGGATTGGCACCAAGGTAGGACATATCTGGGTGTACAACAAAACCACAAGTTGAGACACTCACATTGAACAGTTCAGAGTAACATTCCAACACCTGAAACCCAAAAGACCTCACCTGGAGTTTAAGTTGGAGGAACCTACCTGTGTGAGCTTTTTGCCACATGTCCAATTTGCAAGTCAAAGTCTGATGTGCAGCTACACCAGATGGGTAGATTTGTGGCATTCAACCAGCTTTGCCCCAAGTGTAGTTACAACAGGAAATGGCAAAGCCAGCCCATAGTCAGAAGTACACTCATCGGAAACCTTCTGTTATCTGCAGCCACATATTTTATTGGAGGATCATTCATCCATTAGTTTATCTGACTTCTGTGACGTAAGACAGCTAGCAGATGGTCAGTTTAGCCAGTCTGTCTTCTTCCTGACCTGGGCCCCGATTAGTCAAGGTTCAGCTCTAAAACTATAGGTGCGCCCCAATTCGAAGGCTACAATCTTCGAAGGCCATGGTTTAAAATAATCTGATTGCAGAGACACTAAAACAGGGACACCAAATCCTGTCCCTGGAGACGTACCATCCTGCAAAGTTCAGATCCAACCCTGAAACACAGCTGAAACAACTCATTATGATCTTCACGAGCACTTGATAATTACAGAAAGATGAGTTGGAGCAGGGTTTAGGGGCCGTTTACACATCAACATTTTCAACTAAAAATGGAAAACTTTTTAGCTTTTGAAAATGGATTTCAAAAGTGCAAGGTTCTAAAAACTATACCTTTACAGTCTCCATGTAAAAAAAACAAAGACATAAATTTGTAAAAATGGTGGTGTCATGCATAATACAGCATTTTTAGTCGTATTTGCAGATCTGTGAGAACGATGATTGCTTTGACAACGTTGTCATCTGTTTTTAGTACATCATTGTCATGTAAACATACCCTTAATCTGAACTCCGTAGACAGATCTCCAGGAAAAGTATTAATCACCCGTGCTAAAAGATTATGGCCCAGTTTTACAGACAGGGCTTAGATTAAGCCAGGATTAGGCCTTGGTTCAATTAGGAAATTCAAGTATGTTTTATAAACATTACTGGTGTGCATCTTGAGACAAAACAATGGCACTGACATATTTTAAGATATGTTAGTTCAAGTTGCTTTCAGTTAAAACAGCTTAAACATGCATTTTTAGTCTGGGATGAGACTTAAGCCTTGTCTGTGAAACTGGGGGAATGGCTCTTGTCCAAACACCTGCTTCAAATAATTACTTGCATAATAAGGTATTGATTGAATAACCAACTTCTGAGATTGAATCTTAATGTTATCATCTTTCGTATATCATTTCTGAAGATTAATAGAATAATTGATATAAAAGAAACAAATGCCCTTCAGTGGTACAGTGCGGATTAAGGGACTACTTGTTGCACATATTTACATATTCATCTAAATGCAACTCCCAGTCGCATGAGTGGGCTGCTCAGGTATTTCCAACTTTTTTTTACCCCTAAGAGAAGAATAAAAAAGAACTGAATATATCAACTGGTAAAATAACTCTCTCCAGTGTGAACTCTAATGTCAAGTCACCTTTATTTCTTTAGAGCTTTCTACAATATGGATTGCATCAAAGCAGGTTCACAGAGATAAAGAAGGAAAAGGGCAGAATCAACTATGGAAATTAATTCATTTCTATACAAGACATCAATGTTTTAAGTTAGAATCGGTTTAATGTTGATCCAATTCAGTTCAATACCAGCATCGATGTTGCAAAATGAAAACTCATTCCAAACTAATGACATTTAAAATAGATCTCTCTTGAGTGAATCATAATGTGGTACTTAGAGTTTCCTTTTCGGTTAAAACATTTTCTTATGTGCCTGTTAAGTAATTTATTTATTTTATTTGACAAAAACTTTTTCCACACTGAGGGCATGTGTAATGGTTCTATTTCTTGTGAATTATCATGTGGTCTCTAAGGTTTCCACGTTGAGTAAAACTCTCTCAACACTGTTGGCAGGGGTAAGGCTTAAATTATCTGGTGTGAAATCTAATGTGCCAGTTAAAGTTTCCTTTTTAAATGCAACTTCTTCCACACTTTGTTGGCAGGTGAAAGGCTTTTCTCCAGTGTGGATTTTCATGTGCCAGTTAAGGCTTCCTTTATGAGTGAAACTTTTTCCACACTGTTGGCATGTATAAGGCTTCTCCCCAGTGTGAATTCTCATGTGGTAATTAAGGTGTCCTTTTCTATTGAAACTTCTTCCACACTGTTGGCAGGTGAAGGGACTCTCTCCATTGTGTACTCTCATATGGACTTTAAGGTTTCCTCGTTGAGCAAAACTCTCCCCACACTGTCGGCATTTGTAAGGGTTCTCTCCAGTGTGAATTCTCATGTGGACTTTAAGGGGTACACGTTGAGAAAAACTCTCTCCACACTGCTGGCACGTGTAAGGCTTTTCTCCAGTATGAATTCTCATGTGCCTGTTAAGGCTTCCTTTATGATTGAAACTTTGTCCACACTGTTGGCAGGTGAAGGGACACTTTCTAGTGTGAACTCTCATGTGGACTGTAAGGTTTCCATGTTGATGGAAACTTTTTCCACACTGAGGGCATGTGTAAGGCTTTTCTCCCGTGTGAATTCTTATGTGCCTGACAAGACTTATTTTACGAGTGAAACTTTTTCCACACTGTGGGCACGTAAAAGGGGTCTCCCCAGTATGAATTTTCATGTGGACAGTAAGGTTTCCATGTTGAGCAAATCTCTTTCCACACTGAGGACATATATAAGGGCTCTCTCCAGTGTGAATTCTCATGTGAATGTTAAGGTTTCCATGTTGAGTAAAACTGTCTCCACACTGTTGGCATGTGAAAGGCTTTTCTCCTGTGTGAATTCTCATGTGCCTGATAAAGTTCCCTTTTAGAGTGAAACTTGCACCACAATGAGGACATGTGTGAGGCTTTTCTCCAGTGTGAATTCTTATGTGCCTGTCAAGACTTATTTTACGAGTGAAACTTTTTCCACACTGTTGGCAGGTGAAAGGGGTCTCCCCAGTGTGAATTCTCATGTGGACTTTAAGGTTTCCATGTTGAGCAAATCTCTTTCCACACTGATGACATGTGTAAGGGTTCTCTCCAGTGTGCAATCTCATGTGAACTTTAAGATTTCCATGTTGAGCAAAACTGTCTCCACACTGTTGGCATGTGTAAGGTTTTTCTCCAGTGTGAATTCTCATGTGCCTGTTAAAGTTCCCTTTTTGAGTGAAACTTTTTCCACATTGTTGGCAGGTGAAAGGCTTCTCTCCACTGTGAATTCTCATGTGGACTTTAAGATTTCCTTGTTGATTGAAATTCTTTCCAAACCGAAAGCAAGTGAAATATCTTCTAGTTCCTGTCTTTTGGGCTTTTCTTCGTGTGGAAGTCTTTTCAGTCTGTGAACAACTAAAAGATTTTTCTCCAGTTATGAAATCATCGAGATTCTCATATTGATCATGAAGATTCTCATATTGATCTTTCTCTTCAATTTCATTGAGTACTTCTTTCTCCTCTTTCATTGCCATTAGGTCTGAGATGGAAAAACAAACAAATAAAAGTTAACCCCAGTTTAATGGCACAATACAACAGACATAAAAACATTTAGATATGTAATGCATCAAAACCAACAACACATACTGTATGCTAGATCCTGTACCAAAGGTGTCCAAAACTGCTCTGGAGGGCATGTGTCCTACTTGCCCTCAATACACCTGCCAGACGTTTCTGAAGTTCTCAACTCTGGCCCTTGAAACCCCCTTTCCTGCAGAGTTTAGCTCCAACCCTAATAAAACACACCTGTTCATGCTAATCAAGGCCTTGTGTATTATTGAAAGCTAAAGGCAGGTGAGTTTTATCAAGATTGGAGCTAAACTCTGCAGAAAAGGAGACCTCAAGGGCCACAGTTGAGAACCGCTGCTCTTCACAAAACTGCTAACTTTGAACTTTCTTTAGGACATGTCCCAAAAACCTTTAGGCTGGCAGTTAAATGCTTTATTTAAAAAAAAGCAATTTGCCCCAGGAGATATAGTTAATTACAGACTGATCTCAATTAGGGATGCTAACAATTAATCGCCGATCAAGTAACTGTCAATAATAATTTAGTGTTATTATTACACGGGGTCAATGGAGGCGCCGGCACGATCACTTGCATTTTTTCCTGAAAATGGCAAAAAAAGCTTAAAATACAAAAAAGAAAAATCATAAATACTCCAAAACTGTAAAGAGTCTAATTTTTATTTGTGTACTCTCAAAATAACAAAATTTTGTGTTTTTGTAAAATAAAGAAAACAATCAGGGTGTGCTTTCTGCGAAAGCAGAAGTCTCAGTCTTTGTGAACTTCTTTCTGAAACGCATTTCAAAGATGAACCGAAATTCAGCGAATACTTGCCACACCAGAAGAACACCATTGTGAATAAACTACTTGCCTCAGCTTGATCACTTACATTAGTTAACGTGTTATTGTTAAACAAACTTGAACACATTTTACTAGTTGAACTATTGCCAAACTAAAATGTATGAAATTGATGGAAACATGTTGAAATATAGGCAAGTAGGCAACCTTTCGATGCTAAATAAATATAAATATGACATAAGGATGTTTTTATCCTCTATAATTTAAAACAGTACGATATAAAAGTGATATGAGTGTGGTCTTCCTGTTAAGCGTTTGCCATGTGAAGTCGCAAGATCGGGAGCTCTGAAAACTAATTATATTTACTCGCCTCCATGTCGAAAGCTCCGCGACAGTAAAAGACTGACTTGACAAGCTCTAAGGCCTCGTTTACACTGCAGGTCTTGATGCCCAATTCTGATTTGTTGCATATATCCGATTTTTTTGATCGTCCATTTACACGTTCTTTCAATTGTGACCCATATCCATAGACTGTAAAAAAAATATGGACGACACCCCTTCGCTCTCTTCCATTGGTGAGAACTGAAGCCGCCAGTGTCCCGATATGGCCCTGACATCTTGGGGTTTGAGTCTGCGCAGTAGCGATTTCGGGACCAGACCTGCGCAGTAGTGAGCAAGAAGTAAAGCTACGAAATCAAGGCCCCGCCCTCACTCTCAGTGTGAAATAATTAATTATAGAAATTTAGATATTAAATTTAAAGCTCCAATCTCCTCAGTCCTCCGAAGATCCCCAAAAAAAGTCTGTTGGTGCTTCAGTGACTACTTCGCTCAGAGAACCTGTCAATCACAGCTGTCAATCATGACGTCACACCACTGTTTTTATAGCATCAAATAACTAACTAAAAACAAACATTTTAAAAACAAACACTTGAATTTACATCAGTGTGATAAAAACTACAGTAAATGACAGAAACTACCTTAGGAAAAAAGATATCTGAAGTGTAATTAAATTGTTTAGTTGGTCTCAAGTCCCGTTGAATAACACGGGGAGGCGGGGTTTATGACCGAGACGAGACGTTTTGTCTTCACTTTTCAGGGCTTGTGCGGCACGCTTGCCCATATCCGATTCATGCGTTTACACTTGACATACTATCTGAAACGTTGCGCATGCTTAAAGGGGGTTCTTGCACAGATGGACGAACGCGAAAATATGCTTGATGCTAGCTTTGCGATATACATGTAAGGAGGAAGACGAAAAGGGCCATCATTGCAGCCTGCGCATGCTTCAGTTAGTGTGCGAGAGAGATCTCAGGACTGGTGGGAACCACAATCTCTTTATTTTTCGTGCCATTTATATGCCAACAAATTGTTTTTGTGTGCAATTTTACTTTTTTTTTTTTTGAATTTTTTTTTTGGAATTACACCTGAACTGCAGTGCATACTAACATGGCGCCCAATGTGCGTTATAGATTAACTAACATGAATCATGATCATTATAAAGTTTTCTTAAATGACAAAACACATTCACTTACATTTAAAAATAAAAATATCAGCCAAGGACTGACATAACGCAACCAATCACAGTTCGTTATTTGTTTCACGTCATGTTTTGTGTGAAAATGTAAAGTCGATTTCCATACAATAACAAATTGGCGTACATCTAATAAATTCATTCAAGAACATTGTGCAAGTTTACTGCAACAATAGAGCCTCGAACCTCACGTACTTTTGAAAATCCAGCATTCAGTTGATCCTGATGAGCCCTCATTGTCACAGTTGTAAACATGATGGCGTTCTTCTTCCACGAGGGGTTTCGCGTCACGGCATTTAAGGTGATGTTAAAATAACGCTCACCATGTGCAGGACATTTAATAAGTCAGGAGAGGTGTCGTATTTGTGCAGAGAAGGCAAAAATGTGAAAAGAATTGCTGAAATTTAAAGCTGGTTTGTAGCATACCAAGAATACAGACTACTTTGCTATTATTAGTAGCCTATAGTGTTATTTAGTGTTAAATTATTGTATTTGGGTTCGGTGGCTTCGGTTTTATTGTGCATTTGTTATGTAAATTTGTTGCGTTTTGTATTTAGACTACTTATATTTATATATTTACTCAAATTTTAATATTAAATTAATTTTTTATTTATTTTTTTTCAATAAAAAAGCCGTTCTTTATGTCATTCACCATCGTTTTGAGGCTCTCTCTTTTTTTTTTTAAAGTATCGGTTTAGGCACTGATGGGTTTTTGACCTTTTGTATGCTCTCAGGATGGCAAAGATTCGCTTCGCAATAAAACAAAAGCCAAAACTTTTCCTGAAAGTCTGGAGCCCTTTTCTGGAATATTTTAAGGAGACAATTACATAGTAGGTTAGTTCTATAATAGTTTTACTTCATTGTCATTTTTTCCCTCTCAATTCCTATTTTATTTTTTTATGTTTATTTTGTGTGTGTGTATGTGTATATAACTATTATTGCCTGCTGTTTTCTTTTCTTCTTAATGTGAATTAATGTATGGTTGTATGTTATATGCATATATATGTATATGCATATATATTATTTATAGAGATGCACCGATTACAATTTTTTAGGCCGATTCCGATTTCCGATTTTTCATTGAGTTTGACCTGCCGATACCGATTTTAGCCGATTCCGATTTCATTTTTTCTAACCACTTTACAACACACACAAATATAAATTTTTTCCTTTAATAGAACATTTTGCATAGAACATAGAATTTTTGCATAGATTTTTGAATAGATAATAATGACTATAAAAAAGAACTATAAATTACTCCTGGTGTGGGAAATTCACACACATCTAAAGTGTAGTGTTATGGAAGAACCATTTCCTTTTCGCATCCAATATCTTATCCAACTAAAAAAACATGATATATTCAGCAAACTAAACTTCTGTATGAATACAGGGAAACCAGCTAATGGCAATAAAATAATATATAAATAACAAATAAGAATAAAATAAATATAGCCTTGCAGTATAAAGGTATTTCTCAAAACACACACAGGCCTATTGCAATCATTTGTACATCAATGGCAAGTTTTTCTTCACAAACAGAGGCATTTCTGCTTTGTCACCAGATAGTCTGTTTCTTCTCTCATCTGCCACATGTCCAGCCAGGCTAAACAAGCGCTCACTGTCCACGCTTGTACATGGAGCAGAGAGGTAAGCTCGGGCAAGTGGAGCAAGTGCAGGGAAATTATCTTTGTTGATCCTCCAGTAGGTCAATGCATTTTCACTTCTGCCAATGGACGCCTCTGACAGGTATCTCTGTACCTGCACAGACAAGGGGCTGGCCAGTTGTTGCTCCACCTCAGTATTTTCCTTAAGGATTTCGTCATGAACTGAAAACAGTAAGCTACGTGGCTTTTTGGCTGCAGATGCTTCCTCTGGGTCAGGTCCACGAGCCATGGATACTTCAGCAGCAGGTTCCTCTGGTGGACTGCTGGTCTCCCTCTGCAGTGCAGTCTGAAGCTCCTGTTTCACTTGTTCTTTCACTTCATTGGAGAAGTAGCGATTCTTGTACCTTTGGCACAAACCAAATTCATTCAAATTCATTCATTAATAAAATAGGCTAAATAAATACATTAATAAATAAATGTATTAATAAATAACCAACCAACCTCGGGTCAAGAACTGTTGCCAACATGTAAAGAGGCTCCTTCTCGACGTCACTAAACCTTCTCTGAACTGCCTCCAACAAGGTGGCTTTTGTAGTGCCCACTCCGAAGTCTGTATCAGCTCTTTTCTCCAAAAGCCGTTTCAGCACGGTGATTGCTGGAATGACATCTGCAGCTGTTGCTGTCGATGAGCTTATTTCTTTTGTAAGTTCTTCGAAAGGAGCGAGGAGAGTGAGCACGTTCTCAATTAACCCCCACTGGTTCATAGTGAGAGTGGCCGGTAGGTCATGCTCCGTAGCGAATGCCCCTAGCGCACGTCTCTGCTCAATCAGCGATTCTAGCATATATTCTAACATATAAAAGATGTCCATCTTGTGATGACATCTTGCTGCAGGCATTTCCTTGGTTGGCCGAGTTGTTCCTGGATATCATGAAATTGCGAGTAGGCCTGTGGTGAGTGTTTAAAATGTCCAACAATTTTCCTTCCAGTTTTCACCATGTCAATGATGCTTCGTTGGGACAGCAGCCCCTCGTTCACTGCCAACTGTAATGTGTGCGCCATGCAGGGCAAACTAGCCAAGTTGATGTCATTCAGTGCTTTGACCATGTTCCTTGCATTGTCTCGCAACACCACATGCACCCTACTCCTGCCGATTCCCCAATGTTGTAACATTCTCTCGAATGTAAAGGCCAGATTGGCAGCAGTGTGGGACCCGACCATCTCTTGACATTGTAACATGACTTGGTGCAGTTGGAAGTCATCATCCACCCACTGTGCAGTTAGGCTTAGCATGGACATCAGGCTCACATTTGATGTCCAAATGTCAGTTGTAAAACTAATCGCTGCATTGGGATTGGCATGTAAGATGCTGCGAGTGTGTTTTGACACATTGTCAAACATTTCTTTCAGTTGTTGTGAACTTAGAATCGAAAAGACCAGGAGACTTGGTTGTTTCTTCAGCAGGTTTCTTTATTGAGAACACGAGCCGTCGGTAGCTGCAGTCACCAAGCCTGACGTGAATGTTCGCTTACAGTTTATATACATTTAGGGGCAGGAACCGAAAAAGACAGGTTTAGGAACTGGTTTTAGACTGAGAGCATTGCCCACCCTAATCCACTCAGCATATCTATTCAAACACTGAGACCCGAGTACAGGACTGGCTGGACTTTCTTGCTAAAACACAAACTTCAAGAGTTTCAGTAAAACAGGACTGACCAGAGTCGTTTGCTAGAAATCTCTGATAGTCATAATTTATACCTAACCTTAACATGCTAAATTCAATGCAAACCTAAATTAAACATTTTAATACATGTGCATTCCCACACAGTGAAACATCTGAGAAATACCGTCGACTTGGTATGACATATTTTGGGCTCAGATAGTTTATGAGATTTCTGAAACCCAGATTTTCAACCTCAGAAAATGGCTGGTCATCCAGCGCAATGAACTCTGGTTATTATTTTTCTGGTTATGCCTTTGCTCTTTTCGTTGCTTAAAAAAGCTAACAGAGGTTGCTGACTTGTGGATGGCTCAGTGCTAGTTTGAGCTTGGTGTTTACCTTTAGCCCCTGAGTGTTGGCCTTTGCTAGCTTCAAAATTCGCAAATTCAGCTGGGTGATGTTGTCTCAAGTGTCTGATTAGATTCGTTGTGCCAAAGGTTTTTGGTGTTGTCCCTCCACGCCCTACTTTTTCCTTGCAGGTGTTGCATATTGCAAACTTGTTATCTTCTTCATACACGCTGAAGAATTTCCAAAGAGCTGACATGTTGCAGGTTAACTGCCGTTTCACACTACAAATGTGAGCGGCGTGTGAACACCACGTGAGCGTAACTACATTGTCACTCACTGCAGCTGCAGACGCACGGGCGTGTTCACACTGGAAGCTCTGTACACGCGGGTTTGATTTGGGCATGTACCTGTCTGTGTAGGCTATTACATAAATTAAAAGAAAGCTTATACTGTATATTCAGGCTAGTTTACTTGTTTTATTTTATAACCGAAAAATAAAAGCGCCGAAACCCGCGCTTCACTGATACTCACGCGTCGCTCCTGCTTGACGCTCACGTGCTTCTCCTGCTGCCGGTTTGAATGCACCCATTCATGCACACCGAAAAAAATACGCGCCACTCACGCTTGCGGTTTGAAACTGCCGTGATTCACGAGGTTTCCTACATGTGTGTTCCGTGTGCTTGTGTGATGCTGATGTTGCGCGATGTTAATGATGCGGCGCCCGAGTGGATTTCACCGGCATAAAATCGGCATATGTCAGACTGACCGGCCAGTCATGGCCGATCACGTGAAAATCGGCCAATTCCGGTCACTAGCCGATCAATCGGTGCATCTCTAATTATTTATACTATATTACAACATTTACGTTGTCACTTTCTGTCAGTCCTAAGATGAACCAAATAAAAGCAACAAAAAAAAAAGTGATATGAGTGTTTACACTGTAACTTGATGAATATTAGAATGTTTAGACCAGCGTTTACTGTAAAATATCGTGTCCGTGAATATCTGCTCAAACATAGGGTTTTCTAATGTGCTAAAACAATGTTTCATAGAGTAAGTGGTCTCTGCAAGCACTGTGAGTTTGAGTCAATTACGATGTGCATTTTGAAATTTCTTCTATTTGGGATCTGAAATGGCTTATCACAGAATGAGGCAGACAATATATTATTTTGAAGTATTCTATATATAATAATGCTATGTTGATTAGTATATACTTTATTCTTATGAAAATCCTCAAGATGGCTTGAAGGACACAGATAAACCATATATTGTCGCAGTTTTGTGTTTATCGTCTTCAGATTTAATAAGTCAAAGCATTTCTATCTTTTTATTCAGCTGTGTCAGGGATTTCCTGTAACATCATGAGTTACTTTACTTCTGAGAGACATATTTGGACTTCGCGAGGGCGCCACTCCAGCTTTCAGTATTCAGAAACATACATAACATGCTTGTAAGTGCTTTTTAGTGCTGTCTTTGTCAAAAAAAATGGCCAAATCGTGGCCAAAAACGGAGTGTGCACCTGGCTTTACTCATCAAACTCTCTCGCTCTGCTTTCAGTCTGACTGCCATTAATGTTCTAATTGTGAAGTCTAATTCCACATCCTGCCAGCTTGATCCTACACCTACTGTTTTGCTTAAGATGTGTGTGTTTTTCCATCTTCGTAATATTGCATGTCTTCGATCTTCTCACTCTAATGCAGTGGTTCTCAACCTCTCCTGCAGGGACCCCCTGACAGGCCATGTTTCTGTTTTAACCCTGAAATGGCACACCTGATTCAGTTAATTAAAGGCTTAATGAGTAGTTGACTAATTGATTAATTGACTAATTCCTACTCTTCCTACTCTAATAACTACTCATTAATTGAATCAGGTGTGCCATTTCAGGGTTAAAACAGAAACATGGCCTGTCAGGGGGTCCCTGCAGGAGAGGTTGAGAACCACTGCTCTAATGCATGAATTAAGGTTACAGCATCAGCTAATCACATCACGTCTAGATTATTGCAATGCTCTATTTCTTGGTCTCTGTCCAAAAAACATATTGCAAGATTATATTATGTTCAAAACTCATCAGCAAGAGTTCTCACCTCCACCAAGCGTTCAATTCACATTACTCCTCTACTTCACTGGCTACCCGTGGCATCACGTATTCACTTTAAGATATTACTTCTAACGTTTAAGGCATTAAATGTTCTTGCACCTCCATATCTGTCGATCTACTTACCGCCCTGCCTGGTTGTCCTCTGTAGGTGGAAGGTCATTTGGTGTTAATGCTTCTAAATTATGGAGTTCACTACCCCTTACACTTCGTAATACCTCATCTATGGCTACCTTCAAGACTCAGCTAAAAACATATCTATTTAACATGTACTTTGGATAATGTGGCTATATGCGTCATGTGTGTGGGTGTTGCAATGTGTGTGTGGGTGTTGTAAATGTATTGTAATGTACAATGTAAATAGACCTTGAGCTACGGAAAGGCACTATATAAATAAAACTTCTCAACATGCATCTCCACCCCGTCTCCTCCCTGAAATAACCATATATGGTGCTTACAACGCCTAGTTTCACTATGCATAACTTCATCTGCATATTATTTCCATATGCATATTCATATCCATGTGATGCCATGTTTAACGATACAAGACATTAGGAAAATATGACTATACATATGACCATTAATGTCATTTGTGACATCACATTGCATTGCTAAAAAGAAAAACATTGAGTATCCTTTGTTTTAGAATAAATCAAAATTGTATAAAATACTGTTCAGAGAACAGTTATTCTCGTTCAAATTGTATTTTTAATTGTTTTAAACATCAACTATATGTAATTTCAGCTGAGGTAAACATATTTTAGGATGTTTATGTATTTTAATGGAAACAGATAGGCCTTGTTTTTTTTGCATTTTAAATAATTGTCTGACTCAACGCATCACTGACAAAACATTTTAGAAATAAAACGTGCATATCTGACTATTTTCTTCTAATTCTATTCTTCAAATTCAATGGTATTTTTCATGATATTGTGAAGACCACGAAAAGGGTTCTCATTAGGCTTCTGTCTGTTTGCACACCACACCAACAGCACCAGCAGAGGCTGTACAGTACTGTGCCATCGGACTTATTCAAACCGCCAATAGACCTTATGATCACAGAGCAAGTCCTTCAGTGTCTGTCATTATACCGTTTATGTTGCTAAAACCATCTGCGCATCGATCAATTTTCAAGCAAACATTTTCTCAGAACGTGAGATCTACTAGAACACAATTTAAATGACTGAGTTCAGCCGTGAGAATGAAACCAACCTGTTTGTTCCTCAGTATCTTCTTGTTTCACTCTGAATGTTTCTTCAATCTTCACATCTTCACTTTCCTCTTTAATAAACGCCATCTTTATAATAGTGTCATGTGGATCTCAGTTGCTTCACCAGGAGTTTTTCTGTGTGTTTGTCCTGTTTAAGATGAGAATAATTAACATGAAACATAAATCCACACTAAATCTCTGTGTCTCTCAATCAGCTCTAGGCCTAGTTCAGTAGTTCAACTAAAACTAGCACTTCAAATTAATAAAAGCACAATTTGTATTAAAAATTCCTATTTAGGTATGAGGTATTTATATTTGGTATCTAATGATTTGTAGATCACATTTAATTGACTGCAGATGCTACTGCTCAGTTCCAGAGAGATTGAGTTGTTTCTTCAGGAAGCACATATGCTCATCTACTGATTTCTGATAAAGAGATGCAATATCTGTTTAATCGTTCTCCAGGTAGGCCAGTCTTTTATATTCCACTCAAGGTAAATAAGAGTTTGGTAAATCCACCAGGACGGCCTATAGTAGCAGGTAGTATTGACAAAAAACTGAAATATCTGAACGGTACCAATACTAATTTCCCGAAGTATCGATACACCGATACTAGCCGAGCTGTCACTTTCACTTCTCTCCAAAGGCGGGTTGACAAACACCACACGCGCACTCGTCTCATTCGCTCTAGTTAAATAGCAAAAGTGAAGTGAATGGAAAGATGGCGAGTGCGGCGACCGGCTTTGGTTGATAAAGAACACAGCAGGAGTGCTATCTGGAAATATTTGGATATGAAGCATGGAAAGCCGAAAGGACACAAGCAAGCCAATATGCAAGAGATGCTACAGAGCAGTGCTAACAAAAGGCGCCAACACCTCTAATATAGCAAAGCACCTGAAAGACCGACACCCGGATCTATATAAAGAATATCGAGAGATTGGTAACTCTTCTCATTTTAACATTTCTGAAACATTAACCAAGATGGCCTAGTATTGTTGTTGATATGAGTGTGTGTTGTCTGTTTTTTTTCACCGTAATTCTTAAAGTTAATATAATCTGACTGAGGAATCTTAGACAAGTAAATATTTTAACTGTGGTCAAATGTAAATTAACTTGTGCTCATTTAACTTTATTCAAAAAAATTGCAATTTGCCTTCATTAGCGATTATCATCAATTTGATTACACAGATACTAATTAAACTAAACTGAGCTAGACAATCACATCTCTGAATTCAATAATGAAATCCCTTTAACTGAAAATGTAATGTAATCGTATTATTATTCATTACTGACACTCTATCCTCCAATTTGATACTGTTAAGTGCTTTGACACAATCTGTATTGTTAAAAGCACTATATAAATAAAGGTGACTTGACTTGATGTCGATCCAGTGAGCATTGTTTTCGCGTGTGATGCACGCACGTTTGCGTTTAAATCTGTTCATCAAATAATGTTAATGTATTAACCAGAATTTATGCTTTTGAACAAGTGCACTACCTCAGGACATTTTTGTTCATGTAAAATATACCCCATTGTCACGTTCTAGACAGCTTTGAATAAAAAAAAATACCCCCTTAATATTGTGGCAGCTTTTTTCTCCGTGGTATCGAAAATGGTATCGCATATCGATATTTTTCAAGGTATCGTATTGAAGTTAGAAATTCTAGTATCGTGACAACACTAGTAGCAGGAAACAATAGTCTTAGTCCACTCTCGAATTTTGTTCTGAGACCTTTCGTCACATCCCTCCCAAGCTGCAATGTTTAACAACGATACAAAATGTCCAGCAAGATGTAATACTGGTAACTATGGATGTAACCTCGCTATACAAATATTCCACACCATGGCTCTAGAACATTTCTTGATTTGCGTGTTGAGGATGATTGCCTTACGACTTATTTTATCACTGAAATGGTACTCCTGATTATGCTAATTTATATTTGGGTTTCTTGGAGAACAGATATGTTTTCAATGACTTCTGTTTTCAGGCTTCTGTAGTCTGTACTGAATATAGTGTGCGGCCAGCCACCTTCTTGCTCGTTTTCCTGCACTTTCATGAAAACCTGTTCTGGGTCGTTCCTGGGATTCGGTCATATTTTATTCCCCTAGACTTTTTAAAGTAATGGTTAAACCAAATTAAATATTAAAAGCTTTTCACAATACTTTGGTATGTCCATTATAATGAATAATTATAATAAAAAAATAAACAAAAATTATTTAAATTATTTTTATCATAATTTCCTATTTCTATTGTACACTAAGCATTTTGTCATATCCCTGAGGCACTTCACTGAATTTGTACTTAAAATATAAAAAAAAAAAAAAAAGAAAGAACTTTGTCACATACCTTCATATTTCTCATTATTTTGGGGTTGAAAACTTGTGACAAGGTTGAGTTTTTCACTTAATTTATGAATAATTTTAATAAAAAAAATTATTATAGTCATGGTTTCAATGAAGATATACTTACCAAAATCATGAAAACTCATAATTTTGTTACAAATAGAATGCTTGATGTAATGTGTCCACTTAAACATTGACAAGCATCCTCTGTCAGAAATGGCAGCCACATCAGCAGCAGAAAGACAGTGTTGTGCATGCAAATAGGCTGATTATGATAAAAATAAAGGCAATGCCTCCCTTCAAACCGGTTACAGTCTTCAACCCCGTCACACTATTCTCAACCTTGTCACGTTCATATTTTATACGAAATATATAAAAACGAAAGCATTTCTTGCTTATTACCACCTGACATGTAAAGGACTAACACAAAAATAAAATAAAAAGGTCTTTAATGCCTTAGGTAGAAAATGAATTATATGTAGATTAAAGAAACAAAAATCCAAGTTGAAATATTACCGAATCCCAGAAATGACCCTTCTATTGGTCTGTTTAAATTTTCATTACACATTTGTGTTTCTGTTGCATTTAGCTGCTACACTGTTTTGAACAGCTGCGGTGATTCAAGCGATTCGAATCAATCATTTGACTCGGAGTTTTAAAAGCTCAGTTTCTCCATCATTACTCGCCAGGGACCGAATTCGTGTTTATCATAAACCGATTCACGATAAAAGGAGAGAAATGAGACGCACCTTTTGTGTTACTCGTGTGTGAATGCGCATTAAATAAATGTTAGATAAAGCATTACTATGTTTCAGTTAATAATAAACATTAGTCAATCTTTAAAGTCGATTGAACGGTTTCTATCGGTTTAAATACTAAATGCACATACTAAACACAAACCTTTTTACAGTCGAATCCACAACAGATGCAGGAGCGCGGCGCAGCCTTATGATGTCACATCACCACACCAAAATAAAAGTCCTGTTCCTGTTCTCCTGTTCTATACATTTATACAAGGTTTTAGTCATATTGTGAGTATTTTCATTATTATAATTATTATTGACATTATGGTTATTAATATTTTCAATATCATAGAAACATTTAACAGTGATGGAATGATGGCGATGTGATGATAATTTGCTTGATATAAGGACGGTAATGGTATAATGTATATATTAAATGATTAAAATAAATAAATGAATAAATAAATGAATAAATGAAATGATGATGATAATAGTGATATAAATAAATAAAATATAAAAATATAACCAAATCAAGTCAACACCTAACACATACCACACATGATTTTAATGCACCAAATGCTGATTTTAATGCACTTCACCTTCTTTTAATGCACCACCTTAGTTTAGGCATACATACAAATAGTAACTGTACAGTGAATGAGAAGAAAGGGAAAGAAAAGGGGAAAAAAAGAAAGAGAAAAGAAAAAGGGAAAGAAAAAAAAGAAAAAAAGAAAGAAGAGAGGGGGAAAAAACATGCACACTGACACAGAAACTAGGAGAGGTGTGGTATGTGTTGGGTGTGTGTCACACGTGTGTGTATTGTTATTATTATTATTATTATTATTATTATCATCATTATTACTACTATAATTATTATTGATATCACTGTCGCCGTCATCGCAAAGTGTTATCATCATCGCCATCTTTAGCATTACTATCATTATACTTTTTTTTTTTTATTACTATTGTTGTTATTATTATTATTACTATTGTTGTTGTTATTATATTATTATTGATATAACTATTGCAATTGTACTTTCAATACAAAATATTATCATCATCGCCATATTTAGTATTACTATTATTACTGTTGCTATTATTATTGATATAAATGTTGTTATTATTATTATTATTATTGTTATTATTGATTTTATCAATATCAATATCATCACTTTTTTTGTGTTAGTATGAGTACCAATACTGTTATTGTTATTATCACTATTATCAATGTTATATATTATTATTATTATTATTATTGATATTACTATTGCCGTCAACACAACTTATCACCCTTAGTATCATTATTGTATTATTACTGTCATTATTATCACTGATATTACTGTTACCGTCACCACAAAATATTATCATTATTATTATACATGCTATTACTATTTAAATACTATTTAATACTTCTACATATTACTATTATTATTTGTCGTTGCTGTTTTTTTTGTTTGTTTGTTTCATTGCTGTTATTATTACTGCTGTTTTATTGTTGTTTTTGTGTTCTGTTGTTGTGTTCTGTGTTTACCTTATGTATAATAAAAAAAAATAAAAAAAGTATTGAATAAGTATTTTCTCATTTTAAAACACATAGTCAAATAAAGTTCATTTGAGTCTAAAAATACCTGAAATCAGGTATAAAATTCAAAAATCCAAGATTTATTTTCATTATACCTTCATAATCTTTCAACATTTATTGACATTATTTGGGTCATTTTTTTTAAAGGGATAGTTCACCCAAAAATGAAAATTCTATCATTGTTTACTCACCCTCAAGTTGTTCCAAACCTGTATGAGTTTCTTTGTTCTGCTGAACACAAAGGAAGATATTTGGAAGAATGTTTGTAACCAAACAGATCTCGGTCCCCATTGACTACCATAGTATATTTTTTGGGGACCGAGATCTGTTGATTACAAACATTCTTCCAAATATCTTCCTTTGTGTTCAGCAGAACAAAGAAACTCATACAGGTTTGGAACAACTTGAGGGTGAGTAAACAATGATAGAATTTTCATTTTTGGGTGAACTATCCCTTTAAAGCCATAAACTGATAGATGATTAAAAAAAGGGTTGAAGCTAAACTCTCTACACTCTCAAACATCATATATTTGTATATT
Source organism: Abramis brama (assembly GCF_963993115.1). Lineage (NCBI taxonomy): Eukaryota > Metazoa > Chordata > Actinopteri > Cypriniformes > Leuciscidae > Abramis > Abramis brama. The sequence continues at coordinate 27,814,072 of NC_139966.1, read as the reverse complement.
GTAATATTTTGTATTACACTTCAAATGTCCTGTTTTATACAATAGTTTTAGTACTATATAACAAAACAAGGTCCCACTTTACTTATTGTTTAAATACAGAATGTTCCCTTAATAGAGATTCATGAAACATAAATCACGCAAGCAAACTCAATACACATCATGACACACAATACCATTAATCAGTTATATTTCAGCATTAACATACATTGATAAACACGAGGTAAACACAATCAACCATTTATAAATTCATTTATAGCTGAAATGTTGTACCAAAGTATTTATTGTAATGTACTTTGAATAGCGTTAAACAAAATGCAACATTCTGCTGTTATTCATAAATACCAGTAGTAACGTTTTACAATGTTTTCATTTTGGAAAAAGTCATAAGTGTCCCACTGTGTAGTGAGCCAGGTTCCTTACCAGTACCCGAATTAATGTACAACTCACGACTCACTCTGACAAAAATACTATTTTCATTTGTCAAAAATGAAATTATAGATGATCTCCTTGCTCGAGCGTGAGCGTAAAGCTCGACTTCCATAGGCGTTTCAGTGTGTTGTTAAGGTAAGAGCGCATCCACAACAGGAGTTACACATTCTGACTACGTAACAGTTAAAGTTCATCTGTGCGTGATTTTGTGCAAATGTAAGTTGTAATAATGTTTATTTTGTATAAATATCTGATTTATCTTTTATAGGCTGCGTTCCGTTGAGTTATTAACGTTCTAGCAAAGCTCTTCAGTTTACGGGTGTTAATTCAGCTCTTCAGTTTCAGTTATTTGAAATTATATATATATATATATATATATATATATTTATTAAAGATGTTAACTATTACTGTAATATCAAAAATGTTTGATACTTTTTTGCAAAAACATTGATGTATTATTATTAATAACTAGCACTTTTATTGTTCTCCTATTATTTTCATATTATTTCCTTATTGTCCATGCGGAGGCCATTTCTTTTTTTTTTGAGGCGCATGTTATTCAGACATTTATTTATTGTGTATTTATACACCAAGATGAAGACATTGAAAGTCTCACAGCAGAGAGCACTTATGGAGAAGATCCAGATGCAGAAAAAAGACTTCCCACAACCATACGAGGACATATGGGAGCTACGAGAATTTGTTGTAGAGAGTAAGATCTGCACAATATGTGCCTTATTTACTGTTACGTCTCTTAAGATGTAAGGCAACAACATTTTGCTCAAAAAGACCAGTCAAGAATTTCTGCCACTGTCTTGTCCTTCAAAAACAAACTCTTTTTTCTTTTTTAATACATGTCTCACAAAAATACGTCTAGGTACTCACACCACAAAATCGAAAGAAAAAATATATAAAAAAATTTTTTTTGCTTTGGGGAATTTTTTTTATCTGGCTTTTTGACTTCTCTTGTCTTTGGTGGAGTGTGCGAATTATAAAAATATGCAAGCAAAAACGTCTCGGGTTATGACTGCAACCGTACTCCACATGAACTGGTGTCTGAAAAGCTATCCAAACACGGTAATCGATATTGACCGGCGACAGCCTATGACGTCACTACTAGCAGTGCGAGTTCCCTTTCGAAAGGGAACAATCCTTATCCCTCAAAACCAATCAGCAAGTGAACGCATCTAGAGCACTGCAGTGTCATTTAAGCTGAGCTGATAAATGGACCGTGTTGCCGTTAACGCTGTTTATGTTCCTCTTATATGGAATATTTTACGAACTTTTGTTATAATTTTATTAAGAAATTATATTTTGATAATTATTGTTGTATTGCCCAGTCCTATGTGCACAGGTAAATAATGTATAATAAATACTGCAATATTAAATTAAAGATTTGGCCATTTTGACTTCATGGTGACTCTTCTGGACAGTTTTCAGTCCTCCAGTAACAGTGTAGTATTTAGGATACAGAATTACTGAACTTTTAAGGTTGTTGTCTTGCTTCTCTCTAACTTATATTTTTGAGTGCGTGTCTGAGACTTATTAAACAAAATGTGTGTTTGTGAACACATGGAAACTAAAAACTTAGCAGGAATGAGGCTCTTCAGGATCAGGAATGTGGAAGCTGCTTTACAGATACGCCTGTTTTGCACACGGCACTCAAACACAGAACCAGGAAACAGGAATCACATGAGTTCAGGGAAAGTGAAACTGAAGTGTAGTTGAGCTGTTGTGTGTTTGTGTCTCTGTCTTCATGCTGTAAAATGGCAGAATCCAGAATTTCAGTGGATCAGGATGAGTTCATGTGTCCAGTGTGTCTGGATCTCCTGAAGGATCCAGTGGCCATTCCCTGTGGACACAGTTACTGTAAGATCTGTATTACAGACTGCTGGGATCAGGAGGATGAGAAGAGAGTCTACAGCTGTCCGCAGTGCAGACAGACCTTCAGGCCAAGACCTGCTTTAGCTAAAAACACCATTCTGGCTGAAATGGTGGAGAAACTGAAGAAGACTAAACTTGCTGCTGACTGTTACGCTGGAGCTGGAGATGTGCAGTGTGACGTCTGTACTGGAAGAAAACACAAAGCCGTCAAGTCCTGTCTGGTGTGTCTGAACTCTTACTGTCAGAATCACCTTGAACAACATGAGAGTTGGTTTAAAGGAAAGAGACACAATCTGACTGATGCCACTGGACGACTGCAGGAGATGATCTGCCAGAAACACGACAAGCTCCTCGAGGTTTTCTGCCGCACTGATCAGAAGTGTATATGTGTGCTGTGTGTGATGGATGAACATAAAAACCACGACACTGTATCAGCAGCAGCACAGAGGACAGTGAAACAGGTATGAACTTACAGAGGTCCCATTATGATCATTTACAGGCTCATAATATTGTTTATGGGGTCTACTAGACTACATTTATATCATTTAATGGTTTTACCCTAAATTAGTTTTAGGGTACGTTTACACGACTAAGATATGCTGAAAACAGAAGTTTTTCCTTTGATTTTTTCCTTTGAGAACGTAATACGCATGTGCATGATGTCATCATCTTCAGAGATTCGCGTTTTTGTTGTTTACATGGAGACTGTTTCAAATGTTTGAAGTTTGGTTATTCAAGAAATTCATAATGAATAATAATAAAGCAAGATACCAAAAAAACAAACAAACTCTAGTCAGGCCAATCACATCGTGTATAGAGTCAGCGGGTGGGCTTAACATAATGACGGCAGAGTTGCGACGGTTCCAAAGAGTGGCTGCTGCTGGTGAATAGCGGTCTTTCGAATCGGCTTTGGCCGCGACTCTGGAGGACTTGGAGTTAAGCTTTTCTTTGAGAAAACGCTCACGCTCTGGTTGGTTGTAGAGCTATCCTATTGCTTGCAGAGGGAATTTGAAAGACAACCGTTTATCCCGCCCCTTGGATTGAGCTCTGCCAATGGTGAGTTCCCAGACCCAACATCTTGATGTGGGTATAAATTAAAATGATTGTGACCGATGTGAAGGGGGAGGAGAATTGATAAGTGCGTCACGTTTAGTCGATAAAACACTTCCGCAAAAGATGCACTCATGTATCCTCGCTCATGAGTCCTCAGGAAGCCTCCTCACCCCTCGATCCTCGTGGTGTAATTAGAGAATTGAGATGTCCTTCAAGATGGCTGAGCTCGATAGGTTTCCGGGTCATAGGATGGAGGACGGAGGAGCGAGGAAATGAGGAGGGATATTGAGAAGCACCCGAAGTCTTCTAAAAAATATATTAAATATGGTGGCATGTTAAGTCATGTGACATGCATGAGCCAGTTAGGTTTGAGGTTGTTGACATGTCACCATATTTGATTTGGGCTTTAAAAACAAAGACATTCTCCATAATATCTTCTTTTGTGTCCAGCAAGAGACATCATACATGTTTGGAAAGACCTGATGATGAGTAAACAATGAAGAACTTACATTTCTGGGTGAATCTATATAAAGCTAGGCAATAAAACTTGATGAAATAATGTTGGCACTTATTATTGAACCTATAATCTTATCGTGCAAAACCTTTAAACCCCTAAAGGCGGGCATACACTGTGCGATTTTCGTCCGATTTTGAGCCGAATTATGACTCGTGCGACTCTTTTTCGGGTCGGGCCGATTTTCAGCTTTGTCGTGCGTCGTTTGTCGTGCAGTGTTCGTGCAGTGTACAGGGGGAAACGAGAGGCGATTAACCTCTCACGACCGGCAATCGGATGGTCGGATGAATTTCTGGCATGTTAGAAATTTTGGTCGCTCCTCGTGACTATATCGCACAGTTGAAGCAGAGCTACGAACCGATTGCCCTAAACGCAGTGTTTTTTCCCTCACTGCGCCTGCGCGAAAACAGTTTCATTTGCAGCAACAAAAAAAAAAAAGAAAGAAAAGGGAGATAGGCCTATTTAAGTTCTGTAGTTCAAAGCTACAAATAACTGTTGCTTACCTCCAGTTCGTGTTGCAAAATGGATTAACCATTACCCACTTCTTCCAAGCCACCTGCGATGTAGGCTACACTTTGCCTCTTTTATTGTTAAAAAATGTTTTTGAAATAAAGCTGTTTTTAATTTTCATTGATGAATTATTGCAGTGGTCGGACATAGACTGTTAATAATTAATTATATGTATATAATTCATTGTAATCGACCTAAATGTTTTAGACAATTTTCAATGAGGAGAAGTAAGCTTCTATGTAATATTTTATTATCCTCACAGCGCGTTGGTTATGCGGTGATGCGCTATGAAATTGTTGCGTGGCAATTTAATTATAATAGCCTATCACTTTAATAATAAAAGTAGCCTAGGCCTTCCCTAATAATAATAATAATAATAATAATAATAATAATACAATAATACTAGTCTACTAATAATTTAATATATAAATTGGAAATGCTAAATCTTCTTGATATTGATAGCTGATGCTTGTTTTGACAATATCTCTGGATAGGCTGATATCGTCCATAGGCGCAACCCGGCACGAGAATTTATCGCGCTGATTCGCGCATATTTCACACGTATAGTGTGAGCAGTCAAGTCGCAGCTCGACGTTCGGACCGTACAGTGTGAGCACATAAATCCTGAGCTTTGGCTTTACATCGCATGCGATTATACTCGTTCAGTGTGAGTAGGTTCCTTGCTGAAATCGCACAGACATCGCACAGTGTATGCCCGCCTTAATTCTCACCTCTTCACTGATACTGGATTCATATTTGTTTAGTTGATGATTAATGTGATGTTTCTCCTGTCATTGGTTTGTCCTTTAGCACCAGCTGAAGGAGACGCAGAGGTCGTTCCAGCAGAGGATCCAGCAGAGAGAGAAAGATCTTCAGCAGCTGAGAGAGGCTGTGGCGTCTCATAAGGTGAGTCTGGAGAAGAAGAGAAGTTTGAGACGTCTCAGTCAGGACTCACTCAAGCCACTGTGTGATTGTGATGTGTGTCCTAACAGCGCTCTGCACAGACAGCAGTGGAGGACAGTGAGAGGATCTTCACTGAGCTCATCCGCTCCATTGAGAGAAGCCGCTCTGAGGCGACACAGCGGATCAGAGATCAGGAAAAGACTGCAGTGAGTCGAGCTGAAGGACGACTGGAGCGACTGGAGCAGGAGATCAATGATCTGAGGAGGAGAGACGCTGAGCTGGAGCAGCTTTCACACACACAGGATCACATCCATTTCCTGCAGGTAACAGAGATCTAGAAGAACAGGGTCATAGTGGACTTGAGCAAGAGACTCACAGAGAAACATTTCATGAGAGCAGAATGAGCCGTTGACTGAAGTGTTGATCTGTGTGTTCGGTTATTATATCATCATCAGTCAGACTCTCATCTGATCTTCTTCTTTTGAAAGAGATGCACTTATAAATGCAGTTCAGCTCTGGAAATCTCTTTTTTCTGGAAGATGTTTTGAGCTTCCAGACAACAACAGTTCAATACTTCACTAATATTTAAACTTTTTTTTATTATTTTTTTTTTTACAAACATAGGTTTTAAAAATATATATATATATTTTAAAACCACACCTAAACAAAAATTTTTAAAAAAAGTTTAATAGGTATGTTTTCTTTAGGTACTTAGGTAAAAAAGGAAGTTAGGTAAAACGAGAAAAACAAAACTGGAAAACAAAACCAGATCAAAACATTCATGGGACATTTTATGTAAGGGATAATGTACATCCAGCCGGTTATCATCTCAGAATAAACCCCCGACAGGGTGATGAGGACCCCGATGCGAAGCGGAGGTAAATTATCCCACTTATTAACATGGCTACTTGCCACAAGTAAATAATTAGACGCGAAATATTCACTTGAGTTGAAATATTTTATTAGCTCTTCCTTAAAGCATCCGTGAAGAAAAACAGTTCGCAACAAACGGCTTTGAGTTTAGACTGACAATTAAGGCATAATGTGCAGTTGTATCACTAAAAACAATAAACAATTGGACACGAAATATTAATGCAAAAGATTTTATTAGCTCATTTGTAACAAATTTAAAATAATTATTAATTAATTATTATAAATATAAATTATAATCTGTCTGGTTGCCAGTCCGGCGCGTGAGAGGAGTTGCACAGCTGTGCTTCTCAAACTGTGGTTCGGCGGACAGAGCCCTAGGTATTTTTTTAAACTTGCAATGGGACACTGTGGGTTGTTGGGTTCAGTAAAGACGCAATCCCTGTAATTTCTTACATGGATCTTTCGGGTCTTTATGGTTCTTGGTCTCTGCATAATGTGACAGAGTAATGTACTTTGTATCGTTGTCGGTGCATTTTATGATAAACGAGTCCCTTCTTAGGTGTCGATTTCCTTCTCTGCCTCGTCTTGCCAGATGTAGTTGTACATCAAACCAAACTTTCCGAACAAGACCAATGGCTGTGTGTGGTGACAGCACGTCCAAATGTTTTATTAGGTGCAAGTCTGCTGTCGAGATCGGGGGATGATGCTGACCAATGTCCTTACCAATCTTGCGAATTTGTTTAATGGTAGATTTAAAAACTGCATGGCTGGAGTTAAAGGTAGCACTCTTCAGGATGTCAAACTTTTTGAAATATCTGGCGACACCAGTCCTGATGGCCATATAGCTGGCTACCGAATAAGTCTGGCCGTTTGCATTCTGAACAGACGCATAAAAGGAGCGTAGCACCTTATTGAGCTCTTCTGCCTCATACCTATCATAATCCGTCGCATTTTTTTCTCAATTAGCCAATCTTTGAGAATTTTCATTGGCCATAAAATTATTTTCTGTTAGTTTCGTAGCAGTCATCTTCTATTCTGTCAAGTTCAGATTCATTCAGCTCTTTGTGTCTCGTGGTTGTTTGTTCTTCGGAGTGAAGTTTTTTTTTTTTTTTTTTAACTGTGGAGTCGTCTGATTCTATCCATTGCTGAAAATAATTGTTTTTACCATATATGTTGAAATTAACGCTGAAGTCTTCCATTGTAACTCGTGCTGTTTGCCAGACAGTCAAAGACAGCGCACTGACACATTAAGCATTTAAGTAGTCCCGGTCAAGATGACTCGTAGTAACCTGGATGAACGGTGTGTTATTCATTTTGGTGGTTGTTATCGGGGAATAACACACCTTGGAATGTTGTGACTGACCAATCAGGATCAAGTATTCCACAGAGCCGTGTAATAATTAGTTGTTAAAATAATGTAATATGTACATTGGAATAAGACGTTGTTCTTAATAAAACGTTGACCACCAGTTTAAGAACCGCTGCTCTAATCTGGTAACATTGATGGCAGAAAAAATATGTGCTCTTGCTTGTCCAGTGTGAAACAGGCGTCAGACTTGAACTTAAACTCAGATTAAAATTAATTAATTAATTAATTAATTGTTAGGTACTGACATGAGAAATGTGTTGCAAAATCAATGTTGCTAAAAATCTGTTGCAGAGATAAAAAATTGGATCAAACTTCTTTTACAGCAGTCAGGCAGTTTAAAAATATATATATATTTTCACTCTTTTATTTTATGGTTCTTATTTAATCATATACTTTTTTTTTGCAATACTTAACTTTTTTGCAATTATTATTATTTTATTATCCAAGGTAAAAAAATATGAAAATATAGCAATGCAGCGCTTTGAAACCACAAAACCTGACCACTAATCTACTCGTAGCCTTTGAACTGTTTTTCCTGAGCAAATCTACTCAACCCTCAAACCCTACTTAACATTTATGTTCTTAGCTAATGTTTTATCATCCAAAAAACCACAACGATTGACTAGACAGTTCACATATAGTGTGTGACATGCTATAATTTGTTGCTCTAATGTCATATAATGAATATGAAGAAAAATGTACCTGATGCTGTGAAAGAGCTGGATTTAGTTCAGTTACTAAAGATGTCAAGATCAACAAGAGCCGCTCAAATCTGACAGTAGTGCAGGTTATTGATGAAGTGTGGAGGTGATGAGCTTTGATTTCTGTTTTCTGAAGAGTTTCCAGTCTCTCTCAGCTCCTCCTGAATCTACAGACGTAAATGACAATCCCTTCAGTTCTCTTTCCTTTTTTGATGGGGTGAGAGAATCTGTCCTTCAGCTGAGAGACAAACTGGAGGATTTCTGCCAAGAGGAGCTGAAGAAGATCTCTGACAGAGGTAAAGTCCTGGAGATTCATCAGCTCTCAGAAATGATCCTCCATCATCTCATATCATGTAGAAGATCATATTAGAAATGTCTTAGGAATGGATGCAGGGATCATTTTCTCTCGACATGATAATCACACTCTTCATGTCTGTTGATTTCCACAGTCACTTTCACCAACATTGTTCCCAGAACCAGGAACGACTTCCTACAATGTAAGTCACTAAGAAAACAAGCAGAGAAACTCACTGAGTGTCTTCATGTTCTTCCTGTAGAAGGTGAAAGAAAACATGATAGAATAGTTTTAGAGTTGATCATGTAAATGATGATTTGCACAGGATATCTGGTAAACTGTACTGAGACACTGCTGATATATTGAACATGAAGAGATCAGCTATAATAAAAGATCAGACAGATTCATAATTCCTGATTCTGATGTGTTTTCTCTCCATCAGATTCCCATCAGTTCACTCTGGATCTGAACACAGTGCATAAACACCTCAGTCTGTCTGAGAGGAACAGAATGATTACTAACACTTACCCAGAGCTTCAGCCGTATCCTGATCATCCAGACAGATTTGATGATGTGTGTTATCAGGTGTTGTGTAGAGAGAGTGTGTGTGGACGCTGTTACTGGGAGATTGAGTGGAGTGGAGATATTAGTGTGTATATATCAGTGTCATATAAGAGCATCAGCAGGAAGGGATCGGGTGGTGAGTGTGTGTTTGGATATAATGATCAGTCCTGGAGTTTGTTCTGCTCTTCCTCCAGATATTCATTCATACACAATAAGATAGTGACTAAACTCCCTGTAAAGCCCATCAGCAGGAGAATAGGAGTGTATGTGGATCACAGTGCAGGAACTCTGTCCTTCTACAGCGTCTCTGACACAATGAGCCTCATCCACACAGTCCAGACCACATTCACTCAACCGCTCTATCCTGGGTTTAGAGTTTATACTAGATCATCAGTGAAACTGTGTTGATGAATGAGAACAGACTGTAGAGAGATTCTACCCATAATGCTTTGAGCTGCATGATAAATCAGTAACAGTGAGAGGTTATAGTCTCTTATTTTCTCTTCATTACATTAATACTACAGCTGAACTTCTGTCAGTGAAATAACATTTCAGAATAAATGTGTAATGAATCCTCATATAGACAGTCAGATCAGTGTGTGTTCGTGAGTCATGATGAGTGACGGTGTGTATCTGTGCTTTTCTCTTTTCTGTATTAATAAATGTAAAATATATAAACCCAGATTATCTGATCGTACCGTAAACCCTTGATCAGTGAAAGTATGAGCACAATTATTCTAATCTAATCCAGTTTACTTTAAATAAATCTCCTCCTGAACAGGATTGAATTTACAGATCTGGGCCCGGTTTCCCAAAGCGTTCTTATCTCTAAGTAGTTCTTAACCTATTCCTTAACCTCTCTCTTAACCTTATGGGACGGTTCCCGAAACGTTCGTACGCTAAGTATATCTTCTGTAAGTCACACTTTCGTAAGGTTGGTCTGGACCATTCGTAGCTCTCTCTTAGCGTTGTTGCATGTCTAAATGAATATAATTCTGAAGTTTTAATACACACAGACAGTATTAAATTAGGCTAATTCAAGTGTTTTCATGCAAAGAATAAAATTGTCATTACACTGATTGTTGTTAGATTTTTAATTATATTATTATACAATATTATGAATTGAATTAAAACGCTCTTTTAAAGGCCAGTGAAAGCATAGGCTACTGTCAGTTAAGTCCTACTCGGACGCTAATATTGTTTCTCATGGGCTCGTCCGGTATTTTAAACATTTACAGGGGTAAGTCGGTGATTTTATTGCCGTCCGAATCCATAATATCAGTGTTTTTCTCACCCAATCCGCGTAAAAATCCCTGGCCAAATTAGTACCTTCTGTTTTTGTGACAAACAGGTCGTGTGGTAATTTAATTGCCGTCTGAATCCACATCTCTGAGTTTACAAGAGATTCAAAATTCACGGTTTAAATCCTTTTTGATCACTGCCGAGCACCGTACGCAAGATGTAAACTTTTATTACTGAAATGCTGGAAAGTATTTACAAGAACAATATTTCATCGCAGCTCCACCTCAGCGAACAAAAATGGGAAAGAAAAGGCGGCACGTAAATTTTTGAAAAGGTTATTGTGGCAGCAATATATGTTACAATTTTAAAATATGTAGGATAGGCTATTATAGGCTATTTATAGTTTGGATTATTTTTTATAATATCCAATAATCATAATAAATTGCAATTTCAACTATTTCTGAAGTGCTTCTTTTATAAAGATGACCGCTTTTTCACATAAACAGCCCCTGCACGAGAGAATAATTGATTCTCGAGCCATCGATTTCAAACAATTCAGCACCATGGCCACGGACAGCGCCGGGTAACGTCGCACGTAAGACGGTATATCTTAAGCAGCTTTCTAAGGTATAGTTCGGGGAACACACTTAGGAAAATAAACAAATTTGGTAAGATATATCTTTCGAGTCTTCTTAGCAGGCTAAGAGTGAGCGTTATCGGGAAACCGGGCCCTGATACTTTGCCAAATCTGATATAAGATCAATACAACAAGGATTGAGTTGAATCATCATCATCAGTTAAATCCAGAAATACATGAGGTATGAAAGAAGGGTTCTTCTGCATCTAGCATTCATCGACGTGATCTATACGATGACCTTTGACCTTCCTGAAAGATAAGCCAATATTTCTACATGTTAAAGAAACCTACTGTAAAAAAAAAAAAAAACTGTTGTATTTGTCCTATTGTTTGTAATTTGCTTCTTTGTTCTTATTTTTAGAAACAAAAAATAAAATATCCAAAATATCTTTTTTTTTTTTGATTTTTAAAAAGATTTTATCTTTTATCTTGAAATAAGATTTGTCATATCGCCCTCCCCAAAATGATACATAATATGAACTCTGCTTTATTAAGTCATACACTGTTTTTAACATGTATCTTTTTGAATATTAATACTGTAATATCTGGTATAAATGATTTCTGCACACAAACATTACAGTTTTGCCCTTAAATGCTTAAATAATAAAAAAAAATATTTACATAATGTCACGGTTTTCAGGTTCACTGATTCATTTCTCTCTCTCTCTCTCTCTCTGTGCTCGTGAGTGCTGATTGAGTCATCTGTATCACCTGGTCCTCATTAGCACTACTCTACTTAACCTGTGCCTTTTCTGTTTTGTGTTGTCAGAAGTTTGATGGTTCTCATGCGTTGTGTTCTAGCTCCCAGTTGTTTCTCAGTCCTGTTCCAGTGTGGACGATTGCTACTCTTACAAGTTCGGATCGTATTTTTTATGGAATTACTTATGGGCCAATAATAATGAACGTAACTTTTCAAAAAACTTAAGAAAATATCTATTGAAACTGAAAAACATATCTTTGAAACTGAAAAAGAATAAATCGCAGGCAAATTTTTGGACTTCGTTTTTAATACACTGCATGTTTTGCTAACTGTTTTCTCATCTTTATATCGCTTTAACATTCCCCTTAACATTCATATGCTGTTGGTATGCTAATCCAAGATCAGCATAGACTAATAAGAATAAAGTGCAACCTCTTGTGAACTGTGTTTGTTTTAATCTAGAGGAAATTAAAATATTTGCTATTTTATATTAAAATAAAATAAATCAGTTGTCTGAAGATCAAGATCCCAGTCATTCAAAACTGATGTGTCTGAACAAAGTAAGATTATTGTCTGATAGGGACAGTGGATCTCTGGTACTATCACTCCATCCTCTGTGTCAGCATCAGAATTTTGTTTATGGAAAAGTTGCTCCACTCCCTGGAAAATGAGAGAGGAAATGTATTATAATCTAACAATACAAACTGATTTGGACTCCCACATACAGTAACAAGTTGCAGACTTAAAATATTTATTTCAAACAAATTATATAAATGTTTTAAGGGATTTTACAGTACTAAATATTTACCTCGGAGTCATGCAGCATTTATCATCTAATACTGTTGTGTAACCAGTAGATGGCTGTATAGCCCTATATATAAACATATATCCATGGCTGTGTATTCCCTAGTTGCTGGATATTTTCAGTCATAATTACTTGCATGTATTAAGTTTTTAATTTGGACATATATTTATTATTAAAGACTATTAAAGATTAAACATTTTTCTCAGAAAGGTTCATTTAAAGTGCAATTTTTTGCATTATTATTAGTCAAATATGGACACAAAAAACGTTTTGTTACTCATACTAGCTACATATAATAGCTTTATCAGTCATCTTTATCACACAAAAGCAATCAGAATAAATATTGCAACCAGGGCGATACTTCAAAATAATTGAGTGTTTACATATTATGAACAGAGACGTGGTCTGTGGTCAAGTCGTGTCTCTCCTCTTTCAAACACTCTGCATCGCAAATGAATCAGCAATTGAGAAATTCAGGTTTAAATAGCTTTATTGGCATGGTAAAAAAAAAGGCTTTACATTGCCAAAGTTGAATCAGGCAGTGATTGACAGCGCTCTGGTCCTATGGCAGCGGTCATTGACTGATACAGTACTTTTTGTACTGTAGGCTACAGTACAGATACTGTACAGTACTCTAGCCCAATGATGTTTGGGGGGGCTGGGGGGAAATATGATCTAATCGAAGACTGTAACCGAATGTAGATAAACAAGTCATGTAATGATTGGGCTAAGTTAAATCAAGACAACACAGCTGTATAATGTTATGGGCTCTCACTGAGCTCTAAAATGCCTCTCCACCTGAAAAAAGCAAGTACTGTATTATAAATAGTATTAGTATAGTATTAATAAAAAAATAAAAAATTCAGACTTACCACGAGTAGGCTATCCAGTATCCTGATAGCGACAATGACTAATGATAATGATATCATTCGTCTGTACTATTCCTTCTATAAGAAATCATCTCAAAAATATAGTGTAGCAGCAAATAAATACAGATATAAACTTAATATCACTAAAATGAAATAGAAAGTACGCTCACATCCACACATAAACACAACATTGAAGTCTTCACTTCCAGGTGAAGAAGCTGTCAATCAAAAAATCAGTAGCCAATGAGAACACACTGCCTCTAGCCCCGCCCCCACGAGAGAAATGTGTCAGAACGGCGAACAAAACTCCAGAAGCGTAAACGAAAACTTCAGAAGCACAAATGAAAACTCTGGAAGCGCATTTGTCAGTTCGATCAGCCAAAGCCAAATTATAAGAAACCGAAATGTTTTATTAATTGATTAGTTGTTGGGTCTTAAGTTCAGGCTATTGCAGTCTGACTCTGTTAGTTCACCTCACCTCACCTCCTGATCCGAGACGTTCTTTCCTTTGCAACTTCATTTTATCACGTTTGTTTTCCTCCTCTCGTGTCTCGAGACGTTTGTCGACTCTCAAGCTGCGTCCGAAATCGAATACTTCCCTACTATATAGTATGCGAAAAACAGTACGCGAGCAGAGTAGTATGTCCGAAATCATAGAATTCGAAAAACAGTAGGCGAAAAGTACCCGGATGACCTACTACTTCCGGCGAGATTCTGAAGTGCGCATAGGATGGACACTGTACTATCCCATGATGCCACGGGAGAGGAGTTGTCGTCGTTATATTTGAAAATGGCGGAAAACGGAGACGCGGCTGTTTTCAAGTGTAAGTACTTTAAAAAACACTTTGTTTCTTTGTGGTTAAATTGTATTTGTTTAACATCATATAAGTAAACAATTGACTTGTTAAAAGTTTAAATATTGTAAATCGAGGGAATTCTAGATGGTTTTTGAAACAAACAAATTGCAGGTATATCTGAAAAATATGAGTGCTGCACTATAGAGAAATACCCACACACTCCAGACACCTTTAAAATGTATGCTTTATTTTTGTATATTATTTAACTTTTAAATGGATACAGAATACAAAGCTTAAAACAAAATCACAAAACTTTGGCACAAAGTAGTATAATAGAGCTTAAAGCACCACCAAAAGCAAAAGTTTTAAAACTTTTTTTATTAAAGTGTCATCTTGAGGGAAGAAAATTAATGTCAGCAGCTTCAGTAAGGTAACCTTCACAGGTTATGTTCAGTTATTTCACTTTAATGGCTATTAATTGTCGTTAAAGTGAAATTACTGAACCTAAATATACAAGCTTGATAAAAATGCTCATTTTAAAAGATTTTTTTTTTTCTTTTACATCTGAAGTCTTCATATATACACATGTATATGAATGTGTGTATTGGATCTGACCTCAGTGTGTTACCCTACTGTTCACTGTGTGTGTGTGTGTGTGTGTGTGTGTATATATATATATATATATATATATATATATATATATATGGGTGATTCTTCAATTAGGGGAACTTTTATGTCCCCAGGTTATACATTCATGTTAAAAATACTATATTATAAAATAAATAGTTTAGTTATTTCAAATAATATTTATTGCACCACCAAAAAATGTTATACACTAAAATCAGTATGATTTCCATTTTTAAAAATGTTTTCATCACTAATATTTGGCTACTCAGGCCTTGTCCCCAACCCAGACTTTAAAACTTATCTGCTCTGAAAATGTGATAAAATGTTATCAGTTCATTAAAAAAATCACAATATATGTTTAAATAGTAACTTAAAAAGGCACTTGATGCATAATTCGGGTTCATATCTGTGCAATTTGTGAATATTTGTAACAATTTAGTATCGTCCACAACAATACTGTCATTACCGCGACAGTCTATGATTACAACAAGGATATTTTTGAGGGTAAGACTTGTTTATGCCGTAACCATGGAAATGAAGACTAGCAGTGGAGCACATGTCAGCCATGAAAGAACAGTGATATTTGATGTCTGAAAAAGTAAGTAATTTAATCATGAATTCCTTCTGATCATGGAGTAGACTTATTCAGCGTCATTACCATAAATGCTGTAGCAGCAATATTTTGATATATATATATATATATATATATATATATATATATATATATATATATATATATATATATATTCACATGATTTATGTGTATTTAAAGTTATTTTTGTACTAGCTGTTGAGTGATGTTAGCAAATCCATGACCTAGCATCTTTTTTCCTAAAAAATTAAAAATGTCATTACCGCAACACGTCATTACCAACACACAACTTGTTGTGATGGTAATGACAAGTGATGGTGGTAATGACATGTTCTGTGTCACTATCTATATCATATTATGTGTTTATAAATTAAGTTAAAGAAGCATAATAGTGTGATTTTACAATGAAACTTAAGTGAGATTACTTCCTAAAACTATTGTAACGAATACGACTTTGGGTAAATTTGAATTAGCTCAAGAATATAGGGAATTTTGGAAATATTAATAATTATGACTCATGGTCATAATTCATAAGTCGCATGTACATTTATTTTATCAATTATAGAGATTAACTGGTTCTGTAACTGATCTAATCGTTATTCGTCCAGCGAATAAAGGTGAGATTATCACAGTTAAGAAGGGTTATCTCTTTACAAACTCCAAGAAAGTTTGATCTCCTGGCCACGGACATCAAACCTTCTGAGTTTATTAATTAAAACTACTGAATGTAGTCTAATATCGAGCTTGTAGCTTAAGATCTTTTGTTTCATTGACTTTAGAATGGTGGGTTTTCAAACACGGAGACAGTGAAAAGTATTTATGAATTTTAATAAATGCATAACTAGAGATTATATGAGCTACGAATATAAACGTACGTAAAAATACAAAACAATAAAACAAACACACATTTAACCAAACAAGAAAATACGTGATCAGGATAACATGAAATGAAAGAAAGAAAGAAAGGAAGAAAGAAAGAAAAGCTAGTAATTATTACATACAGAAACCTAGATTCACGAGACAACCTGGAAAGCAGTTTTATCAGATAAGGTTACCGTCACTTGCACGTTTGTTCTCTGTTCGGCGCGAGGCTGAGGCAGGACAAGAGGTCGATCCTGTTTCTGTTGCGTCTTCAGGTGCCGCGAGGTTTAAAGGCTCACTGGATGTAACATTACCGAGAAAGTTCGTCTTCCGTGCGGAAGAGACCAGACATCTTGGTTTCTAAGGCAGCAGACTTTTACATGGCGCGGGGGTTTGTGTCCCAGAGGCCACGGCGAGGCCTGTTCAGCTGGTTGCCATGGAGCTGCGCTACACGTGGATGAGGTCCGGGATGAGAGCGACCGGAGAAGAGAGGAAGTGGAATCAGCGGGGTCGAAGAAGGAAGAGAGAGAGAAGTGGGGGTCTCGTCCTTTTAACAGACATCTGTTTTACGCCCTGTTTTGTGACAGAGCGAATCAAAACTTCTGATCTGTAGCGGGAAGATGTCTTCTTTGTGTGAAGAAAAACACGCCCCCTTGTATCATATGTCTTCTAAGCGAAATAATTAATATTTCCTCTTAAGGTTATACATACAGAATAATACATCTTACGGTAATACTATGTGCGGGACTAGTTGAATTAAAACAGGACGGTCCGACAGATATCAAGAATTACAGGTAGATATTGGACACACATAACATTACGTTCATATGCATCATTACACACAAATAAAGCTTGATTAAACACACAATAAAATTGTCAGTGTTTCCGTTATGGCAAACGACGACACTTTGAGAAACATAGGAATACATATCCACCTTCAGTGGCTTGTTATGTGGGGGGGAATATCTGTTTCAAAGTCCAGAGTGTGTGTTCTGGAATGTCTTACGAACGTAAAGTTTTATGGTCTGAGGTAGGGTTACCACAAGACACTATTGAGGAACTTCTTTCAGTGAACATTTAGAATTCAAACTTATACTCTAGCAAACCACACTTCTATTATAAAGCAAAGCTAATCACACACATACATATCGGAAGGTATACACTCAAGAGCCATATTTCTACATGAAATGGTACTCAAAGGAGGTTTTGTGTGTGTGGGGGTCATGAGGTTGTAAAGTCACAGGGAGTCCATGCTGACATGGGGGTTTTAGAATGGTTTGTGCAGAACAGGGTTCCTTTTGTGACTAAAATGTTCCTCTGGGGAACAACAGATTGCAATTTTGACTGTTCATGGTAGACTTAGCGGCACCATGCACAGACCCGTTGTCTGAAAAGACAACGAAGGATGTGTTTGGAGACAAGGATTTACTAATTGGAACAGCATGTGACCGCATGTCCGGCATTGTCGCTACACTATTTTTTCTTATTTTTTAACCAGAATGGCTCCCAAGAAATCAACTGAAAGGTCTAGGTGGGCCCTAATTTAAATTGCAGGAAAAGTGCAAAGTCTAAATTCTAAATAAAACCTAATTTTCTAACAAGGACAATTCTTTATGAAATTAAATTAGCTTATTTTAATACCATGAGCAAGATCCTAAGCAAAAACAGTGGGTCACCACAATACTCCCACATGACACACAATGGCATGGCTGGAGTTAATCTTCAGGACACTTTGCTCATTGAGTGACTATACACTATGCCTGTCATTTAAACTAGGGCCCAGTATCTCTTTCTCTCCACATCCCATCCATCTCCCTTTATCATCTCTAATTCACATTTTGAATGTTCAAATACATGTTTGAAAGCAAACACATTTCATTATGCATTGTTAGTTTTAACCCAAACATATAATATTTCACATAATGGTAATAGTCATAGTTATGAAATGTTTATGAAGGATATTTTTATGCTGTTTTATCCCATTATGACAATTGATTCTCTAGAAAATATTGTATGGTTTCTTCATGATTGAAATAAACATGTTCAAGTTGATGGTTGTGTCATATTTATATATATCTCCTCACATCTGTCCATTTCTTTCAACAAAACTCACCAGAAGTCATTATTTAAGCCTTTAAATTTGCTTTATGTATCAGTGCACTTTTCATTTATGTCATTACCAAAACACTATGTCATTACCAGAACAGTATGTCATTATCGCCACGTTGCTTAATTTACAGCAAACATACCTTTAAAACTGTTTTATGTTCAATCTTGAGGTGCTACATGAAAAGCCTAATGAAATACTCATCCACCTATTCAAAGAAAAAACATCTAAAATTTATTTTCCAGAAATTAAACAAAAGTGTGCTTTGATGAACACAGAAAAACACATTTTGATGGTAAGAACAAGAAAATATATGTAATTCGCTGAATGGAAACATTTTGTTTTTTATACGTATTGTGGAAGGTTAACAATGTTTGCAAGATAAATGAGTTTAAATGATCTCCTTGATACATTCTTTGCATTATGAGACTTTTTGATGTTGTGATGGGAATGACGTTTTGCAGTGCCAGTTGGCAAATAGATATAAAATACTCAAATTATATTTAAGCTCAGTCGTGGCCATTATTATATCTTTACATCAAAGCATGTAAACATTG
Organism: Abramis brama; assembly: GCF_963993115.1. NCBI lineage: Eukaryota > Metazoa > Chordata > Actinopteri > Cypriniformes > Leuciscidae > Abramis > Abramis brama. The sequence continues at coordinate 27,795,183 of NC_139966.1, read as the reverse complement.
TCTTGACATAATTCTAACAAAATTCAACCAAATTTCATTCATCAAAATGTAAGATGGCAAAATAGCCTCCAATTGAAGAATCACCCATATACACATACATGATTTTGTATGTATATTTGTATGTATGTATTTTACATATGTGATTATGCCATCCATGAATGAATCAACAGAGATACACACATGCATACTATTGATTCATTCATGTTTATTTATTGATGGTAATATTACAAGCAAATAAATTACTTTTTCCTTACCAAAAATCAAAATGGTATTGTATTGGCCAAATGATACTTAACTTATTTGAGAAATTACACAAAAGCTTTCGACAAAGGCGTGATCTGTGAGCAGCTGACTGACGACGACTCTGAATTGTGAGCACGAACGACTTAAAACGCAGACGAAAGCGGAAAGAAGAACTAAAAACATTGCTCTGGTGCAGTCAATGGAATGGCAGAGCTGCCAACTCTCACGCATTCACCGTGAGACACACGCAATTGACACTTTTCACACGCTCTCACGCCACACATCCATTTTCTCACGCACAGAAAAATCGCGAAGCAAAGAGGACACGGAGTCCGACCGACTAGACAGAGCAGGTTACATAAGATAAGCTCTCAGATTCTGTCACTTTTATTACGAAATTCAAACAATAAATACCGCTTTGACGCTTGTAAATGTGACGCGACAGATCCCTAGCGCACGTGAACCGATCATCTCTAGCTAGTAAATTAAACACGAATGAACAATGTTGAAAGATACAGTACAACTTACCGAAATGTATATTCCTCATACATAATATCGACCAATCAATCAAACAAAGGGATCAATAAAACAGCTGGAGAACAATTATGTCACACAACATTTACCTCAGGAAAGCCATTTGATGACCATAATATATAGGCTAGCATGTTAGTTGGCTAGAAAAAATGTGTACTATATTACATATTTATTATATTTTTACTTATATCATTAAATAAAGTTGTTATTATAATAAAAACGCATTATATATCTCTGTATGTTTACAGCATTAGGTGAGTTGTTTTTTTCTTGAGAAAAATTAATGCCTATCTTGTGTAGCCTACCTAATATTTATCCAAATGAGTCAATATTAAATCAAATCACAATAATTGAATTGAATTGAATTGAATTGAAATAATAAAAAAGCGTTGTATTGTAACATGTTGTCACTAAACCTAATCAAATTCAGTTTAGTTACTGATGTGGTGACCCACAAGTAAGACTGAAAGAGACATTCACCAAGGGACTGTACCTTTAAGGGAGAGTTGTTTTGATATACGGGTTCCAGGCAAAGAGTATAGAAGTAACAAGAGGCGAAACTCCGTTGCAGTTTTGACAACAGCCACTAGGTGGCGCTTCGGTAGCGCGGCCGCCATTTTGGACTGAACCAACGGCTTTACCGTTAGCACAACTACTGTACAGCATTAACATTATGTCTGGAAATAATTGGAAACAAAGAAAACAGTGTTCTGCCATCAACTGCAACAACTACCAGTGTACAACCAATCAACTACCATTTCATAGATTCCCCAAAGATCCAGAGAGGTAAAGTAGAAAAGGTTTTTATTAACTTTAAAGTGAGCTAACGTCAACGATAACAGGTGCTGTAACGTTAATGTAAGTTAAGCTATCCCATAACCGCAGTAACAGTTTGCTAATGTTATGTATTTGGTCGAAATTGTCAAGACTCGAAATGGGCTTTTTAAATCGCATACTTTCAGAGATATATGAACACCTAACCTGGCAAATGACCGCTTTATTAATTCATTGTTATCACTAAATTAACCCTTTAACTTTTTTTCGCATAAACATGAAAATCACTATCCAAACTTAATGGTTGTAATTCAAGAATGCTTTGGAATTTAGACCTATGGTTGGTCTTGTTTTAATTTGTCATATTATTGTTGAAGTGAAATAAATTATGAAAGTGAAACAGAAAAAAGTTATATAAGTTTGAGTTTATTAAAATGTACAAATTTAAAATATAATTATTTATATTTTATATAAAATATATATATTACAAAATATATTTTACTCTAGAACTGCAAGAAAATGAAAGCAAAAAATCTGAACAAGTTGTGTTCCACATTTTAGGTTGATATGTTGATATTTCGCTTCCTCACCCTTTCTGCCGTGTGCTCTAACGTTACACGGTTTGGAGCTGCGCGCTCTTGCTCGCTCGCTCTAGATTCCGGGTGATTTTAGCTAATTTGTGGGCATCAGGAAGCCGCTATCAATATGCGGGAGACTCCCGGATCTTCCGGGAGACATGGGATGTCTGCTCTAGAGATATTAAAAACTAGAAACTACTTTTTAGTTCATTTAACCGCTTTTGAATTTGAACCGGTATCGTTCAATTCTATGACAGCTGTGTTGCGTTCAGTCCAAGATGGCGGAGCTGCAGCTCTGCGCATGGGTGAGTTTGTTGCAATGGAACGTTCTATTGAGTTTCGCCTCTTGGTACTTCTATACTCTTTGTTCCAGGTTAACGTTGTGTGTCTGTTTTTGACCTCACTCGCTGTACAGTGTTTTTAGTGATATTGAAGTGGAGAGTAAAGCTGACTTGACGCATCTCCGTCTCTTGTCTCCTCACTAAAATGTTTTGACAATCACAATACACTTATTGTGATGCAATCATTTTTTTTACATCCCCCCAATCCCCCCTAAAGACATCCTGTCTTCCTGTCAGTCCCATAGAGGCTATGCTGTCAGTACCGGAAAGAGAAAAGATTAGTTCATCTCTCGAGTCTTCGGGTTCGAGACGTTCATTCGTCAAGCCACAAACCCATAGCACTATGCAGAAACAGAAATGATTAGTTAATTTTTTTCGAGTCTTTGGGTTTGAGTCCTTCGTTCTTTTGTCACGTGACCGCTGGTATCTCGCATCAAATACAACATTAGATTCGTGTTATTGACTGCATCTGAATGTATATTGTTTTATATTTAGGAATTAAATTACAAAATATGTGCAATAAACAGTATCTGAAAAATAAAAGTTCCATCTTATGAAGCCCCTGTCCGTCTCTTTTCTAAATGTTTCCTGTGCATCTGTGGTGTGTTTTTTTATTATTATTATTATTGTTGTTGTTGTTGTTGTTGCTGTTATTATAATATATAATATACTATAATAATAACACACATTGTTTATATATATAGGCTATAGGCCTATAAGCTATGTTACAAAGGTGTAGGTTTCAAACTTTAGGTGACTAAAAAAATCACTAAAATAACACTAAAAAACATAGTGAATGACTCAAAAATAGGCATGAATCCAAAATACATAACGCTTCATTTAAATTTTTTAAGCTGATTTTTATTCATTAATAACACAAGGACAAAAAAAAAAATCATATAACAACTCAATAGAGAAAAATAAATTACAGTTGATTCAAAATTAGTAATAGTCTAATTGACTTGAATTTGTGAAGTTATACTTGAATAGTAAAAATATTTCCCATATTTGTATATGTCTATGATATTAACTGAAAAGTATAATCCACTGAAAACAAGTCTCATCAAAGTGGTTTCCCCTATCATACGGATAATGCTTTGCATTAACCAACTCTTAAATATTCAGTGTTACCGAAAATAATCTTCATGACAGAAATTCACAAATATAGCCTATACATTTGAGAACAGAAACGCATCACGTAACTGTAAAAGTAAAAATAAAATAAAAAAATAACAGCTTGTTTGTAAAAAGGTTGTGAATTAGTATTTAATACGGTGACAAGTCACATGACAAAAGAACGAACGACTCGAACCCGAAGACTCGAGAGATGAACTAATCTTTTCTCTTTCCGTTACTGACAGCATAGCCTCTATGGGACTGACAGGAAGAACGAAAGACTCAGACCCAGTCGAACCCGGGGTCGAACCCGAACTCGAGACTCGAAAGTAGAACTAATCATTTCTCTTTCCGGCCCTGACAGCATAGTCTCTATGGGACTGACAGGAAGAACGAAAGACTCTAACCCGTCCGAACCCGAACTCGAGACTCGAAAGATGAACTAATCGTTTCTGTTTCCGGCCCAGCAGACAGATCAGAGTCAGACACAGACGAGTCACTGACGAGTCACTGACCCATATGTTGCGTAATGCGCATGCGCGGTCAACACAAAATGAACGAATCACTCTCTGAGACAACTCGGTAGTCCCGAGTCATATTAAAGATTCGTTCAAAATGAACGAATCGTTCATGAACGACACATCACTAATTTCAATATATGTGACTTCTGTATGGGGTTCACGGGCCATCCTTAGCCCGATAGACAAAGGAGACATCCTTTCTTCAGCAGACGGCGACCATGCACCCGTACTCAGCAGGTGCCGGCGAACACGTCTTTCACAGACCTTCCCAAGCCGGATTGACATAGTAGACGGCGACCACGCAGGAGATCTAAGCCGAACAGCAACTCCACCCTGCTTTCTGCCGACGCTTCCTTTTCCAGGTCAACATTGGTATACTGGAAGGTAAGTATGGGGCAAAGGAGAGGGACGAGGCAGGCAAATGTCACACCTAGCAGTTTCAACAGCCACTTGAATGTTCATAAGTGTTTGACACAACGGCACCATCTTTATGACATGACTAGAACGGACCACAAGCCAAGAGAACGACTCGTTGTGGAATGTGTCTATGTCATAAGGCTTGTTCGACTTGAACTGGCGCTGCACAGACTGATCAGTTTATGACATCAAAGTACCACGAGAGCGATTAGAGAGCAGACGGCTCCTTATATAGATAAGTGAAAGACTGCACCTGTAGAAGAAAATCAACGCCTACTTCATCAATCCAACTTTGGCGTTCAACTTCACATTTTTTGTGACTGAGTTCTGGACTCGTGCCAAAACTCCTGTTATAACAAAGTCCATTTTATCTATAGTCTTTGGTTATAATCAATGAATCTCTTATTTACATTGTGTTTGCACTGTTAGTTATGATTAAAGCATTTGTGAGATTGCAGAAATTATGTTGAAATGACGAGATCACTGCATTCATTCGCTCAACATGTCAGTGATCGGCTACAATGTTCATCACTGCAACCTTTCATGCCACGATCTAAATATAATGCCATAGATCTGGAAATAATGTTATAATCAACACTTTATGATTATGCAGCTACTGTATTTCATATGAAAAGATGTTGGCCAATCACAGCAGTGGGCGTTTACACTGAAGTCTCACAGCAGACATTCCCCCTCAAACAGAGCTTTCACGAGTTCACACTTACAAATAAGTCATATAGAATAAAAGCGTATTTGGCGTGCTGTCCGAGGAGAGGGCTCCGGGCTCGGTATTCGGCCCGAACCCAGAGTACTCCCCCCGTATTCCTGGCTGTAAAAGAATGAGCCAAGAGTGAGGAGTCGGGGTGGTGGAGGGATGCTGAAAAACTGTCAAGGAATGTTAGGTGAGTTGACAGAGTGAATATATATATGCTTCTTGTCATGCTGATTAGGGTAGACATAATTGTTTGATGACAAGTAGATTGGAATGATTATTTGGACGTGCTCCTCCCGAACTTTGTTTATAAAACATCATTTAAAATCAGAGGGCTAAAATCAGGGTAGGAAAAATGCCTTTTATTTCTAAATTATGACAATTTTTGATGTAAAAATCATACTAACATTATAAGTGCACCCTAGCAAAACATAATAAAACTGCAGTTCATGACCCCTTTAAGTGATTGAGTGTGTGTCCTGTATATTATAGGTGAGTGTATATATATAGAGATCTGTTAAGTTTGTATGTGCATGAACAAAGGTTTAAAGCAGAATAAGTACATAAGCACTAGTGGGAAGAAAAGCCCTTTGGAATTGGTAGGTTTTCTGCATTGATTGGTCATAAAAATGTCATCTGATCTTCATCAAAATCACAAGTGTAGACAAAACACAATGTCCTTAGAGTGATAATTCACCCCAAACATTCCCATTTACTCACCCTCATGCCATTGCATGACTAAACATAAAGCAGGATTTTTTTTTGCAAAATAATCCATCTCTGTGAGTCCGCAATGGGAATGATTGGCTGCCGCTCATTTGATGCTTAAAAAGCACACAACGATCGTGACACTAATTCATATGAACTCAATCAATGTCTTCTGAAGCAAAACAATAGGTGTGTGTAAGAAATTCTAATATTTTTAATTATTTTAACTTTTTGTGTAAGAAAATCTGAAAATACTATATTAACTATAATAATTGCTTCCAATCTACTTTCATAAGAGTGTTCACAAGAGGGATATGGTGACGTGATGATAGCACATATATCCCTTTCAGCAAGCTGTAATGCAGCTAATTTGTCTAAAGCAGGTGTTCCTTACTCATGTCATGAATTTCTTGAAAGTGACTTACAAAAACAGTGCCTTATCAACACTTTCTGCACGGTCATTGCCCTCTCCATGTCTATAGCTGTGAGACTAAAATGCTTCAAACTTTCGAAAGGGTTTGTTGCAACCAGGCAGAGCAAAAAAATGTAACTATAGTTTAATTGTAAACATGCCTTTGAATTTGCATGTGCCTTACAAATAGAAATGCACAGATTGTACTGCATGTGTGTGCACAAAGTTTGCAAGTATACATGTCGTGAAACTCACCTAAGATTAGCGTTGTGTACTGTCTCAGAAATACATGTATATCAAGTGAAAATATAATAATTTATTTCGAAATGTATTAATTATTTATTACCTCTTTAACCAAGCAAAAAAAATCAACGTCTGTGTGCTGGATAACACTGACTAGCGAAAATGCCTCAAATTGAGAACTGTGAATGCAAAACGTGATTCACGCCAAAAAGACCAGTCAAGAATTTCTGCCACTGTCTTGTCCTTCAAAAACAAACTATTTTTTTAATACATGTCTCACAAAAATACGTCTAGGTACTCACACCACTAAATCGAAAGAAAAAATATATAAACCATTTTTTTGCTTTGGTGAATTTTTTTATCTGGCTTTTTGACTTCTCTTGTCTTTGGTGGAGTGTGCGAACTATAAAAATATGCAAGCAAAAACGTCTCGGGTTATGACTGTAACCGTACTCCACATGAACTGGTGTCTGAAAAGCTATCCAAACACGGTAATCGATATTGACCGGCGACAGCCTATGACGTCACTACTAGCAGCCTTTCGAAAGGGAACAATGCTTATCCCCAAAAGCGGATCAGTGGTCACGTGATCAAAACCAATCAGCAAGTGAACGCATCTAGAGCGCTGCAGTGTCGTTAAGCCGAGCTGATAAATGGACCGTGTTGTCGTTAACGCTGTTTATGTTCCTCTTATATGGAACATTTTATGAACTTTTGTTCTAATTTCATTGAGGAAAATTATATTTTGATAAATATTGTTGTATTGCCCAGTCCTATGTGCACAGGTAAATAATGTATAATAAATACTGCAATATTAAATTTAAGATTTGGCGATTTTGACTTCATGGTGACTCCAGTAACAGTGTAGTATTTAGGATACAGAATTACTGAACTTTTAAGGTTGTTGTCTTGCTTCTCTCTAACTTATATTTTTGAGTGCGTGTCTGAGACCTATTAAACAAAATGTGTGTTTGTGAACACATGGAAACTAAAAACTTAGCATGATAATGAGGTAATGAGGCTCTTCAGGATCAGGAATGTGGAAGCTGCTTTACAGATACGCCTGTTTTGCACACGGCACTCAAACACAGAACCAGGAAACAGGAATCACGAGAGTTCAGGGAAAGTAAAACTGAAGTGTAGTTGAGCTGTTGTGTGTTTGTGTCTCTGTATTCATGCAGTAAAATGGCAGAAGCCAGATTTTCTCAGGATGAGTTCATGTGTCCAGTGTGTCTGGATCTCCTGAAGGATCCAGTGGCCATTCCCTGTGGACACAGTTACTGTAAGATCTGTATTACAGACTGCTGGGATCAGGAGGATGAGAAGAGAGTCTACAGCTGTCCTCAGTGCAGATAGACATTCAGGCCAAGACCTGCTTTAGCTAAAAACACCATTCTGGCTGAAATGGTGGAGAAACTGAAGAAGACTAAACTTGCTGCTGACTGTTACGCTGGAGCTGGAGATGTGCAGTGTGACGTCTGTACTTGAAGAAAACACAAAGCCGTCAAGTCCTGTCTGGTGTGTCTGAACTCTTACTGTCAGAATCACCTTGAACAACATGAGAGTTTGTTTAAAGGAAAGAGACACAATCTGACTGATGCCACTGGACGACTGCAGGAGATGATCTGCCGGAAACACGACAAGCTCCTCGAGGTTTTCTGCCGCACTGATCAGAAGTGTATATGTGTGCTGTGTGTGATGGATGAACATAAAAACCACGACACTGTATCAGTGGCAGCACAGAGGACAGAGAAACAGGTATGAACTTACAGAACCCATTATGATAATTTACAGGCTCATAATATTGTTTATGGGGTCTACTAACTAGACTACATTTACATCATTTAATGGTTTTACTCTAAATTCGTTTTAGGGTATGTTTACACGACAACGATATGCAGAAAACAGAGAAGTTTTTCCTTAGATTTTTCCATGTACAGACAACACCACTGTCAAAACAATCCCCACTCACACGATCTGTGAAAGCGACTAAAAACGGTGTATTCTGCTGCCAGGCCATTAGATGGCGATGAAACACTATAGACTGAAAATGTAATACGGATGTGATTAATTTGCTGCACATTAACTGCAACAATATACAACATACTAAATTCAGCTGAACATATAATAATTATGAGCTGCAGAATTACTCCTTAAATAAACAACGTTACACATTGTGCAATAACAACAAACATTATTTCAATTGAGACATGTAAGGCTTGCAGAGCAACACCTCCATTAATTAACAGCGTTCTCAATTAAACACACGAGCAGTGCGAAGCTCCGCCATTATACGACAACGAGCAGCAACATGTCACAACATTATTGTGAGGTAAAAACAACAACAAACTTCAGTATACTTACTGGTAGTTGCACGCACACAATACTTGGAACTTGTAAATAAGTACAGCAACACTATCTTAGATTATCTATATAAATATAAATATAAACTGCACAGTCTTTCAACGCCAGCGCTCTCTTCCGAACTTTTCCGAAACTGAAACTTAAGCTGTCTGCTTCCGCGAGCCGCAGAGCGCAGTGACGCTCCTGATTGGCTGATTCTCAAGCAGCTAGTTTTATCTGCCTGAAAAAGGTCGTCCTTCGTCACAGATCCAACACCATCATGCATATTGAGTGGTTCGCACCTGAGGAGACAATGGGGCCCGCATACATAATGAGCCATTCATTCAGGTGTGTCACTGAGCCACAAGAATGAATGCAAGAGCAATATATATGTATATATATATATATATATATATATATATTCTACCAAATTGGTTCACAGTTGGAAGCATCTCAATTTTTTTTATTTTTCCACAAATTATGCTTGCAAATTGTATAATATCCAAGGAAAACATGTCTAGTAATTTGTGCAGTTAATTCTCATACTGTATTTTCAGTTTTGGAATATGTATCCTCTCCCCAAATTTGTCACTAATAAAACACAATAAAAATTATTTAAAGAAAAGGCTTATATTTACCTTTTAATAGTTTGTTTACATCTACCTTGTAAATATATTTTTTTATTAAAAAGGTTACAATTACAACAACAATTCAAGTGTAATCTTGCTTTGTAAAAACTAAAGTATACATTTTATCATACATATTTCAAAGTTAAGGATTCATTACTTTGAATATAGCCTACATTGGAACAAACACATAACATATTATTTGATTACTTTATTTTTGACAAAACATACTATATTTAACATATGAGCAAAAATTGGCAAACAAAAGCTTATTTGAGGTGGCAGATATTTTACAGTAAAAATGTATAATCTATCCAAAACTAGTCAACGAAATGTTGTCTTTCATATGTTAATTTGCAGTTTAATACGTTGCTTATACAAATACATTTTATTTCAACATATTTCAGTCAATTTTTACTCATCTCAGTATAGCAATTCATACTTTGCAGTCACGTGACTACCATGGATACCTGGCGGGCAACAAACGGGTATTTTCAATGTTGAGTCCTGTAGTTCCAGGTCTTTCTAGTAGCTATCAAGTCTGTTAGCGAGCTAGCTGCATAACTATGGACTAGGATTAACTCCAAGGTAGCTAAATTGTGTAAAGCAGACAAGGTTTTTTAAGATAATCGAGCAGTAATAATTCCTCCGTAAATAATCTAGCTCTACTGTTGGGTCATCTCTGGTTCTCAATGAAAACCATAGATATCACAAACCTCAAAACAACCTATCACACACTTTTGTTGTTGTTAGCAAAAGACGATAGCTGTTACTGTGCGTTCACACCGCCACCGGCGAGAGCGTCAAAGTGCCCGGAAGTCATTCATTTTCAATGAATTTTGCCGCTCTCGCCGGCGGCGGTGTGAACGTACTGTTAGCCTAGCTTAGACTCATAACACAAACAACTGACTCGCCAAACCAGCTGGTGGTGTTGATTGACGAAACTACAGGGTAACTTAAAGACACGATTAATTACATGATCATACACCCATTGTATTCAAACAAATGTTGAAATTACCTTTGATGGAGTGATGGAATGATCACTGCACAGACGTGTATACTGTGAAGGTTGCTTATCTCATCTGCGGTTAGTGCATCCAATCGCATAACAACTATCTGGCATGTCATTTACACCTCAAAACACCAAATTCTGTATAGTAAAACTGGCGACGTCCTGGCAAGATCCTTGATTAGTTTACTGGGTTTTGTTGCTGGAGAACGACGTTCTTGCCCGCCAGCCAGTACTTGTGACGTCACGTGCAAAGTATGAATAGGCTATAGTTCGCTAAAAGCGGATCATTCATTCACACACAGAAACGTGATTCAAATTTAAACCGTCTTTTTGTGAGTTGTGGTAAACAGCGTGCATCTCTGCCGTTCATTCATTCACACAGAGAAACGCGATTCACTTGAGAATGAAAAAAACTTACTACAGTATAGCTCAGGATCCGTTGCTCCTCGAAATACCTGCGCTTCTGAGGTACATTTTCCATTATTATTATTACGATAGTATTATTCCTCACAGCGCTGCGAGACAGTGTAAACAAGTACAATGATCTGATTAAACTTGGTGTTTTCTCGAGCTGATATGGGGGCGTTCACAGTTTGCATGGATTGCCTCAGTCATTTGCGTTTGAATAGCGCGCGCTCTCCGTGGGCGGGGTCACATTAAAAATAATGAGCTGAGATGAGAACGACTGACATCTCTCTCTTTTCATACAGATTACATAAACAGAGAATATTTGATTTAGTTTTGAATTAGATAATTTAAAAGTACACACTTGAATGATTATAAAGATATATTGCTCATGCCTGGGTGAATAGTATTCGCTGAGTTTTGTTTAAGTTTAGAGACGTGCTCGAAAAAAAAAGTTCACCGAGACGGACAGGCAGAAAGCACACCCTGTTTATTTACTTTATTTTACAAAAACACAATGTTTTTTTTCGCCTGTAAGTGGACACATAAAAAAGTAGACATTTAACAGTTTATTTTTTCATATTTCTTCATAAGTCTGTATGACCATAAATGACGGAGTATTTTAAGTTTATTTTGCTGCTATGTGAAAAAAATCGAGCAAAACGCACCCGCGCATTTGCCGACCTCAGGGGGTTAAAACCAGCCTTCTGAAAATCGATTGGTCAGCCGGTCCCAGTCTGTTGTGATTAGCACATATGTCGGAAATGTAATTCGCTTTACCATAAACAGCAATGGGATGACAGAGGAATTGTTGCTGGGACGGCGCAATGCTGCTGCTTATATTCACTCATAATGATGATTGACAGGACTGAATGATTAGGCTCCTCAACCTACATTTGTAACTTCAATTATAACATCTGACTAGCATTGAACTGCATAGTTCATAAAGCAGTCATTATAAAAGTAGTGAGAACACAATAAAAGATTGAGGTTGTATACTGTTGAGGAATAGTGTTAAAAGTACAGTTTAACCATCAAGTTAGTCTGCATTAGAAAATAGGGTTTAGATTCGGGGTGGTAAAAACTGTGTCTCTTGGACTCCTATCATGGGGAAAAGCATAATAGGACCTCTTTAAACCAGTATTTTACCCAAAAAAATTAACATTCATCATTTACTCATGTTATTCCAAACTGGCATGACTCACTTTTTCTGAGTAACACAAAAGAAGGTATTTTAAGGAATTTCTCATCTGTCCATATTTTGAAAGTAGAACTCCATTGGGAGTGATCAGAGGGTGCTTCTCATTTCTTATTTGTGTATCCTCGTTACCTTTCCTCGCGTCTCAGCTCCAGCTTCAGGGTGCGAGGGAAGGCTGCAAGGGAAAAAAATGGAGGACGGAGGAATCGAATGAAAGCTTTTTTATACATTGGAATACTTGAACACTCGAGCATCACTTTACAGCATCATCATTAGTGCTCAAAAGATCTGCCCTTATGTTGTTGAAGTTTGGTTATTCAAGAAATTCATAATGAGTAATAATAAAGCAAGATACCCTGTTGAAATATGTGTGATTTATATAAACTGCAAAGGTAAAGTAGCCTAGAAATCTAGACGCACACTAGCGGCAGCAAATTTTATTTTGCAGCCAGGGTAGTCTAGCAACTCTCCGTTGACTTTCGAGCTGGAAAAACCAAACTCTACTCAGGCCAATCACATCGTGTATAGAGTCAGCGGGCGGGCTTAACATAATGACGGCAGAGTTGCGACGGTTCCAAAGAGTGGCTGCTGCTGGCGAACAGCGGTCTTTCGAATCGGCTTTGGCCGCAACTCTGGAGGACTTGGAGTTAAGCTTTTCTTTGAGAAAAGAACAAAGAACGGCACTTAAGTCATTCTTAAAAAAAGGAAGATGTGTTCATAGTTTTGCCGGCCAGATACGGCAAAAGTTTAATCTATCAACTAGCTCCACTGGTGGGAAACTCTCTGGTTGGTTGTAGCGCTATCCTATTGCATGCAGAGGGAATTTGAAAGACAACCGTTTATCCCGCCCCTTGGATTGAGCCCTGCCAATGGTTGCAATGATTGTGACCGATGTGAAGGGGGAGGAGAATTGATAAGTGTGTCACGTTTAGTCGATAAAACACTTCCGCAAAGGATACACTCATGTATCCTCACTCATGACTCCTCAGGAAGCCTCCTCATTTCTCGTCTCCTTGTGGTGTAATTAGAGGATTGAGATGTCCTTCAAGATGGCTGAGCTCGATCGGTTTCCGGGTCATAGGACGGAGGAGCGAGGACAAGGATGGATATTGAGAAGCACCCAAAGTCTTCTGAAAATATATTAAATATGGTGGCATGTTAAGTCATGTGACATCCATGAGCCAGTTAGGTTTGAGGTTGTTGACGTGTCACCATATTTGATTTGGGCTTTAGAAACAAAGACATTCTCCATAATATCTTCTTTTGTATCCAGCAAGAGAAATCATACAAGTTTGGAAAGACATGATGATGAGTAAACAATGAAGAACTTACATTTCTGGGTGAATCTATATAAAGCTAGGCAATAAAACTTGAAATAATGTTGGCACTTATGATTGAACCTATAATCTTTTCATGCAAGACCTTTAACCCCTCAATCTCACCACTTCTCTGATACTGGATTCATATATTTTTAGTTGATGATTAATGTGATGTTTCTCCTGTCATTGGTTTGTCCTTTAGCACCAGCTGAAGGAGACGCAGAGGTCGTTCCAGCAGAGGATCCAGCAGAGAGAGAAAGATCTTCAGCAGCTGAGAGAGGCTGTGGCGTCTCATAAGGTGAGTCTGGAGAAGAAGAGAAGTTTGAGACGTCTCAGTCAGGACTCACTGAAGCCACTGTGTGATTGTGATGTGTGTCCTAACAGCTCTCTGCACAGACAGCAGTGGAGGACAGTGAGAGGATCTTCACTGAGCTCATCCGCTCCATTGAGAGAAGCCGCTCTGAGGCGACACAGAAATCAGGAAAAGACTGCAGTGAGTCGAGCTGAAGGACGACTGGAGCGACTGGAGCAGGAGATCAATGATCTGAGGAGGAGAGACGCTGAGCTGGAGCAGCTTTCACACACACAGGATCACATCCATTTCCTGCAGGTAACAGAGATCTAGAAGAACAGGGTCATAGTGGACTTGAGCAAGAGACTCACAGAGAAACATTTCATGAGAGCAGAATGAGCCGTTGACTGAAGTGTTGATCTGTGTGTTCGGTTATTATGTCATTGTGGCGAGCACGACGAGGTCGAGGGCCGTGGGAGGACGGCGCGAGGCCGGTGGCATGATCAGGGCTCCAGACTAACTTTTCCACTGGTTGCACTGATGCTACCAACTTTCTCAGTTGGTCACACCAGCATATGATTTGGTCGCACTTTTTCTTTTTTTTTGCTACATGCCATGGGATTAATCAATGCATGCTGATGAATAGTAGTCTTAATCTGCATACCCTAGTTTTGCACTGATGTAAAAAGACTGACAGTGACACAAGACCTCATGTTAGCAAAATGTTTTAATCTTTTAACTCTCAAAAAAACTATAAAAAAAACATGTATGTTCTTTAATGTTTGATTATAATTTTACTGTCTTCACATAGGGATGGGAATTGATAAGATTTTATCAATATCAATGCCACTGACGATTCTGCTTATCGATCCGATTCTTTAACGATTCTCTTATCGATTCTTGATAGCACTGTCTGGAAAAATGTAGTCATATGCTTTTCAAAAAAACAAGTGGTTTTATTTATTTTAAAGCTTAAAGTGTCGATTGCAGGTTAAATTTTTCACGAAGATAATGTAATGTGTTTATTAAACATAAAGATAAGAACCGCCCACCATTGTTTTTTATACCAAAATGCTGAATATAATATGAAAAGTTGGCACTTTTAACAGTGGTTTTAACCGCTCCCGCTCCCTTCCACTAGATGAGGCGTGACGTCATAAGAGGAACTCACTAGTAGAGTTACCGGCATAGTCAATAGTACGCTAGCAGCTAAATGTAATTACTCATGCATTAAGTATGGTACTCTTCAATGTTGTATTTCTTTGAAAGCTATAGATGCCTTATACATAACTACAGAAAAGTTGGTTGTATGTTTTATTTGATAAAAAAATTATGGATAAAATACCTCAACTGTAAACATACTCGTGTGTGCTGACTTCAAGGGGGCCGTGATCCTGCCTGAAATGAGAATAAGCTATTCGCAAAACAAACGGGTTCAGGCACCGGGTTCAGGCACGTCAGATCAGCCGGTCGCAGGTCGAGCTGTTCCACTAAACTCCAAAACGCGTTCACCTCACTGCAGCACATACTCTCCACTGCTGATTCAACTGGGTGGCATAGCCCACACAAACACAGTGATGGGGACATCGATCTCTCTTTTTCTTTTCTGACAATAAACATCGCTAATTAAATCGTGAGAAATTGATAAAGCGTGGATTGAGGAAGGGTATTACATGACGTTTGAGGCGTTGATGAGACTAGCGATTGGTGCCTGTGCAGTGTGTGCATCTCTACAGCTCTGATTTGGACTGACACCATGTAAGTAAATAATGTCTTCAGTCGTTGCCCCTCCTTGCTATTCTACATGACGGCAAGATTTTGAAAAGACTGGCTTGTTCCGTTATATTACCCGGGTTAAGTTTGCACCAGGCTAGCCTAGACTAGCTCTAACGTAGCTACTCACCAGGACACCTGGCCAACCCTCCACTCATTCTCCTCACACCAAGCATTAATAACTCTTTGAGTGCCATGGGTCCTGGCAATTTCCTCCCCTCTCTCACGCCTGATCGGTTAAAAATTGTAGGGCTGTGGTCCATAAAGAATTTGATGGTTTCCCACATCCTCAGTCGGTCTCCAAATAGCCATAATACAGTAAGAATCTAGCAGAGTATGGGTTGCGAGTTCCTCTTATGACGTCATCACCCAGTAACTGAAAAAACACGCTACCTTTGAAGAAACCCCAATAAATGTTATTTTAACGCATTTTAAGACAGAAATAATTAAATATATACATATAGAGCACTTTAATTTACGCATTAATTGGCTGTGGTGGTTAACCTGCAACTTACACTTTAAGCTTGAGTAAGCAAACTTTTTATGTAGCCTAACTTTTGTAATAAATAGAACCTTATTGTAAAGTGTTACTGATTAGTTATACACCGATTCAGACGTCTCCTGAGTTCACTGTTGGAAAGATCAGTTGTTTTAACCATTCATTAAAATGAATCGGTTCAAAGGTTTGCGAATTGGACGTGTCATGCGCGTTGTGTGATTATCCCAGCAGTTAGGACATGATGGACATCCAAGATTTCTGTCAACACAGAAAACATTTCATCACTGGATAGTTTTTTCGTTTAATTAAAGTGTTGTTTTATGTCAGCTGAATGTCCGGAACGCTTTTCAGAGAAGATAAGGCAACGTATTTAGCACAATTCACACCCAGCCGTAATTCAGAAAAAAAAAAATCTCCTAATGCTCCACATGAAACTGCAGTCTTCCGACCTTTTACCACCGTGTCGATTTATTTTGATTAATATGTGCAAGGGAGAGAGAGCAAGACAGCGCTTAATTTGGAGACGGTTAAGTCTTGTTTACACTTTCGCCTGGCTCCGAAGAGAGATAGTGCGCGCGCGACCGGCTCTCTCTCTCTCTGCTCGTTCTTTCAGTTAAACATGCACCCTGTCACAAGCGCGGCAGTTCATCTACATTACTCACCGATCAAATAAGACTTTGGCGGGACAAAAATTCACTTTGGCGGGCGCTAAAACAAGTTCAATGTAGGAAAATTCATGCGTTTAACTGAGTAATGTTAGTAGGCTACATGACCATGCACTCGCACAAATGCGACCACATAAAATTTTAACTCGCACATTCTCAAAAAATGGTTGCATATGCGACCATTTTGGTCGCAATCTGGAACCCTGATGATTGATAATGAGTGACACGTGCGCAACGCACCGGTCTCGTATCTCTCACGGAGGAGCGGAAGCATAAAAGGAGCGACGACAGTGGTGATCAAGAGAGGAACAGGCGCTCGCCACAATCATCATGATCATTTTCATGACTCTCATCTGATCATTTTCTATTGAAAGAGGCGCACTTACAAATGCAGTTCAGGTCTGGAAATCTCTTTTTCTGAAGAAGAAACTTTTTTTCTGTTTCTTCCAGCTTCCAGACAGCAACAGCTCAAAACTTCATTAATATTTAAACACTTTTTTTTATAACAATGTGAAATCCATGAACTTGATGGCACCGGTTTCACTACTAAAGATCAACAAGAGCCGCTGAAATCTGACAGTAGTGCAGGTTATTGATGAAGTGTGGAGGTGATGAGCTTTGATTTCTGTTTTCTGTAGAGTTTCCAGTCTCTCTCAGCTCCTCCTGAATCTACAGACGTAAATGACAATCCCTTCAGTTCTCTCTCCTCTTTTGATGGCGTGAGAGAATCTGTCCGTCAGCTGAGAGACAAACTGGAGGATTTCTGCCAAGAGGAGCTGAAGAAGATCTCTGACAGAGGTAAAGTCCTGGAGATTCATCAGCTCTCAGAAATGATCCTCCATCATCTCATATCATGTAGAAGATCATATTAGAAATGTCTTAGGAACGGATGCAGGGATCATTTTCTCTTGACATGATAATCAAACTCTTCATGTCTGTTGATTTCCACAGTCACTTTCACCAACATTGTTCCCAGAACCAGGAACGACTTCCTACAATGTAAGTCACTAAGAAAACCAGCAGAGAAACTCACTGAGTGTCTTCATGTTCTTCCTGTAGAAGGTGAAAGAAAACATGACAGAAGAGTTTTATAGTTGATCATGTAAATTAGTGTTTCTCAACGGAGAGAACATCGAGGGGCGCTGGAAGCAAAATCAGTTGACTCGTGACTTTAACAAAGATGTAAATCAGGGGATTCAACATATTCTTCAAAAACAGGATGTCCTCTAAAACTAATGAATAACTAGAATTATTTTTCACTGAAACATTCATCCAAGATTTAGAGGTAAAATCACAGTAGTAAAAAGCTTCAGGAAAGTAAGAACAAACTGAAATATCTTCTGTAAAAATTCCTCTATGGATTTATCCTAAACAGGATTTTGTAACAAATCTCTTTAACCTTTGAGGAAACAGACAGAAATTTAAAGAAAGCTCAAGATTGCCAAAGGCTACAGCACTGAAAATCACCAACAATAGGCCTAGAATACTTAAAAACATTGTAGATCAAATTATTACAAAAGAATCATACTGACCCCAAATATTTGAGTGGTGTATATATTAGGCATAATTATAATAAACACAGAATAATAACCATTAATATACAGTAAATGATACACTGATGTAAATGATGATTTGCACAGGATATCTGGTAAACTAGTAAACCATATTATTGCTCTTCCTGCATTGACACCATTATATGAGAACTGAACTGAGCTGGACGATGACATCACTGTTTTCTCCAGAGCGGCTGTATAGATAAATGAACTAAATGAATAACTTTTTTACATCAGAAATTAATCAACACTGAACTTACTTAAGCTGGACAATGACTATTTTCCTCTAGATCTGCTGTACAGACGAAACAAACTTTATTGCATTATTTTCCTGTTATCACTGTAAAACTGCTTTGAAACAATCTGTATTGATCAAAGCGCTAAATAGATAAAGGTGACTTGACTACTGAGACACTGCTGATATACTGAACATGAAGAGTTCAGCTATAATAAAAGATCAGACAGATTCATAATTCCTGATTCTGATGTGTTTTCTCTCCATCAGATTCCCATCAGCTCACTCTGGATCTGAACACAGTGAATAAACTCCTCAGTCTGTCTGAGAGGAACAGAGTGATTACTAACACTTACACAGAGCAGCCGTATCCTGATCATCCAGACAGATTTGATGTGTATCAGGTGTTGTGTAGAGAGAGTGTGTGTGGACGCTGTTACTGGGAGATTGAGTGGAGTGATGGTTTGTTTGGTGTGTGTATATCAGTGTCATATAAGAGCATCAGCAGGAAGGGATCGGGTACTGAGTGTGGGTTTGGATATAATGATCAGTCCTGGAGTTTGTTCTCCTCTTCCTCCAGTTCCTCATTCAGACACAATAAGATAAAGACTGAACTCCCTGTAAAGTCCATCAGCAGGAGAGTAGGAGTGTATGTGGATCACAGTGCAGGAACTCTGTCCTTCTACAGCATCTCTGACACAATGAGCCTCATCCACACAGTCCAGACCACATTCACTCAACCGCTCTATCCTGGGTTTAGGGTTTATCCTGGATCATCAGTGAAACTGTGTTGATGAATGAGAACAGACTGTAGAGAGATTCTACCCATAATGCTTTGAGCTGCATGACAAATCAGTAACAGTGAGATGTTATAGAGTCTCTTATTTTCTCTTCATTACATTAATACTACAGCTGAACTTCTGTCTTTGAAATAACATTTCAGAATAAATGTGTAATGAATCCTCATATAGACAGTCAGATCAGTGTGTGTTCGTGAGTCATGATGAGTCACGGTGTGTATCTGTGCTTTTCTCTTTTCTGTATTAATAAATGTAAAATATATAAACCCAGATTATCTGATCGTACTGTAAACCCTTTATAACTGCCTCAACCACATTAAGTTTAGGACTGCTATAAATCTGATTTTTAGGAAGGGAACCACCAACTTACTTTTACATAGTACTAAACTAAACCAGGTATAAATTACATGAACAAGTCAGGCAGTAAAATATGTTTTTGTCAGTTTATGTAAACCACCCAAAAATACAGTAGACCTGGGTGAATGTGGAAAACAAAACAAACAATGAGTATAGAAGAAATAAAACCAGCTGTTTTGATGTAAACAGGCTCAACAGCATGGGGTATGGATCTGAAGTCAGTGCAACCACATAGCATAAGTCCAAAGTTACGTGAAAGCCTTATCTGGTATAGTCCATGGATACACAATATAGCCTGTTGAAGATGAAGATGGTGGTCTCGTTACAATCCTTGTGCATAAGATCCAAGCGATCCACAAGGTGAAGTAACGAAACAGTTTGTGAACGGAAATCCTCTTTTGATCTCCAATGGATGAACAACAGTACTATAAGGGTTAGTGGCTACAAAGAGTCCTTCTACAACAACAACAAAAAGATACAAACTTGACATTAGCAGTGCACCCAGTTAGCAAACAATCGTAAAGAACACAGAAAAAGTATGTGCAATGGCTACAAACTAATACAGAAACCACACCCAAAAAATATGTAGAATAAATAAATCTTACTTTGATTGAGCTTGAAACCAAAGGTTCCCAATCAGGACTTAAAGTGGTTTGTGGCATCACAACAGGTAAGCCATGCTTCCTCTGCCCAACAAATCTGACTTGTTCTACTACCCATCTGGTTATATACCATCCACTAAAGCACCCTATCGCCTCTGGTGGAGTGTAGTAGTAGTACACAGGCCTGAGCCTGTTACACCTTGATCAGTGAAAGTATGAGCACAATTATTCTAATCTAATCCAGTTTACTTTAAATAAATCTCCTCCTGAACAGGACTGAAATTTCAGATATGATACTTTGCCAAATCTGAGATAAGATCAAAACAAGGACTGAGTCAAATCATCATCATCAGTTAAATCCAGATAACTCAGAAATATATGAGGTATGAAAGAAGGCTTCTTCTGCATCTAGCATTCATCGACGAGCGACATGTGATCTATACGATGACCTTTGACCTTCCTGAAAGATGAGCCAATATTTCTGTTAAAGAAACCTTCTGTAAAACAAAAAAAAATATTTCTGTTTTTGATCTGTTGTATTTGTCCTATTGTTTGTAATTTGCATTTTGTTCTTATTTTTAGAAACAAAAAAATAAAATAACCAAAATATCTTTATTGTGATATATTGTTAGCGTTATTTTAAATTAAAATGTCTTTTATCTTGAAATAAGATTTGTCATATCGCCTTCCCCAAAATGATACATAATATGAACTCTGCTTTATTAAGTCATACACTGTTTTTAACATGTATCTTTTTGAATATTAATACTGTGATAACTTTTATAAATGATTTCTGCACACAAACATTACAGTTTTGCCCTTAAATGTTTATATAATAAAAAATATATATTTACATAATTCAGCAGCATGTGAACGGTCAGGTGGTGTAACATCATAAGGCTGCACTCATAGATATGTATTTGTAGATGCCAAATTCAATCGCTCCAGACACGTCTGCGGTCCGCCATCTTGGAGCGGTCAGTGTGTCGTCACTCACAGGAAGCATCAATGACGCCACAACATTGCGCAAATAGCGTACATTTAATGTTTTTACTTTTACTATGGTAACTGTTTCATATCATGTTAGCTGACGCCTTAGTCTTGTTGTTTTGTGTTAGTTTAGCAAAATCATCTACTGAAGTCTATTGCAGATATAAATATTCATACATGTGTCAACTACGGTTGCAGATGCTCAGTCAAATTGCTCTCAAGTGTCATGGACCGGCGTTGACTGTTCCAATATGGCGGACGGCTTACGTTTGGCTGCTCATTGAAATATGTGCTTTACTACTTAACTATGATCTATTAAAAATTATTTAAATTACGTGTTCTTTCTTTCTTTGGACATTGTTTTTGTTTTCAGTATGTGCGTGGCAGTAGAATAGATGGTGGATGGAAAAGGAGGAAGTGGGTGTTTGGCAAACTGGGAGTGACACACCAAGGAGACAAATCATAAAAACCAGTTCTCCAGTTGAAATGAGGAACAGAGGAGAACTGATTCCAGTCATAGCTCACCATGGCAAGAGGTATCATCATCATCATCAGTGATGAGTGGAGGGCTTACAGACATGCTCTGCCCCAGCTAGGTTACAGGCTTTATACTGTGAACCACAGTGTAGCATTTGTTGATGCCTAGACAGGAGCTCATACCTAACACATAGAGAGGGCCTGGAGAACCTATGAGGAGAATGTGTGGAAGAATTACTGGTGGACCACCTAGCAGTTATTAAATGGCATGAATGGCAGGGAAAATTCTTCACGCCAGGTTCACACATAATCCGTTTGCAGTGTGTATACGGTGTTTGTTTTTCCGTGCCCATGTTAACAGGTTGGAGTCCGGATGCAGTCCGTCAAGACGTTCCAGGAGCAGCAGTGCAGCAATCGTTCACTGAACGTTATTATAAAAGCCCCCCTTTAGTCAATCATTTTATCCCTTAAAACTCATCTTTGATCACCAAAATAACACATTTAAGCGTTTTTTCCATGGAAAACAAATATCTGCATGCCTTAAAATAGCTTGAATGTAACTCTACAAGCTTGCCTCATTTAGTATACGTGGTTCTATGAATATTCCCCTTGTTGACGATCACACGTTGATCTGGTTGGTTACAAGGTAGTTTGTGACGTCAGAAACAACAGCGATTTCAGACTGCGTTTTTGAGACTGTCTTTGGTTCACTGCAGTTTTAAGGTGAAAATACTCAGCAATGGTGTTGACATGAATGTACAGCATATTAAAAACACCACATAGACATATAAACAACATTAAAAACTTGATTTTCAGTTTCTACAGCATCAGAGTGTGGCAACAAAAAAACACTTCCTCTTACAAACATCTATCATCGAAGACAAAAGATAAATACAAAATAGGCAACTGATTGCCAGAGCAGTGCTTGGTAAACTCAAATTTGCCAGTGCCAGTCTTGGTTTCTAAAAGAAGAGAACATAAATGTGAAATTAACCGTAGTGTTTTTAAGCAAGTGAACAGGGTGAAGTTCAGAACAAGCAGCTAATGAGCTAATTCGAAACGTTAGCATTAATATTACTATACATTGCTATTACTATACACTGTATAGAGCTGAGGGAGTTCAAGTCAAATAGACAAAAGGGACTACACAAGTCAACTGCAAATTATTCAAAGTGCAAAGTGAAAACATGGATTAACTCTTCATTTAATCAAAACAATCATTATACTGTTGCAGTATGTATCCAAAGAAAATAAAGGATGCAAGCAACGCTACTTCAATTCAAATGAAAATTAATAGTACAAACTCATGGGTGCACAATTTTACAGTTAACATCAAAAGAACAACTCACATTAGTTATTATATTGCATAGTTTCACAAAAAAAACCTTAATTAAATAAATAAACATTAGTTATGATTATACTGTTAATGTAAATTGTAATCTGTACTTGGTCACATATTTGTACTACATCACAGCTCAACAAGGTCAAAACAACTTTATTCTCCTGTTGCGGCAAATACAGCAACACAATCCTCCAGGAGAATGGCGGCCAGGATTTTGTGCCTCAAGCTCTTTCTGACTCTACACTCAATACCCCTTAAAAATGACTCAGTCTTTCATCACTCATGGTGTTTCTTAGGCAGGTTTTAGTGCGCTTAAGGACAGAAAAACTTTGCTCACAAGCTGCAGTGCTGACAGGTAAACGAGTGCAATTTTCTTTAAAGAGCAATTTTACAATGTTTGAAAAACTCATGAACCCCCTCTTTAAAAGGCTCAATAAATACTGTCAATTCTAGTATATTTTCTGGTAGGGGTCGGAATCTTTTGGTACCTCACGATTCGATTCATATAATTTCTTGAGGTCACGATTTAATTAAAAATTGATTCTCAATTCAAAATATGCATAAATTTGATTGTAGTTTACTGTTTTGTGTTACTTCCCTAGTGATTTTTTTATTTTTTTATTTAAAATACATTTGTTTTATAGGTACACTACAAATCCATTAACATATTTACTGACATATTGCTTGAAACTTCCTGATATAAATATTATAATTAAACTTTATTTGGAGTACTTCTTTAATGCACAATACACATTTCTTTATATTAAGCAAAAAATGTGTTTTAATATTACTTTAATATTATCTTATTAGTAAGAATGGTATGATCTCTGTATAATATCTCATTAAAGGAACACTATGTAGCTTTTCAACCTTCATAATATATTTCCAAGACCCTTGTGATGGTACATCGACTTACAATAGGTTGAATGACACGTTTGCCAGAGCCTGACGGGGTCTGTATCGCTTTTACTGGCACTATGTAACTTCGGGGTTCGGGTAGTAACCCGAGCACAAGAAGAACTACAAAATTTGACTGCTTTACGGCATACGTCACTTCCCCCACCACTTCCTCAAATTTGGATGTGAGAGGCCAACCAGCGTTTGTTTTCGGCTTTCGTGCGTATTTTTTTGTCATGGGGGCTGTTTACACCTGGCCACTTCATGCGTTTTCTCAGATCGGATAGCTATCCGATGTAAATGCCCTCCGAAACGCATTCGAGACGGATTTGAATCTGATCGCTCAAACCACTTCAGGAGGAGGTCTGTGCCGCATTCCAGACGAAACTGGACAAGTGCAAATGCATCTGGTTGTTGAATCCACATATGTAAATTGTACTCCTCCCAAAAATGCAAAAAAAAAAAAAACGTGTGAGAGCGTGTTATATGCTATATGTTATAGCCAGATATGACGACGCTACTGGAACACGCATCACCGCAGATGAGCAACTGAGCATATTCATCAAGCCAACGTGCAAACTATCGCAAATCAAAGTGAAAGTAAGTCGCAGACGCTTAACACACAATCATCATCATTAAAAGTAAAGAAATGAAATGATCTTACCAGGGCTGTTGCCGCTCTCTCTTATTGCGGTCTTTGATTTTGAAATTTTAGCTGATGATCAATAAAATGCAGCTCATATCTGTTGCTTTTCGGTGACGTGCACTCCATTAAATCTGCATATCGTGTGGGAATTGAAGATCGGATTTAAATCCGTTTCGCAAAAACACATTTATGTGACCAGGTGTAAATGGAATCGTTTTGATAAATCAGATAGCTATCCGATCTGAGAAAACGCATGAAGTGGCCAGTAAATAAATCTCTTTGTAAACTTGTTTGCATTCTGTTGTATGTTGTTGCGCTTGCTTGTAGTATGTCATTTTTTTTACATGCTGTTCATTCATCCATTGCTGATAATTAGACCAGTCCAATAATTTCCACATATGTCTAGCTAGCTTTCGATTATCAGAGCTGTTAAAGGACAAGTTCGGTATTTTACACTTAAAGCCCTGTTTACAGATCGTTTCTGATGAAATAGAACGGTTAAGATTAAAATTTGGACACATGCTGCTGTCCCGAGAATTTTAGGTTTCTTTCGCTTCTCCCCCCCACCTACAGAATGGCAGCCTATGGGCACTGGAACAATCCTTCCTAAAAACGCATTAAACTTTCGTTTACAAAGACGTGAAACTCACCGAGTGGTCAGGGGTGTTCACTGATATGCTCACACAAAAATCACTGCAAAAGATGCTTTCCAACAGGTTTTATCGTAGTTTTTGTCCAAGTTTTTTTGTGTGTGTTTACGACAGTGCAAGTATTCCACAGCGACTCTAGGGGTCGCTGTTTGACAAAAACACAATTTCTACACAGTGTGCCTTTAAATATCAGATATTTCAAATCTACCTAAAGTATACTTGCAACAGACCCTTTCCAAAAAATTTGAATATCATAGAATATCATTTGCACCTGCCCACACTGCCAAAATAACCAAAACCTGGTTCAATGACCATGGTATCACTGTGTAATTACTGTGTGATTTCATGTAATATTCTAATTTTTTGAAATCCTGTTTTCGTGGGTTTTATGAGCTGGAAACCCAAATTATGTACAAATAAACAACTAAATACTTGAAATCGTTTAAGTTGTGGGCCCTGAATCTATAATCTATGGAAGTTTAACGTTTTGAATGGAATTATGGAAATAAATAAACTTTTCCATGATATTCGAATTTTTTGGAAAGGGTCTGTACATATGTTAACATATTTGTATTATACTTAGCATAAAATAAATGTATTTCAAATACATTTTAGTACATTTATTTTCACTAGAGTTATTTGACTACAGTAGATAGTTTAATAGTAGATTTTTTTATTAAAATTAATTTAATTGTAAACCTTGAAAATGTATTTTTTTCCTTTCCATTTTAGTTAGTTACTTCTGTAATAAAGCAAGGCAGCCCAGAGACAAACAGAAAAACTACTTAGTACATAAAATTCCTTGATACAAAAAAAAAAAAAAAAAAAACATTTTGCAAATATAAAACTGTTAAATAAATAGGAGAACTACAATAGAAAAAATATACAAATTAAATAAACTAAGTTTTTCTGGTACAATAGCATAGGTTTATTTAACATGTTTTAAATACTACAGCAATTGAAAAAATCAAATGTAAAAACAAAACAAAAAAACACTATAGTCTTCACTGTATGAATTAAATATAAATGGATTAATAATAAAGATACAAAGTGATTCAGTTAAAAGCAGAGAGTGATTTTCTGATTTTTTGTTTTGTTTTTTGGATTAACATTATTCCCTTTAAGAACAAATCCACAGATCTAATATACTGTTACACATCTGAGTTGCTCCCAACAGTTTACACTCACGTAGGCATAACAGACTGTTTATCTACTTTATGTGAATAAATAATTTGTATTTGACCATTCAAGCACAATAAACTGTGAAAGAGAACTGAATTCGGGATTGCAGAAAATAATGTTAATTTTAGATGGATTAAAACTCATATATTAAATACAGACATGCTAATATCAAATGACAGATTGTGTATGTTAAACATACCTTTTAAAATTAAACATCTCTCTTTTAGAGTTTGCAGGAGATTACCTCAATGAACCCACATAACTGTGTTTCTTTTTAGTTGCATCCATACTCCTAGCATATACAGTAATTAACTACATTTCAGTACTCAGTTTACCTTAGTTTTAAACCATCTCCTATTTACAGTTTTAAGGATATTTCATCCAGCAACCTGATATAAAGAAAATGTTTCTCTTTTTAGGTACAGTTACTTTAGCCTGTTTGCATTTAGTTTGAAAATGTTGTTCAGTATGTTTACTCACCTGACGAATTCTCATTGTCCCATGGGCAATCTGAAATGAAGTGGATGTTCCTTGCAGTTGGATGCTCCTCTTGTATGCTCCTCAGTACTGGGTCAAGGTGAGCCCATGTGGCTATGGCATTGTGCTGAAGACAGGCTGAAAGCGATGCAAAGGACTGCACCTTCACCCCACTGAGATAAATAACTCCAGTATGGAGGGTTTCCTGCTGGTTGCCTCCTCCAAAGTGAGTTTCTTTTATTTCTCTGGTATATTTACAGGCGTAGTTCTCACTGTAGTCAACATGAACTACTGCTTCATTCTGGGTAAGGAACTCTCTCAATTTCCTCATTCTTTCATACTGATGTTTGATATTGTAAATGTGTCTTGAGAAGTTTGAGAGGTGGTCCTGGGTCAGTTCTACAAGCTTTTCGATGGAAGTATGTCTCTTCTGAAGAAAAACATTCCTCACTTCCTTCTCTTCAGTGGACCCATCTGTACCTTTTCTTGGTACAGATTTTGTAACCCACCCCTCCCATATTATGATGTTTCCTGTCAGTGAAGGATCTGTGTTGTGGGAAATTTCTTATACTTGCAATTGCTTCATGTCCTGTACATGCAGGACATGTCATTGTCACTACACACACACTGGCCTGCACAATGTCATTTGGAGAGGATGTGGCTATGAATCCAAGCTGGTGCAGCTTTTTTATCTTCAGGCCAAAATTCTCATGTGTTTTACATGCACATGTTTCTCTGTCTTTTACTCTACGGTGGACAATCCAAAATGGCTTAAGTTTACAGAACTGAGACATGGAAAGTTTGTGCCTATGAAGATTCTATGAAGGTTTGCCATATGTGACCCTGGATCACAAAACGAGTCACAAGTAGCACGGGTATATTTGTGGCAATAGCCAACAATATATTGTATGGGTCAAAATTATCGATTTTTCTTTTATGTCAAAAATCATTAGGATATTAAGTAAAGATCATGTTCCATGAAGATATTTTGTAAATTTCCTGCTGTAAATATATATAAAAATTATTTTTTTGTGGGCAAATGCAGCACAATCGTGAACATAAATGGACAATTTTAAAGGTGATTTTCTCAATGTTTCGATTTTTTTGCACCCTCAGATTCCAGATGTTCAAATAGTTGTATCTCGGCCAAATATTGTCCTATCCTAACAAACCATACATCAATGGAAAGCTTATTTATCCAGCTTTCGGATGGTGTGTAAATCGCAATTTCATAAAATTGACCCATGTGACTGGTTTTGTGGTCCAGGGTCACATATTGTCTGTCAAGGCTCTCTTGCAAAATATCTGTCCCTTTTTCCGAATTTCACCAGATTTGCTATTTATTACAGAATAAACTTTATCTTGGTGAAAGAATAACAATTCTGCACATTAATCTTCTCTGGCTGTTGGGTAATATTTTCTGGTGACCTCTCTTTCTAGTTTTTTTATGGACCTCTCTGCTTTCCATGTTCACAAAAGTACCTGCTTGCTCTCCCTCTTCTCAAGTCTTCTCAGTTTTTTCTTTAGGTTTACAATCTCTTCAGTCCTGTCCAGAAGCTTCTCTTCTGTGAGGTGCAACTTTCCCTTCAATTTTTATCGTTTTTTTTATTTTTATTTTTTTATTTTAGGTGATTCTTTTGGGGTAGATTTATTTGTCTTGGAGACTGAATATAAATCAAATTTTTTTTAGGAGTTGAGCTGATGGAATTACACTGTAAAAAAATAAATCACAAGTTGAGGATTCAAAAACTTTTAAAAAGAGAGCTTTAGACCTTTTGATAATAGTGTATGTTGAGAATTATGAGAATTAGTTGAATTTAATTACTATTATTAAAATTATAAGTATTCAATCTTGCATTAACATCACATTAGAATGATGTGGAACTTCCTTAGTTTCTCTAACTTGAGAATTCAGTTCACCTTTAAAATGTAATATAATTAAAAAAACACTAAAGAGCTAAAATGTGTTAATTCTTAGTAACAACTGAATGAATACAAAAAGGTTATTCAGGAGCATCATCTGTGACAATCTGAGCATGCTCAGCAGCCTGTTAGTTGGGCCTGACCACAAAACCTGACATTTTAAGTTGGCGGCTACTTGAAGATTTTCTTGAACTTCATTTGCTTCTTGAATAAGCTGAAGTGAATCATCTTCCTCACTAGATGGTGTTGTGTCTAGTAAAGCTGTTTCTTTCTTTTATAATAACACTGAGTTCTCCCGCCACTGTTTTTTTTTTTTTTTTTTTTTTTTCATGTTGCTTCTTAGTCAGCTCTTCAGTTTTCGTTTTTTTGCCAGTTTGAAATAAAGAGTGCTTCAAGTTTTTCAGGTAGATCTAACAGAAGTTTTCAGGAACATGCATTACAGAACTACCATTCTACCAGTTATAATTATTACAAAATTATTTGTTATATAATTTACATAATCAATATATTACCCTGTTATAGTAGTGGCTAAAAGGCTCTGTAGGGTGTTTATAGCTGAGTACACCTGCTGTAACATCTGCAAACCAAATGTAACCCTGGTTAAATAAAGGAAATCAAGTTTAATTTATTCACAATTTATTAACATCTAATTTCCCTAATAAAGATTGAAAAGTGACGTGTAAAAGCGATTTAAGTAAAACGGTTGAAGTTTTAAGTTATTATTAGTTGATTTGTGATTGACCAATGAGAGCGCTCCGTCATCACACGCCTGCGTAACGAAGAGAGAGAGAGCTGAGCATAGAGGAGAGAAGACGTGAGTTGAAAAGTATAGTTAAGTATAGTAAGTTAAAAGTATATAGTTAAAAGAAAAGTAGAAAATCTTAATTTGATTCATTTCATGCCGTGCAGTGTATGGAGAAGCTGAGTAAATGTTGTTGAGTCACATTTTACTCCAGGCTTATAGTGAATCGCGTGGGTATTCCTCTTTCACCGACGCCATTGCTGGCCATGCGTGCCTGTGAGACGCGCCTGGGTGAAAGCAAAAGAGATTATTATATAGAGGGAAATGATTAATATAGGATTAAAAGTTATTGTGAAAAAAAAAAATATTGCTATGTTCTATTGTTTAATTTTACTATTTCATTCTAAATTATTATAAGTGTGGTCATAGTGAACCGCGTGGTTATTCCTCCATTTCAGTTCACCGGCGCCATTATTGGTCACATGCGCCTGTGTGAGAAAGACGAATAGGATTGTTCTAGAGGTAAATTAGTGTAATATATCATTTCTTGAAAACATTATATTTGTATGTTTAATTGATTATTTTGATTGTTTCGATCTTTGATGTGAAATTATTTCTGAAATCACTAAATGAATGCTCTGGTCTGTGATCAGGCCAGGTTTTTTCTTTTCTTTTCTCTTTCTCTTTCTTCTTCTTCTTCTTCTTCTTCTTTGTATTTCTATTTTTTCCTTGGTTCTACGGATTGTGATCTTCTGCGATATCCTGTGAAATTTCACGTTTGATGCCGAGCCACCCGAATCTGCTACAGCGAAAGGACAACAATTCATAAAGAAGAGGACAATATCCTTTCTTTCATTCTCCAGTCTTGCTTTGTTAAGAAAGACAATTCCTATTAGAGACTATTAAGTTCCCTTTCGAGATTGACTGACAAATACAGGGACTGATAGGAAACTGATCCGTGCTTTGAAGAGCATTGAACACTCTTGATGGTGTATGGTTACTCATAGCCATAAATTTGATTGACATCTTGAGGTCCTTGTTCAATTAAACAATTGATATTTTGAGAAGTGTTTTAAAAAAAAAAGAAACCACTCCTTTATTCATTATTTTTTGTTTATTTTATTTTATTTTATTTTATTTTATTTCCTTTTGTCATTGCATTTACCGGTCTGTAAAAAATGTTTGGGGGGATAAAAGAAGAGTGCACTCAAGGGGAGGTTTTCATGCTTGAACTTTGTGTATTATTGCCTGATATTGTAATTAACCTGTTTATTATTTTCACTGGAAATCAAATTACATACCAGTTCGCATCTAACTTGTGTTGTCTGTTGTTTCTCACCACAACCCGCTACCTCCTTTACGAATTTTAAAATCTTATGATAAATCTATTTGCACCAACAGCAATTCATTTAATTAATAAATAGTTAAATTCTTTAGACACTTGTTACACAAACCTCTCTCTCTCCTTCCTTCTGTACTCCTCGAGCAGTTCTGGGTTGCTGTATAATTTTTTTCCTGAACTTTGTCAACCTGGCCTTTGCTAAAACCTTTTTTTCTCACTTGCTGACTGTCTATAATGAAACAATAAAGCAAAATATCAACAGTTAGTTAATATTTAAATTAATAGGCTAATAAATTAATAAGGTATATTTAAAAGTAGTTCACAATGATTCAATTCTAAAACAGAAGTTAAATCTACTGCAACAGAAACAGAAGTTATCTCTACTGCAACTGGCCTTAAAGGTACAATATGTAAGATTTTTGTAATAAAATATAAAAAAATCACTTGCACAGTGTGAATAGCTTGAGAGCAAATCTCTTAACTCCATTGGACACTTCAACTGTCTGAGAATCCTCGTAACTCCACCTCTTCTTCACTCCGCGGCATTTTGTCTCCTCAAGATTGAAAGTCGCAATGATTAAGAAATCCTTGTCGAGCAACACGTAAAGCAAGCCTTAACTCTGATTTTATCTGTGTTAAACTATGATATCAGTTAGTGATGTATTTTAAATGTCAACTTATTATTAGGCTTATTATTACTAGGCTTATTATATGTGTGCAATGAAGTTTTAAAATGTATCTAATATAATACTGAATTAAATCTTTTGGATACCAGCATTAAATTGTTTTTATTATTATTTTACTGACTCGAAGTTGGCACTGTGCATGTAAAATACCCCAAGTAGCAGGTTTTATTTATGGGAGAAAAGGGCTGTCTACTGGCGCCAAGTAAGCCTATCTTTGGATCTGTTTTTTAGACAATAACGAGTGAAAATAGTTAGGTTAGATACATTTGAATAGGCTTGTTTTGTTCATATTCAATAGCTGTAATGCTTCGGTGCAGAAGGAAGCCCATGAGCCACGAAGGTAAATTTGCGTGCAGATTTGGCTAATTTCCGCCTAGTAGTCAGCTCATCGATTTTTGTTCTGCTTCACTTATAGCTCTTAAACCTTTAAAATGGAGTTTAGGAAGATGTATGTAACCACAGTCGTTAGCTTTGGTTAAAGGTACAATATGCAACTTTTTTTGGCCGCTAGAGGGCGCTACATTCCAAACAACAACAAGGGCGTAGTTTGATGACGATGTGTAGGATCGTGGAATGATGGGAACTGTCGTTTTCAAATCCACCATGTATATTGAGTCAGACAGGAATCGAAAAATCATTCATGGATGAGGTAAAGTTCTATTTTTATAAATGTTGCGTTTAATGACATGCTTTTGTTTCATTCAAATGAATTAACCGCAAGAAAAGTAAGGTTTAATTCTAAATTGGTTATCATAGATGTTACTGTATTTGTTGAATTCATTGTTGTGATAACGCTGCGCAGTTTTACGTGTTCTAAACAATTGTTGTAAAAGTACATTCTAACATACCCACATCATTTGCCAAAATACTGATTAATCTTTATGTATAACACATGCTATATTTATTTACATGGCTATAAACACCAGACGTGCTAAACAATATCAATAAACTAAACACAAACCTAAAGCAATAATACT
The DNA here is from genome assembly GCF_963993115.1 of Abramis brama. Taxonomy (NCBI): domain Eukaryota; kingdom Metazoa; phylum Chordata; class Actinopteri; order Cypriniformes; family Leuciscidae; genus Abramis; species Abramis brama. Next base: position 27,762,574 of record NC_139966.1, on the reverse strand, counting down.
TTCCTTACATAAACATAACTATTACCGAATGCTACATTTGAAATATATAAAATTAAGCATGCTGAATTGCAACTTCTATGTGACTTAGGATTATGCACTCCACATAACTATGTAAAAGTGAAATTATACATTATATACATTTTCAAGTTTATTTTTATGTATATCTATGTATTGTCAGCTGCCATGTCATATCTGTTTGTACAATTATTTATATTTGCTTATTTGTTATGTTGCAGGAAGACACAGATATATCCTCATTGGATGTATCCATGTCAAATACTGATGAGACTTGGAGTCCTCCCCAGAGCAGCTGCCATGAAGCATCACATGGAAGAACAAAAGGTGGGGACAGAGGAAAAAGAAAAGGGATGGGAAGAGCTTACAGAGTGGAAGAAAAAAACGAGAGCTGTTGAACTCAGCAGTGTAACAAGAGGAAGAACAGCAAGTAGACGTAGAAGGTCTACAGGGGGAAGACAGGCAGCAAGAGGAAGAGGAAACACTGCATCATCTGGACTGTGTGAAGAGGACAGATTGAGGGTGTCTAGGCTGCAAGAGGACAGGATGTTGATGACACAGGTGAGTATGGACATACTTCAAGTATCCAAAATAGTTTCAGCGTTTGGCATTAACTTTTGTAATGTGCAATTTCAGAATCTTATAGGAAATATGAACGTGGCTGAAGCTCAAGGACTCTTGCTTAGAGTCATGAATAGAGAACCAGGCCTCATCTTTGATGTCCTCCAACCACCTGCTCATCAAGAGGAACAACAATTACAGGATGTACCTCGATGGTGTTCTTGTACAAGATGCATTGAAATGCCATCTGATATTGAAAAAAAATGTTGTGGCATGACAGACAGCACATGTGTAAGCATGTTGCCCCACATGTCGTTATACATATTGGATGCGCAGGTATTGCGCTTGTCACGCCGTTTAAGAAATGACATTTATGCCATTCATGACACACAGGAGCCTGGGGATGACAACCGGGAATACCGCTATGCTGCTTACAGAAATTTTGTCTTGTGGCAGTGTGGTTCACTTGGGGCGGGAAACCGCATTGTCATCCCTAGCTGTTGTGTGCGCAGAGTACGTGAGAAATTCCCTGACCCAAATGGGCAGTACACTGGATTCATCGCTGCTGTGTTGTAGAAACATGCTGCTTAGTCATGTTCTCCTATAAACGGGTATTTATGTTTAAAGGACTTGTTTATTTATTTTTTTGTTATTTATTTATTCAATGTTACATTGTAATTTTTATTTATATGTTGTCTTACCTGTTTGGTAAAAAATTGGTTTGCCACTCTACAATTTAAAATGTATTACAAATATAAAGAATGTTATTCTTTATTTGCTGCCTTCTTGATAAGAACCTGTTTAGAAGAGTGATAGTGTAAATAAAACAATTGTTTTTGTTTTTTTGTAAGATTTATTTATAACAACAAATAAAAATAAATTGTGTGAAATGATTTACAATTTATTTACATATTTGATAACTTTTCTAAGGTGTAATAGTTACAAACATTTTTAGGTATATGCATCAAGTTTCAGTATAAAATTAAACTACAAAAATAGTTTGGCTGACTCAGTTGAAGGTAGACTTCTGAACTTGGGGGTTCAGATTGCTGAGGTTTTAGCTCAGTGCTCGTCTCTTGACTCTGCTAGTGTAGAGCTTGCAATTAGATTTGAAATTAGATGAAAAGTAATAAGTGCAATTTATAAATGAAGCCTAACATTGCACTGATCGATAACACTAGTAAATAAAATAGAGAGTTATCATACAATCTGTCCTAACTTACGATAAATAACTTCTATTTTAAATGTATATATAGATTTGCATAAATTATCCCAAGACAGACATCTTAGCTAAGAATCTTTGCTGTACATACCTATGCCTCTACTGACATGTGACTCCAGTATGCTGTCAATCGAAGAAGGTTGGACACTTGGAAGGAGGCCTAGTGTCCTGGGGTCCTCAGGCCTTGGAACCCTACGAACCCCACATCAGCCTGGAGTCTTGTGCGCACAATTTCCGCTTGCAGATCAGGAATGTAACTGTAGTCTTTTGCCACCTTCAAGGCATATACAGTCCATCTACCAGTTTTCTTCTGGAACTGTCTGCGAAAGCTGTAATGAAAAATAATTTGTATTTTAGACAAAAATTCACATTCGAAGGACGAAATATCAAGTTCTACAGAAAGTTCTGAGTGATTGAAAATATATTTTTAAATCTTACATCTTTTGGCCATTGTTGTTGAGCATTGGCGGTCGATTTCTATGGTGGTTATAATCCAGGGCTGCGAGGAGAGTTCTTGCCTCGTAGACCAGTGGTGAGAAGCTGAACCGCTTGCTGACGTACATCAACAAGTGATTGTGGAATGATTCCAGCTCACAGGTTGATCTGGAGAAATAAATTAGCCTATGTTCATATTTCGAGTAGTATTCAAAACATTGATCACAGTGATGACTACTGGTGACTAATTCCATTTTGAAACAGACATGAAGGTGCTTCCATAAGTTACCTGAAAGGTAGATATCGGTGGACATTTCTGAGCCACCTCTTTTTTAGAACTATCGCTTCCAGTGCCTTGTGAGCTTTGGAACCACTCTCCAGCCATTGCTTGTCTTGTATTTCTGGCAGGCTACCGTGCAGGCAGTGACCAAGATACCATTCGTGCTCATTTGTAACGTGGTGCAGCACACTGCTCCATAGTTTCTAAAATACAAATCTTGTAATCAGACTATACAGTCAAAGAACAAACAAAGCCTAGATATTGTCGGTATTGTAATGTGTTTTATAATGAGTATGCTGTGCACAAATAGAATCTTATCCTAAAACACTGAATCTCACTGCACATAGAAGCATTGTACTTGATGCATGCAAGTTTGCTACATGGAAATGTTGTTGTATTTAGTCACAGGAAGAGATGACTACTGGGAGATATATTACTTACAATGAACTGCTGTACCGTGTCTGCCTTCTTACAACAGAACCAGAAGTGATTCACAATGTGCTTGACCCAGTGCAGCAGGATCTTTTGTCCAGATTGCTGTGCCTCCTAAGTATGCATATAACAGATGTGGTTCAATACATTTTAGAATAAAAACATTTTTATAACAAATCTGCAAAAAGATATAGGTTCAAGTATTTTATAAAAATTAAAAAAGTAAACATACTGCAGTAATCATCTTGGCTAAATTCTTTGCTCCATGCCATATGTCCCATGAGTGCACAACTCCAGTGTCCTTATATCGCCCAGTTGTTTGATCTTGTAATGAAAAACAAAACAACAGACTATTCATACACACTTGCTGAATATCAAATTTATATTTTCCTTGTACATAATATGGCAAGAACTACCAACTTACTCATAATAGATGCGATTTGTGCATGAGCATCGGTGCATATTTCTGAAATCCGCACTTCGCTAAGAAGCTTGTCCATTGTGGTTACAAAAGCCTCTTTCTCCATTATGACAGAATTACGGCTGGTCTGCCTTTTATCGATAGTGACAACAGAGATGATTTCCTTAGAATCATTCTCCATTGCTGTGTACGAGCAATACTGGGCACAGTATCCGGGGCTATCCATTCGTCTATCTGCTGTGTAGTGCACAATAAATCGATAAATGAGATTTGATTTCATATTCCAGAAAAATACACACAAAAAAAAAATTAAACAAGAGGCTGAAGAATGATATAAATGTAATAATAGTTTAAAAAATGTTTAAAATATTACGCATAACACTTTTCAGCACATAGAATGACATGTAGGTATTGCATAGATTTTAAAAAAATGCCATAGAACATACCTAATACAACTACACCATCCTTACTCTTCATACGTTGAATTGCAGCACATCTTTTGTCCTCCCACATGTCCTTTATTGCTCCTAAGCAGTAAGTATCCTGGATATTAAAAAAAAGTGTTCTTTCCTACAAAGCCCATGTTCATGTAATTACACAGGTGTGCCACTTTGTAGTAGTTATTTCCCGAGAGCAGAATGTTAGTGGCCATCATGAAGTCTCCTGCTTGCATTCCAAATTTCAGTGTAGGCTGCGAATTCCAAGTCCACACTTTGTGCCCATTTGAACATATCTATAAGATAAAATACACAGGATTGTTTGCAATGCATACAAACAACGAATTTTCAAAATGTATTTGCATTGAATTAAAATGTATATGGATTACAATTAAAAACTACTTTTAAAGTCTTGTTTGGAATTTGAAACTGTGTATTCAGCTATACATAATATACTATACATAGTTCCCACAGGCCAATTAATGTCACGTGACCTCCCAGGAGACGCCATCTTTGAGGGCATAAGCTGCTGTGTTTACAAGGTTTTACAAGCAAATTTCGAAGATTTCTTCCTATTTATAATGTTACGAAAATCATGAAGAGACAAAGTGACAGAGATTATAAAGACACTCTATTAACACAAGACAGCGAGAGGTACAATGCGAAAATTTCAGTCATAAATGGTATTGATCCGTATGCGCTAAACTGAGCACTGATTTTGCAGCTTTGGCTCAGATACTGTATTATCCATGTGTACCATTATCTGGTATTGGCTAGGAGTTTTAACACATGTAAGCAATTCCGAGCCTGGAAATATGTGCATGAATATGAATATACACGGTATGAAAATAAATAAAACTCGCGTGCAAATTAATGTAACAGTTAATGCGGAACTACTTTATACGCGGGTTCTTTAGGGACATAATCTGAGATTGCAAGGCTGGAATGTGTGTGTGTGCGTCAGTCTGTGTCTGTGTGTGTGAGTGAGAGAGAGAGTCGCGGGCGCGATCGAACAGTGGAAACAATGTTGTTTTTGTATGTTTTTAATACCTCATCATTTTGTACATACAGGACATCATTCAAACTGCGAAGTGTTAACTTATATTTGTGTACACTCGCAATAAAAAACAACAAATTCTTGCGTGTTTTGAGGGAGTTTCTTTCCTGTTTATCCTCGCCAGCCATAACCTCCATCGTTGTTCTGACAAAAGCTTTGTCTTGTCACATTCATGAAGTCTAATGACGGGTATACTGTAAAATCCAAATTTAACTGAATCTCCGGCACAATTTGAACATCCATTGACCCAGCAGGAGATGACCATTTTCACTTTTTATCACAAAATTAACTCGTTTCAGCTTCTTCGTCTAATGTTCTGCCCACAGCATGGCGCCGGGTCGGCAAATGCCCGTATGTTGTGACGTCATGTGGGAACTATGTATACACCATTGAAAATGTATCTTGAACACCTGCCAATTCAAATAATTACACTTGTGTGTGTAGGTTCACTAAGCTGAATAGAGACTTTGAGACTATGATATACATCTTTTTTATAACGAAAACAACATGTTTTGCGTGAAATGCACCTATTAAAATATATTTTTTTTCCTAAGTTCATAAGTTCGTATGCTAATATACAGAATTATTGTTATGCATTTATTTTATTACCCATTGGATGACACATGCTGTTCCCCTTGAAGTCAGGTGGACTTCAAAAGGTGGTGAAGCCTGGCAGGTTTTACAATTCACCACTTGTAGCTGTAGAAGTTTGACCAACTGTTTCAACTGTGCTTCATATACAATAGATGCCCGTTGTCCAATTATGTCCTCCTCACACATGACTTTGTTGCTAGCATCAGATTTAAGGATATGATCTTCATGTAGGGGTATCACTTCATCTTCTTGTGTTAGATGGACAGTCTCTTCGAGATCAATTACTTTAAGCTCCTCGATTTTTCAAAAGTCATTAGTTCCTTCACCCGTTCTGTAAATACATATATGAATATTTACAACATTGTATTATTAGCATGTACAAGAAAAATAGTCTTTTCTATACTTTCATTTTAAGAAAAAAAAAAAAAAAATTGTAAAGAAGCCTGGAAGCCAAAAATGTTTATATTATAACAGTTACAGTAGGTCCATCAATTGATATTATTTTGTTTTACCTATATCTGTATTAAAAAACATGATTCATGCAGACAAACCTAAGACAGATAGAGGGGACATAATCCTCATCAGAAGTGCTGTCCTCACTGTCTATTTCCCATGATGTATCATCTGGGTGTTTAAAATCTATTCTGCAAAATACATAATAGTAGTATTGGTAGTGGTAGAAGTATTACTAAAAATAATAACTAAGTACAGTATACAGAGAATTACACAAACAGGAGTAGACAGCAAACAGGATTTTGTAACAATGCATTACACCACTTACACTGTGTTCTGAAGATCATTGGCATCTTCGCTCACAGTAATGGTGGACTCATCATGGAAGCTCATCTTTGAAAAACTGAACCACAACAAAAAAAGAAAAACATGTAGGTTTGTAATGGCGGTATGCATAACAATTGATTGGTTTTGCCACACTGCAATTTGTGGCTTGTGATGCCCGCCTATATGATAAAATAATTTTTATCAACACATCTTTGTATAACAACACATGTAATAGTCACCTTTCATGTAATAGCTGTTCATCGCTTTCTGTCATAGAAAGGTGTTCGACTCCAGGCTCCAGAAAACACTGATCTCTGTGAAGCATATTTGATAAATTTATCCAATGTAATTCTATTCATAAACTCTGATAAATTATATAAAACAAATTTTCCAATGCCTACCTATCTGATGGTGAGTCACTGGACGAAGCTATGGTGGAGAGGGTTAGAAGAGGCATTCCAGGTCTCTTGTGAGGAGTTGACATGGCTGGTCCTCCTTTTTGGTAACTTAATAAAAAATATATATATATATTTTTTTTTTTTACATTTGACACATCATTTCATGTCGTGAAAAGTATTTCACCAAAGATACAGTTTGACAATATTACAGCCAACAGTTCATAACATGCCTAGAAGTATTCGCAGTGAATATGACCTCACGATTTTTCACATCATATGCATAGACAACAAGACATTCTAACAATAAGATTAACATCGTCGTCTGTAAGCAATTTTTTTGTCAGTAAAGGAGTCAAAACAATTACTCACCTGTCAATTAAAACACATGCAAGATCGGCGTCTCTTTCTAGTTGAAGTTTGTCACGAAGTTCTCTCCATTTAGGAAATGCCACACCGATGTTTATCCTGGTTTTATTTCTCTTCTTGTCCCAACTTCTTCTTGGGTCGTTTGGTTGACCCGTACGTTGACGCTTACGTTTATGAGGCTTGTCTTTGTCGACAGAACCAGCTGCAATTGATAAAGAATAATTGTGCTCCATAACGACTGCACGAAACAGGCTAACGTTTGTTGCTCGATAGACGCTACAACTACAACTTCCGCATTTGTCAAGGACTCCACGCAGTACGAGCGGAAACCGAGGGTAACGCGGATATGACGCAATTGACTGGCGACTCCCAGCTCCCCCCTGCTCTAACGCCCCGTTTCCTTGGTTAAAATCGCAATTTTCTCACGATTTAAAAATAGTTGGAAACATTTGGAATATTGTAAGTAAACAACTTAACAAAATATATAACGCTGGCCTTGTGATTTTGTGATATTTTAATGCAAAAATCTTACACATTGTACCTTTAACTATTGAAGCCTTTTCCCTTGTCAAAAGGCTCAACGCGACCGCCGACTTTGCGTGCAGATTAATTTCCGCCTATTTTAGACAGCCTAGTATTTTGGTATTGCATCACTCATATCTCTTAAACATTTAAAATGGAGTTTAGGAAGATGTATGTTGCCACAATCATTAGCTTTGATTAGCTCTTAAAGCCTTGTCTCTTGTCAAAAGGCTCAACATGACCGCAGACTTTGATGAACACTGCCGGCAGCAGCGACGTCTGTGTCCATACCATTCTTATCAATGACAGCGTAACCTCGTATCTCCCTAGCCTGGAAATCCAGACCATAAATCTAAAAGATTAATGGTCTGGCGTCGACTAATGAAAATCGCCCAGCTCGAGGGGTGGCACCAAGCATGCATTTGAAAATCTCACTGCACGCAATTGGATAACACTATGACCAATCACAACAATAAACCCCATACGCTTAGCTACCAGCGGAGCTAACTGGTAGATTAGACTCTTACCGTATCCAGTCGGCAAAAAACGTCCTTCTTGCAAAGGAACGATTCGAGCGGCATCTTCTGTTCCTGTTTTAGATAAAAAGCCAAGTCTAACTCATTCATTGTAGAGACCAAAGCCGTTTCAAACAACTGGTATTCATCCATAGCCATCTTGCAATGTTTACTAATGACTTCGACGTCACAGCGCTGTCGTCATCTGTTTAGCTCGCCTCTGGCCCGCCTATATCAGATAACCCGATGTGATTGGTGCAGCTCAGATCGAGGGGCATATTTAATGAGCATCATTACTCGACACCAGAGTAACTCGCTGAGCAAATTCAACTTGTGCTCTCGCGAGAACTCTGGATTACCAGGGTAGTATCTCCCTGCTCAAGTCATAAATCTCGTATCTCTGATTAAACATGATTTTGGGGAAATGTTGTGTTAATGTTGGTATACAACAGTATATGATAGCAATATAAGGTATAATACCAACTTTAACGATACAATGTTTAATAACTCAAGAAAATATGCAGTTTTTTTAATTTCCTGAAAAATAATGGTTTTGGAGATACGAGGATTCCACCTGACAGCGACGATATCCCAAAAGTTCCCAAAGATGTTTAATATCAGAGAAATTCCAATTTTAAATAATGGCTCATCCCGGTTCGCTTGTCTCCTGTCAATGACGTAATATCCGCGTTAGCCCCTCTTTGTCGCTTGACACCGTAGAGCAGTGGTTCCCAAACCTGTCCTGAAGGACCCCCAACACTGCACGTTTTCTTTGTCTCCCTAATCAAACACACCTGATTCAACTCATCAGCTCATTAACCCATGTGATAATGAGCTGATGAGTTGAATCAAGTGTGTTTGATTAGGGAGACAAAGAAAACGTGCAGTGTTGGGGTGCCTTCAGGACAGGTTTGGGAACCACTGCTGTAGAGGGTCGTCCGATAGATTTGAATGCAAATCCCTCATCTTTGGATTTTGACGAAAGGGGGTTAGCCATCCAGTGGTTTGCCTGCGCTGGAAAGTATGGTTTCAGGCGACTGATTTTATGCTGCAAATGTGTATTTTGCAGTAACGTGCGGCGCATAGACTTGACAATCATTGGTGCGCTGACCATACATTTTCGTGGGGCAGGAACCCTTGTCTGAATCGGTACCACGACTTCCCTCTCTCTCTCTCTCTCTCTCTCTCTCTCTCTCTCTCTCTCTCTCTCTCTATATATATATATATGGCCAAAAATGGCTGTAAAAAATAAATCTGCATTGTTTATCCTTTTGTTCTTTCATTCAAAAAATTCGCAAAAATCTAACCTTTCATTGAAGTAAAAGAATTGAAAGTGGGGGTAAATCACATTATAAAATAAATGTTTTTCTCCAAAACACGCTGGCCATAATTGTTGGCACCCTGTTATTAAATACTTTTTGCAACCTCCTTTTGCCAAGATAACAGATCTGAGATTTCTTCTATAATGCCTGATGAGTTAGGAGAATAACTGACAAGAGATCAGAGACCATTCCTCCATACAGAATCTCTCCAGATCCTTCAGATTCACAAGTTCATGTTGGTGCTTCTTCTCTTCAGTTCAGCCCACTCATTTTCTATAGTGTTCAGTTTAGGGGACTGGGACGGTCATGGCAGAAGCTTCATTTTGTGCTCAGTTACCTATTTTTGTGTTGATTTTGATGTTTGTTTTGGACCGTTGTCCTGATGGAAGATCCAACCACAGCCCATTATAAGATTTCTAGCAGAGGCAGTCAGGTTTTGATTTTTTATCTGTTGGTATTTGCTAGAATCCATAATACCATGTATCTGAACAAGATGTCCAGGACCTCCAGTAAAAAAATATGCCCACAACATTAAAGATCCAGCAGTATATTTAACCATAGGCATGGGGTACTTTTTATCCCTGTTTGCACCAAACCCATCAGGTGGGTTTTCTGCCAAAAATCCCTTTTTTTTGTTTCATCTGACCATAGAATCCGGTCCCTTTTGAAGTTCCAGTCATGTCTGACAACTGAATATGCTGGAGTTTATTTTTGGAGGAGCAAGGAGGATTTTTCTTGAAACCCTCTCAGTCACTGCTCAACGGATCTGGAGTTTGTGACTGTTAAATGCAGGCCCATATATCTTCCCCGGGAGTTTACTGTTGTCATAGTAACTGCCGTGTATATTCCACCGGATGCCAATGCTAACTCAGCTCTTGGACATTTACATAACACCATTAGCAGGCAACAGAGCATGTATCCTGAGGCTGTTCACATCATAGCGGGGGACTTTAACCATGCTGATTTAAAAATGGTACTTCCTAAATTCCATCAGCACATAAGGTGTGCTACTAGAGGAATAAATACACTGGATAAGGCCTATTCTAACATCAAACAAGGGTTCAGGGTTAAAACACTTCCACACCTGGGCCAGTCTGACCATATTTCCCTGCTTTTAATTCCGGCATACACCCCACTCAGGAAAAGTGCTCTTACCACATCTAAGACTGTTAAAATATGGCCTGAAGGTGCCTCTCATCAGCTGCAGGACTGTTTTGAGAGAACGAACTGGGACATTTTTGAGCATTAGGACCTGGAGGAATACACAACAAATGTATTGTGCTATATTAAACACTGCCTGGACACTGTCACTGTGGACAAGTGTACCCGCGTATATCCTAACCAGAAACCCTGGATGACGAAAGAAGTCTGGTGTCTGCTCAAGGACAGAAACACTGCTTTCAGGTCGGGTGATGGGACACAATACAGCGCTGCCAGAGCCAACCTGAAAAAAGGCATCAGGAAGGCCAAGGCTGCTTATAAAAGGAGGATTGAGGACTACTTCAACAGCAATAACACAACGCAGATGTGGCAGGGGGTCCAGCACATCACTAGTTACAAATCCGGAAACCGCACAGTTGCAGTCGGTGATGCTTCGCTGGCGGAGGAGCTGAACCACTTCTTCGCCCGCTTAGAGGCGGAGAAACCGGAGGCAACCATATTACATTCTCCAGTCCATAGCAGCCACATCCTCATTGTGGAGGAGCATGAGGTGAGGCGCACACTGAGGGCGGTGAATCCGAGGAAAGCTGCGGGACCCGATGCCATATCGGGACGGGTGCTGAAGGAATGTGCGGACCAGCTGGCTGGGGTCTTTACCAAAAATGGTATCTGTGTGTGGTTCGCGAGCTGCACAGAGACAGAGAGGAAAGCACTCCAGAGGGTCATCACCACCACCCAGAAGATTATTGGCTGCCCTCTCCCCTCCCTAAAGGATCTTTATAGTTTGCGCTGCCTCAAAAAAGCACAGAACATACTAAAGGATCCATCTCACCCCGGACATTCCCTGTTTGAATTGCTGCTCTCTGGGAGACGTTACAGGACAATGAAGACACGAACAAATAGATTAAAAAACAGTTTTTATCCAAAAGCAATAGCAGCACTAAACACAATTTGAAATACAGTATTAGGAGATGTATAATTTATTATAAAGTGTATTGATCTGTTGTGTTTGGGAGATATGTGTTTTATTCTTTTATTCTCTTTAGAATTTTATTTTTATTTTATTTATTTATTTTATTTTATTTGTATATTATATTTGTACTTTGTTTAATGTTGCACTGATTAGATTGCATCCAATTTCGTTGTACAATACGTGTATAATGACAATAAAGATTCTATTCTATTCTGTCCCGGTGAAATAACGTTCTTTGGCAAAGAGATGGATGCATTCTGGGAAGTGATGTGTTTAAATGTAATGGCTACATATACCCGTGTTTCCTTCACTCAGACATTTATGCTGATCCCTTTATAATTTTGAGCAAGGAAATAAAATATTAAGACTGTACTTTTTCATTATGATTGATATTTTGGCGCAATTTTGTGCAACGCGTCACTGTGTGCGACGATCGCAGAAACCATTGCCCAGCGCGATTCCACCACGGTAAGTAGCCTACAATATAGTCAAATAAGCAAGAGAAATTAATAAGCATTTACACGTCCAAAATGAAGTTATGGCCAAATTTTTTTCGTATTTGATGATTTCGAACCCCACTGTAAGAGCTGTATTAGACAGAGAGTGACATAATACAATGCATAATTTTTGCATCACAATGAGATCTTGATTAGATAGATAGATCTGGCCAAAGAATAACTCTTCCAGACCAAGCTCACATTGAAATGCCGCCCATGTCTGATCATAGCCTCCTTTTCCCGTATGATTTTCAAAAAGGGACTTGAGCTTACCCATCATGTGCTTGGCCACGTTCTGAACAACACACATGACCCCAGCATCAGCATCAACATCACTAAAAGGAACAAGCAAAGGCTTGTTCCTAATCAGATTGCCCAACACTTCCTCATCAAAAGTGGACTCACTGTCCATGGCATGGTGAATGCCTTCCTCAAAAAGAGCAACCTGCTCAATTCGAGCCTTTACTGTTGGGCCGAACTTCAGACAGAGATCTGACATGTACGTCAGATACGTGTTTGCCCAAGACCACATACTTCTTAGGTGCCTTGGGTGACACGATCCACAAGTCACCAAGCACCCACTAACTGGGTGCACACTAACCTTTGCTAATCTGTTATGTGGTGTATTAGTGTACATTTGTACAAAAGTTCATGTGTAACCAAGCTCCTCCTCCTTGAACACCCCCCGAAGTGCCCTGGAGATGTCAAGATCTCTGTGGTCAAGATTGGAGGAGAAGTTGGCTGTCTCATTTATAGAAAGAGCTGAAAACAGACTCCCTCTGTTGCCCACCACCTCCTGGACACCATATCTTGACCACATTAAGTGGATCCTGGGGTCTTTGCCATGAACAATGCATGCTGTGTGTAAAGACACAGACACAATGTAGTCAGTATCCACAAATCCACTGACATTAATGATGTCATCACTTTTCTGGCCAAACATGCTCACTGTCAACATCACCTCAATGTTCAGCCCTTCAGTGACCTTAGTAATGCTCTTTTGCAACAGCATGAACACAAAACCTTGGTCACCGTCAAGGACATTAAAGTGTGACTTTATATATCCACCTTCCACATGGCCCAGCGTCCAACCACTGCAGTTACGCAGAGCACATACGTGTTTTTGTGTTAATGTGCTCAGTTTAACATGTTTTCTGAGAATTTCAAAGTGATCATTCATCATATTCACATGAAATTCAGGAAGGAACACATAATGCACACGTCCAACCACCCCACACAACTCCTTGACCTGCACAACAACCCCATCAATGTCATAGGTGAAGTACACACTGTCACAGTCAGTACTTGTGCAATGAATGGGGATTTTTACATCTTCATCATATAAAAACTCCTCCATTCCAGCAAAATGTGAAACAGCAGACAAAATACTGTCTGTGTTCACTTTACCATTCTCAAAAAGCACTGACATGTCCCTAACCTACTCTGATTTATATCATTTGCACTGAATAAATCCTCACAACCTCTCTATTCAGCCTCCACACACCAACTAACTGCTGCAGTCTGTGGCCCTCTTGAACTAGACGATGTTTGTAAAAAAAAAAAAAAAAAAAAAAACTGCCGTTCCCACTCTTCAAACTCAGTTCAGTTTAACCAAAAAATAACCAACCAACCATAACCACAAATCCCGCCCATAGCAACAGCAAAACTCAACCCGACAATAGAGAAACTCAACCCTTGAGTCACCCCTAGCAACGGCAAAATCTCAACCCTAGCAATGGCAAAACTCAACCCCTGACACACCCTTAGCAACGGCAAAACAGAACCCTTGCTCACACAATCAGTGTTGCCAACTTAGCGCCTTTGTCGCTATATTTAGCGAGTATTCAGACCCCTCTAGCGACACATTTTCAAAAAAGCGACTAGCGACAAATCTAACGACTTTTACTGGTGTTATTGGAGACTTTTAGAGACTTTTTGACGTGAAACCGCACATTGTTCTTACTCTTCTCAACGAGCAGCGGGTGCTGCCGTTTGACCCATCCCCGTGGCAAAGCACTCACAGGCGGCCCAGTTCTCGCGCACCAGCCCCTCCCAGCTGCAGTCAGAGCGCGGAGATGTTCACCCCTCCGTGTCCTGACTGCAAATGAATCGCGCATCATGTGCGTGAAGCCGCCACTGGCTGATCCCGCCCTGTCTTACATTCAGCAAGGGATTTAAAATGTAAAATGTACTTTGTCTAAAATAATTAAATCACTTAACAAAAATAAATCGCTGCATTTATTTTGACTCACACAGTCTCAGTCACTTACTCGTCTGGTCCACTTACTTATCTCGTCGTGTTTGTGCCTTTCTGTGACATAAGCTAAACTAGCTAGCTAGCTCATCATGTCTAAACTGTACACACAAAAATACAGAAAGGAGTGGGAATTCAAAGGTTGGTTAAAGCCGTTTATTGGAGACAATACACGGGCATACTGTTTGTATTGTAAGGCTGATTTCTATGCCAAACTTAGTGATGTAAAAAAACACAAGGCAACTCAAAAACACACTCAAAAGGCAAAGCCTTATGATAGTTCCACCCAAAAAAACCTGCCATTTATGATTCAAAAAATTGACTCTGCTAAAAAGGCTGAGGCCACCATGGCATTAGCTATTGCTGAACACTGTTCCATGCTAGCATGTGACCACATTGGAGAAGCATGTAGAGCTGCTTTCTCAGACTCCACTGCTGCTACCCATTTCAAAATGCACAGGACAAAGTGCACAGAGATGATTAATGGTGTTCTAGCACCATACTTCCTCAAAAAGGTGGTTGCAGATGTGGGTGATCAGCGTTTCAGCCTCCTCCTCGATGAGTCCACAGATATAAGTGTTTCTAAATACCTGGGGGTTGTGATAAGGTACTTTAGTGACACCAAGCAGACAGTTGTCTCAACATTTCTGGGGCTTGTTGAATTGGAGGGAGGAGATGCCAGATCTATAGCATGTGCTGTTGTGGGTTTCCTCGTGAAGTGTGGTCTAAAAAAGGAGAAACTCCTGGGGATAGGGACTGACAATGCCTCTGTCATGACGGGGATTAACAATGGGGTCCATAAAGTCCTGAAGGAAGAGTATGGCCTTAAAGATCTTGTTCTTATTCGCTGTGTATGCCACTCTCTGCAGCTTGCTGTAAGTCATGCTTCCAATGACACCATCTCCCGTAGCGTGGAATACCTGGTACGAGAGACTTATAACTGGTTTTCAGTGTCTCCAAAGCGCAGGGAGGCCTACAAGGCCATATATGAGACCATCAACTGTGGGGAAAAACCTTTACAAATAACAAAGGTCTGTGCCACACGTTGGCTCTCCATTGAACCTGCGGTTTCACGCATTTTGGACCAGTGGGAGGAGCTTAGGCTGCATTTCTCAGTCACCAAGTCCAGTGAACACTGCTACATGGCTGAGGTGTTGTATTCCATGTATAGCGACCCTCAAAACATTTTGTATCTGACGTTTCTGAAGTCAGTGCTGGGTGAGGTACAGTTGGCCATCAAGGCTTTTGAGGGTGAACAAGTAGATCCTCTTAAGCTACTTGACAGCTTGGTTAGCCTGATAAAGTCTGTGAGTAGCAGGGTGCTGAATCCACTGGCAAAAATTGATGTTCTTAAAGGGCCAATAGATGGATACATCAGTCCCAAACCGTACCTTGGTTACCTTTTTGAATCAAAGGCAGCTGAGCTCCATCTTGTGCCGGAGGATGAAATCAATGTCCGAAAGTGGTGTGTAGCCTTCACCATCTCTCTCACTAATGAGTTGAGGGTGAGACTGCCGGACAACATCGAAGCATTGCAGTACATGTCAGTTTTTAATGTGGAGGAAACTTTAAAGCACAATAAGAGCCCTGGAGAAATAGAAAAAATTGCCAAGCTCCTCGGCTACTCCCCTGCAGACATAGACAAGATTGTCCAGCAATGGCGTGCCATCCACCTTAGCAAATGGAATGAGACAAAAAACACAATGAGTTTCTTGAGTGAGATTAGGAAGTTCAGAGATGCAGCTGATATCAACCCATTTCAAGAACTTGCCATGGCTGCTGTGTCTGTGTTGTCCTTACCACACTCGAATGCTGAAGTCGAGAGAGTTTTCAGCCAGATGAGTGTGGTAAAAAGCAAGCTCAGAAATCGGATGTCCTTGCAGACCCTTAACTCCATCCTGTACATCCGATATGGACTGAAGCTGTCTGGTGAGACTTGCTATGAGCACCAGCTCCCAGATAATGTTTTGCAGCTTTTTGGCACATCAGCTGCTTACTCATTCAAGTCAGCTCCCTCAGTTGCTGAACCTGCCATAGAGAGCCTTGTCCAAAATGACGATGAGCCACTCTTTCTGTGAGCCAGCACAGCCTGTCTGTATGTGGAGGGGGGTCTGAAAAAAATACAATTAACCTGAATTAGGGCCAGACTAGTTACCATTTTCTCAGATTTTCTCTACTATATCCTATTTTCTTTCTATTATCTCTTTTGTTAATCTAGATTGTATAAACTTTTTTTATATATATATATTATAGTTAAAAATGGTAATGTTTTACTGTGACTTCTTGTAGGTTCCTAAGTGGACCATAAGGTTTAACCCAAACTTAAGAAAAAAAGAAAAATAAGATTGTATACAAAAAAAAATTTATGGTTAAAAATTTTAATATTTTAGTGTGACTTGTAGGTTCCTTAGTGGACCATAGGGTTAAAAACCAAACTTAAAAAAAAAAAAAAAAAAAAAAAAATTGTATACAAAAAAAATGTTTTACCGTGACTTATAGGCTCCTAAGTGGACCAGGTAAAAAGCAAAAAAAAAAAAAACCTTTACAAAAAAAAAAAAAAATATATATATAAAAAAATAAATAAACTCCGCCAGAGTGTCTCTTTTGGGTCACTTTTGCCGGTCCCAAGCCCGGATAAAGGAGGAGGGTTGTGAATTGTAAATAAAAAATAAATAAAATAAAAATAAAGAATCGACATTAGAAGTTCATTTGTGGTTCTAAACATATTCAGGGTGGTTTTTACTCACCTTTTGTCTCTCCAGCGACGTTACTCCTCTCTCTACAGCGTCCATCACAATTACATGCACATGGACAGTTATGCAAATTAGGTGATGACGTAATTTAGCACCTTCTAGCTACTTTTAGGACAGCCAATAGCTACTTTCCTTACTGAGGAGTTGGCAACACTGCACACAATGGCTGCGTCCGAAATCGAATACTTCCCTACTATATAATATGCGAAAAACAGTACGCGAACAGAGTAGTATGTCCGAAATCATAGAACTTCAAAAACAGTAGGCGAAAAGTACCCGGATGACCTACTACTTCCGAAGTTCGCATACGATTGACACTTTACTATCCCATGATGCCACGGGGAGGAGTTTCGTTATATTTGAAAATGGCGGAAAGCGGAGACGCGGCTGTATTCAAGTGTAAGTACTTTATGAAACAATTTTTGTTTCTTTGTGGTTAAATTGTATTTGTTTAACATCATATAAGTAAACGATTGACTTGTTAAAAGTTTAAATAATGTAAATTGAGGGTGTCCTTTTCCAGCCAATTCAGAAAAAAATATAGTTTTATCATTATTATTACGGAACAGTCCGAGCTAATGTAAATCAGCTAGCTAACACTGTTTTCTTTAAACAAAGACGTTCGTTGTTTAGCAGTTTAATGAGATGGTTACAAAACTACAGTAAACTAAAACGATTTTATTTCTTCTTTACCAGTGTTGATATTATGAAATATTTGTTGGTTACATAGCAAGCTACTGTTAACAAGTGTACCTCAGCTTGTCCATGTAACATTAATAGATTGACCATGGTTCATCACGTTAAAATCTGTGTTGATTTTGCAGGGGCTGATGAACACACCCGTGTTCTAATTGAGTGGAGAGTGGCTAATGAATAGCCTGACTACGTCAGACTTCGTACTTCCGCTCAATTTCAGTTCGCTTCAGTACTCAGTCTGTGATAGCGACCTGTCTATCAGTTTTCCTCCGGCCTGAAAACAGCCAGCCAATCAACGAACAGAGGGCGGGCTGAGAGCCGTGACGTAGACGCTGATTGTACCGTGGATGCGCAGTGTAGATTTACTTCACATAATCTGCAAAAGTCGTTCACAGCCATGTTCACTCCGGTATTTCGCTCGATGGTTTTGTTTTCGCATCATACATGTGTTTACAGTGGAAGTTAGATGCGGCTGAGCATGCGCTTATCACACGCCATAACCAAACGTTATGTGATTGGCTTACGGGTAACCAATGATTTTAAAATTCAGACGTTTTTTATTATTATTGTAGTTCACCCTAAAATGAGAATTCTGTCATGATTGAATCATGCTCATGTTTGGCCCTGTAATGCGATCATTTAACGAATCATATGTTTTACAATGTAATTGACTGTCTTGATATTCTGTTTTGTAATATTTGTAGGATCTAAAATGTCCACAGACTGGGGTGAGCACTGAGGATGAGGAGGTTACAGCAGCATCCTGGAAATGGTATTCTGCCATGGATGAGGCAATAGGGGGCAGACCCTCCATCACACCACCCACCCTTATTGCCTCATCTGGCCAGGATGTTGCTGTTACCTCTCCATCCTCAGTGAGGTCAGAACGTGAAAGAGTAGGGAGGAAAATAAAAGTTTTTGAGGAGCTGATCCGAGAGATGGAGGAGAGGGAAGCTGAAAGAGAAAGAGATGCCATTGAAAGAGAGGAGAGGCGATGGAGAGAGATGGAGGAAAAGGAGGAAAGAAAAGAAAGAGAGTGACGAGAGCATGAGAAGAGACGAAAGAAGAGACCGAGAAGTGAGAGAGAGAGAAAGGGAGACAAAAGAGAGAGAGGAAAGATTTCTTCAGCTGTTAGAAATAATTGCAAAAAAATAATAAAGGAATCAAATGATACACACTCTCTTTTCATTTATTTGTTAGTAAGTTCACTGTGTCATGCTGTTTTTGCAAGTTTTATTACAAAACACTTAGGCCCCGTTTACACGATGGGAAAACGCAGATATTTCCCTGCGTTTTGGCCTGTCATTTACACGAAAACGCCGTTTTTATCCCAGAAAACGATTATTTCTAAAAACTCCGGCCAAAGTGGAGATTTCTGAAAACGCCGGTTATGTGTTGCCGTGTCAACTGGGAGAAACGGGGTTTTAGGTTCTAAAACGTCACATTATGCGCCAGAAAATGCTTACGTCATGTGAGCGCCCTATGTTTAGAGTTTGTTTGGCTACTATTTGATCATGGATGCTGTTAAGGTGGTACTCATTTTTACTTTTGTGCAAACGTTTTTGGCCTGTTTGCATTTGCTTTGCTGTCTGTCCTCACAAACGAATCTCGCGCCATGTCTGTTGTTTTGAAAGGAACTAGAAGTCGCTCGTGCTATTCGTTGTTGTCGATTTTGAGGATTCTGATTGGCTTGCATGGCTTTATCCTTCTCCCTACACTGCCGCCCATAGGTTTGGCATAATTATGATGTTGCTCGACGGCGTATTTATGCGGGTTGATGTAAACGACAACTTTTTTGAAAACGATGTTGTGTGCACGATGTTATTTTTGAAAACGGAGGGGGAGAAATATTCGTTTCTCTAAATACCCGGCTATGTGTAAATGTGGCCTTAATTCCCAGGGATTTACAGTAGCTAGATTGTCAGTTGTAAAGTGCTTAATATGTGGCATTGAGTAATTAATATTTTTTAAGTGTTTTGTGTGTGTATTTTGTAGCAGATTCCAGATGGCACAGCACACACACACCTAACTATTTACATAATAACTAACATAGACAAGCTGGAACACTGTCAATCTAAGAACAAGAACTGATTTTAACCTGTGTTAATTGTCCTACAGGTTATCGTGCTCATGAAGAGCAGGCACACAGTTGCCTGGTGCAGACACCGCTGCAGCTAGATTGTCCCGCACGTGCTCTCCTGCGCTGGCTTCTGTGTTGTGGGGTTCAGGTGGGCCGTCGTCATCCTCCGAAACTTCTGGATCAACTATGTCCCCATTGAGAAGACAGAGGAGCATGCAACGACATCTGGCACAAAAGCAGGGCTGACTTCCAGTGCCTTGAAAAAAAACAGTGCCTTGTTTTCAGCATCCCAAAGGCCCTCTCAACGATGTTCTGTGCACGAGAATGCTTCCTGTTGTAGCGAGCCTGTACAGCATTCTGTACAGGCTCTCTATATGGTGTCATGAGGCAGATGGGCGCACTCAGGCAAGGATACCCACCATCTCCAAGGATGCATTTTCCTGCAGGTGGAAACAGTTCTTCAGCACCCTGGCATCGTACACCGACCCAGGATACCCAACAAAAATGTCGAGGAACTTCCCCTGGTGGTCAGTGATGGCCTGCAGCTGTACAGAATTAAACAGCTTCCGGTTGAAGTAGCACTGCACGTCACTTGCTGGTGGTTTGATGCGGATGTGACAGCCATCTATTGCCCCAGCTACTACACTGAAAGCTGGAGACCCTGCCAGCTGAGCAAAACCTGCTCCCACCGCCTCCAGGTCACCTGCGCTGGGGAAAGCGATGAGCTGCCTCAAAATGCTGATGACTGCCTTGCTCATTCTGTGCACAATGTCGTGCACAGTAGACTTCGGGATGTCAAAGGCGAGTGACACTACCCGGTATGATGCTGCATGGGCCAGCCAGTAAAGGAACACCAGCACCTCAACGTCCTTTTCCCACCCATGGTCGCAATCAGGTTTCACTGCAGCAATCAGGGACTGGATGGACTGCCGTGAAAGTCGGAGGTTGTCAGCTCCATCTTCAAAATACAGCCGAAGAACTGGCACAGCAGCATTCAGGTGGCAGTAGGATGTAGGGCTCACAATCTGTAAATGTGAAAAACTAAAAATGCTGGGCTAACTCGGACAAGCTGCTAAATGATTCAATATACATAAAATGTTTTTCAAATTATATTTCAAATAGTTTATTTATCATCTGTGACCACACTCCATTATTTCAGTTATGAAAAAAAGTGACTGACAAACTTATTGAATAGTTTTACAATAAATCATTTTTATTGAAAAACTTTGACATGGTGTATAAATGGTTGTTCAGGTAAAGTAACACGAGTCATGACAAGAGAGTCATCATAGCCTCACGAATTCCTTGACAATTATGTCCTCCCACCCCCTGAAACATATCTTGATCAGGCTCTTGCAAATCATCTGTGATGTTCCAGTCAGGCAAATAAACTTCTTTGTTCAGCTCACAAATATTGTGCAGAACACAACAAACAGCAACAACATCAGACATCAGAGCTGTGTCGACATCGTTGCGCTTAAGCAAACACCTCCAACGACCTTTAAGGCGACCAAAGGCGTTCTCCACAACCATCCGTGCTGAGCTCAGTCGGTAGTTGTAGTGTCGTTGTTGAGGGGTCAGGGCATGGTGGTTTGTGAAACCCTTCATAAGCCAGTTCTTGAGGGGGTATGCCGCATCGCCGATTAAATGGACAGGAACCTCGACATCATTCACTGTCATGTCATGTAAAAAAATAAATCACAATGCAATTTTTTACAATGCAGCTGTTAATGTCATACATGGTTTAATACACTTGCATCTTGATATCAAAACATGACAAATAAAATGTGCCAGTAAAACAAATACTGCGTACCTCACGAGGAAACAGGTATCCACCCTGTTGCTCTGCCATTTTGAAAATGGGAGAGTTGGACAACACACGAGCGTCATGCGTGCGCCCAGGCCAGCCCACATATACATCTGTAAAGCTAGTTCAAGAGACATGGCATTAAAATATGGACACATAAAAATTAATCGAATTTCTGTAATGAACACAATAGCTTAGGAACTACATTCTTACCAGAAATTGTGGTCCACAACAGCTTGAAGTACAATCGAATGCCATCCCTTACGATTGTAGTAAGCTGTAGCATCTTCTTGGGGAGCAATTATAGGGATGTGGCTACCGTCTATGGCACCAGCACACAAAGGATACCCACGTTCAGCGAACCCATTTAAAGCCTTTTGAAGAGCTTCTCCTTTGGGCAAGGAGATGAAACGTTTCAAAAGCTTTCTCTTAAGTGTTGCAGTGACTTCGTGAACCAGTGTACAAACAGTGGATAGCCCCACACCAAAGAGACAACTGATTGTACGGTACTCGTCAGGGGTAGCATACCACCACAAAACAATAGCCAATCTACGGCGTTTTTCAAGGGGCTTTCTCCAGTTCGTAAGCTTGCGTCTCAGGCTTAGCTCAACAAGTTGCAGAACAAACTCGAACGTGTCCCGTGACATCCGAAAGTGCTGCCGCCACTGATCTTCGTTGAAGTTTTCCAGGACATTTGACCAAAACACAGCCCCTTGAGGTCTTTGTACCATCCACAGTCTTCTCTTCGAAACACCCAGTTGCATGAGCCGTGTACAAAGAACTGTAGCTTTTAGCAACCGATGGCGTCTCCGTGCTTTACGTCTCGCGGCTTCATTTTCTTTCATACTCTCCGCCAATTTAACTTCCAGCGTATTCCGTATCGAATTAACACGTTGAAAAGAACTCAAAATCGAAAATAAAATTGTGATTTGACCACGAAACATGTTGTACATAAACAACAAAGTTTGAACAGCAACATCTAATGCCTGATCAGCTGCCATGTTGTTCAAAGCAATGCAAACACTTCCGCTTTTCGACGCGTACCTTACACGTCACATCCTAACGTCACGCGTCTATCCGAGACATACACGGGTTGTGTGTGAACGCGCTCTCTGATTCCGGAAAATCACTGGCAGTGTGAATGAACCAAAATCAAACGAACCCGGGTCAAATCCCGGGTCACTTTATCCGTGTATTTTCCGGAATCTCTGTATGAAAGGGGCTAATATGTCGTGTACACACTCTGACAAGAGAATATTTAACATTTAATTTAAGAAATATGAAGAGATCTTCTTACCTGGTAGCCATCTTTAAGGAACTGGATCATGTGCTTTTTCATTCAAAATCAAACTTTATTTAAATTCTGTATGTGCGTTTAAACAGTCCTCAAAAAAATTTGCGGAGGATGAGAACATCAGTCATGGACACATTATTATTAAACATGAATATTCAGTCAATTATTTTTCTGTCATCTGAAATCTAGCAGAACATCCATTTATTTTTCTTCAGAATTTTTTTTATTTTAATTTGTTTAAATTACAAACATAACATACATTCAGACATAGCTGGACTCATTACGGTAATGAGAATTTTCACAGAAAATGCAGTAAAATAGAAAACTAATTGATTCCCATGTTGAAATTACACATTGTGCAAGGTAGAGAATGTCTTTATTGTGATGCTTTTTTATATTACTTAATAACATGTTTAATATTTAAAATTATTAGCGCCGTGGTGTTTTAATGATTTCGTGAGAATCACCCATTCGGGGACAGGTGGCTTAGATCGTATCTATCAGACCCGTTACCATTTTGTGGAATAATCGAAGATAATGTCAGTAAATTATGGAGTGCCTCAAGGATCTGTAGGCCCTCTGCTATTTTCAATATATATGCTGCCACTTGGTAATATTATAAGAAAACATGGAATTAATTTCCACTGTTATGCTGATGATACTCAGTTATACATTTCATCACGACCAGATGAATTCTCTAAATTATCTAAGTTGACAGAATGTGTTAAAAATACAAAATATTGGATGACCTATAATTTTCTTCTATTAAATTCAGCTAAGACAGAGGTATTACATATTAGACCAAAAACCTGTACACAGAATCTCTTAGAATACAATTTGCATCTAGAAGGATGGGAGTTATATTAGACAGCAACTTGTCTTTTGAAAATCATATTACATGTTACAAAAACAGCCTTTTTCCACCTCAGAAACATTGCTAAGCTCTGGAATATGCTATCTGTTTCTGATGCAGAAAAGACCTAAATGCAGCTGCTAGAGTTCTTACTAGGTCAATAAAATATGATCATATAACACCAATTCTATTATCTCTACACTGGTTACCTATTAAGTTCCGTATGAATTACAAAGTATTGCTACTGACCTATAAGGCCCTAAATGGTTTAGCTCCTGTGTATTTAACTAATCTTCTATCACCTTACAATCCATCACGCTCTTTAAACTCTGGGCTTTTGATAGTACCTAGAATATCTAAGCCCACTAAAGGAGGGAGAGCGTTTTCACATTTGGCTCCTAAACTCTGGAATAGCCTTCCTGATAATGTTCGGGGCTCAAACTCACTCTCCCAGTTTAAATCTAGATTCAAGATGCATCTCTTTAGCCTAACATTCATATAATGCATATCCTAACCTTATACAGTTATAGCAGATCAAATGTACATGATTATCTTTACTTAATGTTATGAACAGCAGCTACACTAATTATTTTCTATTTGCTTCTGTTTCATCTTGGGATGCCTATCCTGATGTAACTAGAGTGTATGTCAGCTCCAGTTTGGATCCAGCCTATTATGAAGACTTTAGATGCCCAACACATGTGAAGAGACAGTGCCAACTCCTGCGAAGACTTCAGATGATGCAAACTCTGAATCAACATGCACCAATGCTATATTTTCTAAATGTCATAATCATTTGTTAACAAACAAGTATTCATTACTTCAGTGAGCTCATTGTATCTGCATTAAATTATTACATTGTTTAAATTAATACACTTTTGCTAACTGTGATTTTTTAAATGTACATTTCTGAAATACATAACTCTGATAACAGATCACTCTAAATTGTAATATGGACTCATGCACTTTCTGTAAAGCTGCTTTGGAATGATGTGTATTGTGAAAAGCGCTATACAAATAAATGTGAATTGAATTTCTATCAATAATAAGATTGTTTGCCCCTGCTTTAAGGTGATTTGATTCTATGCTGGCTCTCAAAGGTTAACTGTTTGTGATATTAGCCACAAATATTTCTCTCTTTCTTTCTTTACTTTTCGTTATTCTGTTTTTATGTATTCCTTGTTTAAGTTTAGTCGTATGTATTTGTAGTTTAATTTATTAAACACCATTATACGCTTGATTGTCTCTGTTGCTGCTCACCGATCAGTCACTTAATGTTTTGATCTTTAGCAACAAGTTTTTATACTGTTGAGCAGCAAAGTTATTCTTCATGACAAGAAGACTCTTTCTTGAGAGTTGATAAGAAGATCATACTGTCGGTTCGGTGGGCGAACAGATTTGTTGATTTTAAGCTAATTTGCTACAAATATGAAAGGGTACAATTTTTTTTACCATTCTAACAACCTGAGTGGACAATGAAGATTCAGAGATATGCCAGACAAGTGTCATTTTTATTAGCATAATAATAGATGCAGCTAAATCATTAGCTCATAAAAATGACTTATCAGAAGCTGTTGCCTTGCCTAGTCTTTATTCTACACAGCCAAATTTTTCTGGAGAGATCTTTTGTGGTTGAGGTTGGATTTTGCCCAGAGCTAGAATCATTGGGCTTCCATATGAATAGTATTCTGGTCCAATAAACACCTTCACACCATCAGCATCACAGAAGCCGGCATCAATTTTAGGGAAGGGAATAGGCATCTCCTTTTTAACAACTCGGGGTGTGGCCGAAAGATCAACTTCATACATCTTTTGACCTGAGGAGAAAAATCAGACAGTTGTCATGTTGGGAACTCTGAGACACTTACTTACATAACCACAGTACTTTGATAACAGATGTGAGGTATCTCACTATGGGAAATGCCTCGGGTGTGAGCAATCCTGGAAGCGCTATATGCCCCATATCTGTCAGTTGACAGACCAATTAATTCTCAGCATATCTCTTCTCCTTGCAACTACAAGAAGGGAAGTGTGGAAGTGTCAAAAGGGGACTGAGATAGTGCATTAAGGACCACAGACAGATCCCACGGCGGAATCAGTAACTTTGAAACCCTGTTCAAATGCAGCGCACCAACCTACATATGAGTAGGTGTTGACCTGTGGTTTTCCTGTCAACCCCCAGATGGCACGCAGAAATTGTGGCAAGATAAACCTTAACTGTTGAAAAGGTTCTGCCCTTATCCAACAGTTTCTGCAGAAAACAACACATCTGCAACTGAACAGAGGAAAAAGACATTGTATATGTGTGCGCACCACTGCTCAAAAACATTACATTTCCGATCATATGCAGAGTGTGTTGAAGCCACTCTCGCATTCAGAATAGTCTCAATCACCCTTGAAGGCAAACCCGTAACCCTCAAGTTTTATTTCTAATGGTATTCTCTTCATCTTCCTCCAAATCCTCTTCCAAGAGACGAGCAATCACCTGTCCTCCTCTTTATCCCCTGTTAAGGGGTCTGATTCAGGGGAGAAAGTTCAGGAGAAATCTCATCCATTAATGTTCAGCAATGTACCTAGAATAACGGGTTGAATAGTTTAGCAGCCACCCTTATGAGGATCTGCTGAGGAGGAGCTTCACAGGGAAGAGAACAAGAATGAAGTAGGGACCACTAGCAGCGATATATATTAGGGAGGCGGGCCTCTCACATCACTGTGGCGATTGGCGTGTCAGCTGACAGACGTGGTGTAATTGGTGCTTCCAGGATTGGTCACGCCTGAGGCGTTTCCCATAGTAAGATATCATACGTATATTTGAAAGAGAACCAAATGCAATAATGTAATATTTTTTTAATGACAAAAATACCAGGAGCAAGGAAATAGGAAACACAAGGAAAACAGAACCGTGCTCACCAAAGAGACAACCACAAATGGACAAGACCTGACAAGGAACATTGAAAACACAAGGGCTTATATACACACAAGGGTAATTGTCTAACAAGACACAGGTGCACACAATGGACCCTTTTTACTGTGATGACGAGTTTCCAGTTATCACCATCGCAAATTTAGTTAAGTTTGTCATATTTTCAATTAATTTAAATTTATAATGCTATACTTTGTGTTATATTACCTTGGCAGTAAATTATAAAAAAAACAAATTAACACTGCTGCTTGAGTGTTTCTAATACACAGCTGAGGAAGTGTTGCCAAGTTTCACATCATTCTCCTAAATGCTGTAATTAATCTCCATATTTTTCCCTGTTTAAAAAAAGTCATGGTATTGCTGTCATGGATTTTTTTCTTTTGATATTGGAGCAAATAGGAATACAAAAATTATATTTGCTGTTGTCTCACATTCACCACTATAGAAGTTTACCCAACAATGACAACTTCTGCTTCAGAGAACCACGTAAATGTGAAAAGGCTTCATCAGAAACAGGAACTAGAAGCAAACTAAAAGTCCACTAAGGCCGTCCCTGCCTGTTCTGTCACTCCACAGAGACCTTCTTTGAGTTACCCGTGTTCCCTGCCTATATTGTCATGGCTAGGAGTGCCATCTCTGACTTTCCCAAGATCCCTGTCATTACTAAAAAGTCATGACCTGTAGGAGCCACTCCGACATGTATCATGGTTGCGCTTCAGGCGGCCAAAGTTTGAGTCCCGGCATGTGGACCTTTCCTGATCCAGTCCTCTTCTCTTTCCCATTTCATACTAATCCTATCCTATCTCAATAATGGAAAAACACACACACTAAAAAAGAAGAGTCATGGCCTGTCCAAGCTGCTCTGCCTCAACATGGCCTTCAGCCCCACCGGCACCCACCTCCACGTCATATTCTGCCTGTATTTGCTGTTGTTTCAAAATTATTTGTTTGTTTCTTGTTCCTATTTCTCCCTTGTTAATCCTTGATTGTTTCCAGGAATGTCTTGTTAGTCAATTACTCTGGTAGTATGCAAGCAATTGTTTCCTGTATTCATTGTATGGTCTTGTCAATTTCATTACCATTTAGAGGTACATAGTTCTGTTTCTGTGGTTTCTTTGTTTTCTCCTTGTTTTGTTATTTGATTATTTAACTGCATTTGGATCCTCTGTCTCATCTCTGAGAATGTTACAGCATTATTGCATGACAGTAAAGATTTAGTTAGGAATCACTCTAGGAAGTGAAGAGGACATTCAATTAAAATGCTTATTAGTATTACATCCTTCGCTCATCTTGTCCTCACAACATCTAAATACTGTATAGGTAAATGGTGATGAATAATCTGATGAAAATCACATATTATTCCTACCTTGTATAAAGTGTAGAGTGTGCTGTTTTGGACACAAAAATGCTGCATCCACAGGACCATCGATGCCTAGTTCTTCCTTCAGAGGTTTAGGGTAGCCCTCTATGAGAGTAAAATGGACTGCCGACTTGTAGATATAGACTTGACCACCCTATTTGTGCAAAACAAAATAATCTGGTCACCACATGCTGAACACTACCTCTTTAAAATTGTAAAAATGAAAGAAAAGGCTTTGAAATGTCAGGATAAAATAATAGCAATGGAAATCTATTTAAACCTTAGGTTCTTTAAGTATTTATTTTACCTGGATGATGTACATATTATCACCATAAGAAAAAACAGCATCCACTCCACCAGAGATTTCCTTCCATAACCTTGAAATAGGGAAATGGTGACTGCCATCTCGGTGTGTGTCCAAACGCAAGTACATTGCATCTGTAAGTATAGTATAGTTATATTGTGCTCAAACTTTAGATTATTGTCTTATTCTAACTATTAACTACAAGTTTTGCCTCAGTAAACTCAATTACTGCTTTTTAATAGTTAGTAAGGTAGTTGTTAAGTTTAGGTATTGGGTAGGATTAAGGAATGTAGAATTTGGTCATGCAGAATAAGCCATTAATATGTGCTTTATAAGTACTAATAAACAGCCAATATACTAGTAATATGCATGCTAATAAGGAACCAGTTCATAGTGAGAATTGTTAAGTAGAAGTTTCACATATTAAAAGAATAAAACATAGATTGCAATGATAGTGTATTTACCATGGAATGCATATGATTTCCCTTTATCATCTGTGGTGACAGCATGCAGCTTGACCTCACTGCAGCGTAGCCTTCTTGCACCACCTACATGACCTAAGGAACAATTTCAACTTGACATTAAGTCAAAAATTCAAGGTAAAATGAGATATAACAGAGATATACTAACAGAAAAGCTCAGAATGGACATGAAAACAGAACTAATTGACTCACCAAATCCTTCACCGCACGTCATGAAGTAGTGTCGGGCATCCTTAGGATATGTTCCTGTCACCTCCCCAGAAACAGGATGGAATCTAGTAAAGTTGTAACCATGGAAACAGTAATAGTGCTCTAACCAGCGAAAGGCAGATGTGCAGTTTGGCAAGTGTGTCCACATCTTCTTCTTAACTGTCTTTGTCTTGATGTCATAGCTGTAAGTTTCGTTTCCTGCAGAGGTTTATTGTGTTATATATTAATGTGCAAATCACACTCTATACTATAAGGAAAGCACCAAATTCGGAAACACTTTATTTTGATGGTCCCTTTTGAACATTTTTGTGACTATAAGTAACTTTTCAACTACATGCCAACTAACTCTCATTAGAGTATTAGTAGACTTTTTGCTTAATATCTGCTAACTCTTTATGATGGTCTTCCAACAGACATTATACTGACTATAGGTAACTTTGCAACTACATATCAACTTATTCTAACCCTAACCCATAATAGGTGTATTCTGAGTATATAATAGCTTTATAAAGCCACCCAATCTTTAAATAATTAAATTGTAATTGTTGATATGTATGTAGAGCATATGTGATTCAATAACCTTTGAAGAACAGCACTGAATCAGTAATGCATTCTCCGTTGGGACACTCAACAGCAGCATCTAAGTGGCTGGGGATACCAGGAAACTCCTGCTGTATCTCCACAGGGTAGCCTTTCTCAAGGGTGTGGTTGTAAAAGCTAAAGACTTTGTCATCCTTAATAGAAAAATAGAAAATACTCATCAGCATCGAACTGCATGTCTATGGTTGTTATATTATAGACTGTAGGCTTGGGTTTGCACAGTGTGAACACAAATATTTGAATAGTTCCTAGTTGTGCAAAGAACAATTAAAGTTGATTTCAAATTGTTTTGATAAAGGTACTTCCTGTATGGAAACAATTATGAGACAGCTGGTGAGGTACTAGATGTAACTCATAAAAAGCACCAGAAAAAAGTAGATGTGGTCATGAACACTGGCATCATCTTGATGGTGCATGCGGAAGGCTGCATCAACATGACCCAGGTGATGATAGTCGTCCAGTTCTTTGAAGATGCTGCTTGAGAGCTCAGCTGATCCATGGAAACCTTTCCATAAATGGTCACCTGAATATGAATAATAAAAATCAAGAAAGCTATATTAAATTTAACTCGACCTGGCATGGCCATATAAGGACATTTCTAATACATGGTGAGGAATACTAAAAGATGAATGATCAAAGTAGACCTTTGAAAAAGAAAGTGTTTCCTTTTTCATCGGGAGTGATGGCATCAAACTCAATGCCTTTACACCGGTCAGGTTTGGCATCATGGTGCTCCTCCCCTTTAGGATGTTCCTCAGGGGCATCTATGATGATATGATTACATGAATGTATCATTCATGACATCTAGAGCATGCAGTAGTCCTTGCACACTGAGTCTGAGTATTTATTTTTTAACATGTAAAAAATTCGGACAAGAATTTCTGACTCCACCTTTAAGGTCTTCCACACTGCCTCCAAAACATTCATCCGTCATAAAAACAAATTTCACCATTTTTCGCATCCATAGCAAGCATTTTGAGAGGTGTTTTGACAATTCAGAGCCACCGTACAAGGGAACCTTGATGAAGAGTTGGAACTCTCCTTTCTCTCCTCCCGCAATCTCAGGATTGAATGGACCCAATTTTGTTTTCTTCTTTTTCAGAAGAGAGAGGACAAGAAAATCATCCTCACTGCATGAGGACTCCATTTTGTATTGTTTTGTGATTT
The DNA here is from genome assembly GCF_963993115.1 of Abramis brama. Lineage (NCBI taxonomy): Eukaryota > Metazoa > Chordata > Actinopteri > Cypriniformes > Leuciscidae > Abramis > Abramis brama. The sequence continues at coordinate 27,731,803 of NC_139966.1, read as the reverse complement.
TTTTAATTTATTTATTTTATAACAGATTCATTAATATGCATGGAACTCAGTGTGCAAGATTTCTGTGCATGGCGAATTTCTGGGATGACAAATACAATGAAGATTTCAGACACAGTGTGCAAGGACCTTAAGTATACTGCCATTGCACATCCAGTCTGTAGTTAAACATAACACATTTAACCCTTAACATAACATCAGTATAATAACATGTTAATAGTAAAAGCCTCCAGTGTGGCAAGAAGAACTTAGCAATTTTTCAAAATATGATGATAGATTTTCATGCTTACCTTTTATCATGACATCATGGTGCCTGAAATAAAGAAAGCAGTTTCAGAGATTTAAGCTTTTAAGCTATAACTATAGGCTATATATGAGTGTATAACCCATAAAACTAACATGAATTAAGCAAGGACAATTTGTAGCTAAAGTGCATGTTTTAGCAAACTGCTGCCTACTGATGAAATATTAAGGCATTTCTGGAAGGCAGCCACATAAATACAAATGCTGTTGTGGACTTTAATCAGTCAGTATCTGTGTTATTGTTTGTTCTGTAACAGCACAAACAACGATAGCCCAAATTTAAGCTTACAAGCAAACAGAGGTTGATGGAAATATACTGGTCAAATATGTCCTAAAAAATAGCTTTTACTCATCACATTTATTCTGCAGAAAGCTAAGTATATACAAGTGTTTTACTGCATGTAAGACAGAGTGCTGTGATTAAACTAACACTTATTTGTTCCAATACATTTGAGGATCTTTAGAAAACTAAAGGCTATTTTGGATCTATTTGCAGTCTTTTCTAGATAGAATGTGATATTGTATCAGATACTCACGCTGGAGCGGCGTTGCTCAGAGCTAGTGCCAAGCATACACACAGGGAAAGAAACAGCGCTGTCATGATGAGCTGTCCAGGTTAGCTGAAAAGGCACTGAAGTAGGGTCTACACCGGGCCTTTATAGTGGTGCTCTCAGTGGGTGGATGCGTTGAATGTTGGAGTGTGAGCTGTAATCCTTTGGTAAACATGACCAAATTTACAGGCAGAGCAGGCCAGAACAGCGGAGAAGATTCCATTATTACAAAATCCCCATTTTAGAAAACAAATCATTAATCCTGTTAACCCTTGTGCTGTGTTGAAAACCCTATAACACTTGTGATGTTTCCGGTCAAAAAAATGCTTATAAATCTCTTGTTATGCTCCGTTTTCACCAAATATTAGATTCAATCTTTTTGTCAGCTTATTTTCTTTCAATTATGACAGGTTTTGTATTTATTTTTGGAACTGATCGAACTTAGGCCTTCTTTATCTGAGCTTATGTACCTCAGTTTTTGAGTGAAAAAAAAAAAGCATTATTTGTGGATAATTTTGTCAATTTTACATAAAATATGGGGGGAAAAATCCACTGTTTATCACAATAGTTAAACATTAACCAGGAAAAGTTTTGAAATGGTTTTATTTTGTACAAAATGGTACAAAGTCACACTTGTGTTGTTCCCGTCAAAAATGACCAGCCTACAAAAAATAGCTTTGTTGTGAAACTGCCAAGATTTTAATTCCATAAGAAATGGGATAACCTTTCACAGGTGAGAATGTGTTGGTTAGCTTTTTAGATATATTAACTTAATATTACAAGATTGAACTATGGTACTTTTTTAATGTTTTTACTTTTACTGTGGTAACTTTTAATGTTATGTTAGCTGACGCCCTCTTGTTGTATTGTGTTAGTTTAGCAAAATCATCTGCTTAAGTCTATTGCAGATATAGATATTCTTACATGTGCCTAACTACGGTAGCAGACGGTCAGTCAACTTGCTCTTGAATTAGGGTGAACACCTGGTTATTTTTCTGTTTCAGGACAGCAGGACAATGCGGGACACGTGTGTCAGAGATAAATGTTCTACTATTATACTATGTAAATATTGATTTACATTAGTTGGAAAGCCTATTTGCCATCACATTGGGTTTTTTTTATTTTATTTTTTATTTACAAATAAAAAATTCCATCAAAAACTGGAAACCATTAGTAGCTCAAAACAATTATTGACTAAACTATATACCTTATTAATATCTACAGATACAATATTCTAAATTCCAGTTAAGCAATTGGAAAAGGACCTAAACATAAACACAGATATTCATTTTTGGAGACAAGTTTGCATCAGCACATTTAGTTGGAGTAGAAACACCAAAATATATTTTATATAGAATACATTTAAAACAATATAACATTTCTAAAATTGGTACGGTGGATTCTGACAAATGTATTCACTGCACACTCAATATTCCAGATGATTATCTTCATGCACTTTGGTCCTGTCCATCAATCATTCCATTTCGGAAAGATGTTACTGCTAAACTATCTGTTTATTTTAACTGCAAAATCCCCACAACTCCATTATTATGTCTCTTAGGTGACCATTCACAAATAAACCCACGCCAGATTACGTAACCCCTAATCTCTAGTTAATCAACAATTTTAAACTGGAAAAATAAAAACAGAATCTCTGTTACACAATGGCAAAAATTATTAAGAGACTACATTAATAATGAAAAATGGATATTCAAACATAAGATATCTGAATTCAAACAACTGTATGGCTCCATTGTTCTTTTTAAAATATTAAGTTACCCTGATTTGTGAATTAATGCCCCTATTGAATACATACTCTTATTATGTACAAATAAGTGTACATATCTGCAGTGAAACATTTTCAAAATAGTTTTTTGAATATTATAATAATATGCTTTTTTATTATTATTATCTGGGTTTTTTTTCTTATTTCCTCTATTTTTATGTGTACGTGTGTAACTCTTTGAATGATCTCATCTAAGCTTCTATTCTCTCTATCTTCATGTAGAATTAAAGGTACCATTTGCTTTTCTTTTTTTTTGCCACACCATTGTTGCCATTACTGTTACATCACAATTCTTTTTTAGAAGTTTTTTTAGAAGTTTTTTAGAACTGCGATTACTGTTAAATTTCAATTCTTTTCATCTCTTTCTCCCTTGCTTTCTATTTCCCTCTCTCCACCTCCTTTTCTATTGTTCTTATATATATATATATATCTATCTCTTCTCAACATATCCTTCTTTCTAACAATTCACATTTTACTAAATATAAATGTTTTTTTTTTTAAATAATATTTTACTTTCTTATATTTTAGGTTAAAAATAGGTTGTAATAGACCACCGGTAGTTGGTCTATTACAACCGCGGTGGTAAAAAACTGCCACCGTCACAGCCCTAGAATCATGTCACCTTTTCCATGCTCCTATTCTATAAAAATTGTTGAACTCTTTTTGCTAGTGAGATTCTCTCTTTAATTGGTCTGGGGTGCGTTTCCCGAAAGCATCGTTAGCCAACTATGGTCGCAAGTTCCCTCGTTACCAATAGAGTTCAATGGACATTGCGATGAACTTGCGACCATAGTTGGCTAACGATGCTTTCGGGAAACGCACCCCTGATGTAGGAATTCAACGACATGTCAATGTAATCGATTGCATAAATTAGTCAGTCGATTTGGACTACTGACAAATAAAAATAAAGAAAATAAGAACAAATTGTTGTTTTCAATAAACCATATTATAAATGCATGGCAATGCATTTTCCACATGGATGTTTCCAAATTATCCAGTGCATTTTTCTACTCCTGCATTATATCCACCATATGGTCCATTTGTTCATCCAGGTCATGTCTTTCCATCATCAATTAGTCAAGTTCCTCCGATACCTCCAGTTCAGATTAGACCATAAGGATCTGGTCCAGGCTCTAGTCGGCATTCTTCAATCATGGAGTCAAGATGAAGGGGCGAAAGAATTGGCATGTACCTCTCATGTTCACCAGCTTTTAAGTAAACTTCCAGCACATCATGTTTCCAGTTTTGCTAGACATGCTCGAACTGTTAATCTGAATGTTTCTTATAATTTGGTGGATTTTGCAAAATGGCTGGAGGAGGAAGCAGACTTTAGTAGTTCAAGTATCTGACCAGTCAAAGGGGGCAACAAAGTTTCAACTAAGAGAAGAGAGACCTCCCAAATCTCTATTCTCTATTCCTGCGACCACCTTACTCTAGGTTACAAATCAAGAGTAAAGTTGTAACCCCCAAGGTAGAATAATCTCACCTTCGTATAGCAAACAAGTAGACCCCAGACCCTTCTGTGGTAATCAAGCCCATCACCTGAGTCTGTGTCCAAAATTCCAACAGTTTGATGTAGATACTAACAGAAAATTGATCCTCGATCATGGTTGTTGTTGGAGATGTGGTCGGACACATTGTTCATCCAAGTGTGATGAAAAGACATTGTCCCTCTTGCAAAAAGCTCCATCTAGGAGTCCTGTATGAAGTCAATGTTCGTAAACCTGACTCTGGGATATTCTACTTAAGGGTGTATTCACACCTGCCTTGTTTGGTTCAATTGAATCGAACTCAAGTTTGTTTCCCCCCTTGGTGCGGATCTTTTGGGCAGGTGTGAAAGCACTGTGCCTTTTTTATTTTTTATTTGAATGTAATTTGGGGTCATGAAATATATACATTACCTATACATTAGGGGTGCAACGGATCGCAGTTGATTCGTACGGACCAGTTGCCACACAGTTCGTGGATTAACTGCTAAATTAAACTATCATAGAGTGAAAGTTTATAATTTGGACATGTTTTGTCTTGCCAGTTTACACATTTAAACAATTTTAAAGGGTTAGTTCACCCAAAAATGAAAATTCTGTCAGTAATTACTCACGCTCATGTTGTTCCAACCCCGTAAGACTTTAGTTCATCTTCGGAACACAAATAAAGATATTTTTGATGAAATCTGAGAGCTGGATCACTCCTTCATAGGCTGCAAGGTAATTGATATCTGCCAGCCCAGAAAAGTTAGTAAAGACATCGTTAAAATAGTCCAAGTGACTACAGTGGCTCAACTTGTGTTTTTTTTAAAGCGACGACAATACTTTTTGTGTGCAAAAAAACAACAAAAATAACGACTTTATTCAACTATTAATGTTCTTCACATGACCAGCGTCGGCCAATAGTGAGCCTACGTTTTGACGTACAACCCAGAAGCGCAGCGCTGTTACACTACGTCAATAGCTTAGGAGAATGACATGGAAGAGAAGAGAAGTCATAATTTTTGTTTTTTTGCGCACAAAAAGTATTCTTGTCGCTTGATAAACTTAAGGTTAGTGTTAATTTAGGCTAATTCAAGTGTTTTCATGCAAAGAATAAAATTGTCAATTACACTGATTGTTGTTAGAATTTTAATTATATTATTATTATTATATATTATATTATTAATTTAATAAAAGAGCGCTTTTAAAGGCCAGTGAAAGCATAGGCTACTGTCAGTTAAGTTCTATTTGGACGCTAATATTGTTTCTCATGGGCTCGTCCGGTATTTTAAACATTTACAGGGGTAAGTCGTTGATTTTAGTGCCGTCCGAATCCATAATATCAGTGTTTTTTCTCACCCAACCCGCGTAAAAATCCCTGTCCAAATTAGTACCTACTGTTTTTTTACAAACAGGTTGTGTGGTGATTTAATTGCCGTCTGAATCCACATCTCTGAGTTTACAAGAAGAGATTCAAAATTCACTAATCCTTTTTGATCACTGCCGAGCACCGTACGTAAGATGTAAACTTTTATTACTGAAATGCTGGAAAGTATTTCCAAGAACAATATTTCATCGCAGCTCCACCTCAGCGAACAAAAATGGGAAAGAGATGAAAGCACGTAAAAATTTTGAAATGGTTATTGTGGCAGCAATATATGTTACAATTTTAAAATATGTAGGCTAGGCTATTATAGGCTATTATAGTTTGGATTATTTTTTATAATATCCAATAGTCCTAATAAATGTAATTTCAACTATTTCTGAAGTGCTTATTTTATAAAGAACACCACTTTCTAACATAAAGCAGTGAAACCTGGACAAGAGAATAATTGATTCTCGAGCCATAGATATCAACCAATTCAGCACCATCACCACGAACAGCACTGGGTAACGTCGCACATAAGAAGGTATATCTTAAGCAGCTTTCTAAGGTATAGTTCGGGGAACACGCCTAGCAATGGTATACCTTTAGTTAAGTTATACCTTACGAGTCTTCGTAGCGCGCTAAGAGACAACGTTATCGGGAAACCCAGCCCTGACCCAAATGGGCAGTACACTGGATTCATCGCTGCTGTGTTGTAGAAACATGCTGCTTGTTCTCCTATAAATGGGTATTTATGTTTAAAGGATTTGTTTATTTTTTTAGTTGTTATTTATAATTATTTATTCAATGTTACATTGTAATTTTTATTTATATGTTGTCTTACCTGTTTGGTAAAAAATTGGTTTGCCACTCTTCAATTTAAAATGTTTGTATTACAAATATAAAGAATATGTTATTCTATGCTGTCTTCTTCAAAAGAACCTGTTTAGAAGAGTGATAGTGTAAAAAAATTTGTGTGAAATGATTTACAATTTATTTACATATTTGAAAACTTTTCTAAGGTGTCATAGTTACAAACATTTTTAGGTATATGCATCAAGTTTCAGGATAAAATTAAACTACAAAAATAGTTTGGCTGGCTCAGTTGAAGGTAGACTTCTGAACTTGGGGGTTCAGATTGCTGAGGTTTTAGCTCAGTGCTTGTCTCTTGACTCTGGAAGTGTAGAGCTTGCTCCTTTTTGAAAAAAAAAGGGGGAAAAAAGATGAAAAGTAATGTGCAATTTATAAATGAAGCATAACATTGTACTGATCAATAACACTAGTAAATAAAATAGAGAGTTATCATACAATCTGTCCTAAATTACGATAAATAACTTAGTTATATTTTAAATTTATATATATATTTGCATAAATTATCCCAAGACAGACATCTTAGCTAAGATTTTTTGCTGTACATACCTATGCCTCTACTGACATGTGACTCCAGTATGCTGTCAATCGAAGGAGGTTGGACACTTGGAAGGAGGCCTAGTGTCCTGGGGTCCTCAGGCCTTGAAACACTACGCCTTGGCATCCCCACATCAGCCTGGAGTCTTGTGCGCACAATTTCTGCTTGCAGATCAGGAATGTAACTGTAGTCTTTTGCCACCTTCAAGGCATATACAGTCCATCTACCAGTTTTCTTCTGGAACTGTCTGCGAAAGCTGTAATGAAAAATAATTTGTCTTCAGACAAAAAAAAATTCCCAGAAATATATGGATAATAAGACACATTCGAAGGACGAAATATATGATAGTGATTGAAAATATATTTTTAAATCTTACATCTTTTGGCCATTTTTGTTGAGCATTGGTGGTCGATCTCTATGGTGGTTATAATTAGGGGTGTAACGATACACGTATTCGTATTGAACCGTTCGGTATGAGGCTTTCGGTTCGGTTTTCGGTACACATTTTCAAACCGAACGGTTCGTTGGACCATTTTTCCTGCGGACCAAAATTTCGTTATTTCAAATGTAGGCGCGTTGCGCGTGGCAAGCGCGCTCATAATGTAAGAGACGCCGGCGCGACCACAACATTGCCCAACATCAAATGGCAAACGTAATGCAAGCGGAACGAAACTGCTCGTTATTGTGTGGTTGAAGGACCGTTTATCAGTTTGGACCAGTGCAGCGCGAGCCGATCATGATCATGATACACTGTTACTACACAGCGCTAATAAGAGATCCAGTAAAGAAAGCATTTGAATTCGCCACAAAAGTAATAACTAGTGGTGCACCTAAATGAAAATTATGGGCCGAAACCGAAACCGAAAATTTAGGATGCTCTTGGCCGAAAACCGAAACTGAAGCCGAAAATGGCTTCTTTTAAAAACGTATATAGCCTACTGCTTGAATTTAATGGATCTGAAATGAAAAATCACAATATAATAATCAAATTTTATTAACAGTTACATAACAAAACATAAAATATTTTTAACAATAAATATAAATAATAATACCAAATAATATTATTCTTCAAGTTTTATGTTCCATCAAATAAAATAGTTTTTTAAAAGTTGTGCAAAAAAAATCCACAATTTTGGAGATTTTTGCAGAACAAATGTTACATATTGCAACTTTGGTGTCCTCTCGTATAGGGCTGTCACTTTTGTGAAAAATAAATCCTGTTCGATTTTTGAGACATAGGCTAAGTGTTCATTGAATCGTTAGTAAATTGCCTATATTTGGCGTTGATCCGTTTTCAACGCCAAATATAGGCAAATCCACGGACAACTAAACAGGCATTAGGACGACCGTAAAGAGGGCGCACAAGTCAGCAATGTGGACTGCCATAACATCAATGAAAAGCATTACTGAAGGCTACATATTATGCACTATATTATGCAGAAATAGGCTATGTGTGTGTGTGTGTGTCAGAACCTGCAGTTGCTGTGTGACGCGCGTATACTGTAGTGACGAGCTGGACGCGCTCCGAGAGAAGGCCGTTAAAATCGATTCCCTATTTTCGTTTTCGAAACTTGTGTTGGTTGGTCCGATCGATTGTGCAATAAGTGACAGCCCTTTGACATGCTTAATCTTTGATAGGCAGACGCGTGATAACAGCTCGACCGTGAGTGAAACCTAAGCGCTTGCGCACGGATGGGAGGGGCGGGTGACATTCATTTTCGGTTACACGTTTTCGGCTGTTTTTTTTTATTTCGGCCCGAAACCGATAATGCCATTTCGGCCGAAAATTTTCGCCGGCCGAAATTTCGGTGCACCCCTAGTAATAACATCTCTGCGAGATCTAGTGAGAAACATTCACATTTCTCCGTTATTAACGGATCAAACAGCACTGACGTGGAAACCTGGAAGAAACATTGTGCCATGAATGAACTATCCAGTGTTGACAGATTAGCAACATTCACCATGGATTTACTGGTAGTAACACTAACTGCAACCATGGAAGTTTGGCAGGAATAGTAGGCTATAATGCCTTCAAGTAACATTACGTCGGTTTTATTTTGACATTATGAATACAATTGCTGCCCTCAAATGTTAATCTGAACTAAAATAAACCTTTGTTTATAACTACTACAATATTACATTTCATTTTTTCCAAGGAGCTGTTTTCTTTAATATGCTCCTAAGAAGAGTAAATTATAGAATTGCTCAAAGTAAAAAAAAATATCATACTTTATGATGTTAGTTTTAATAAAAAAAAGAATAAAAAAAATTAAATCAAGGAAATTTCTCTGGCATTTCTTTCTTTTTGCTGTATCGAAAACGTACTGAACCGAACCGTGACACAAGTGTATTGTATCGAACCAAACCGTGAATTTTGTGAACCGTTACACCCCTAGTTATAATCCAGGGCTGCAAGGAGAGTTCTTGCCTCGTAGACCAGTGGTGAGAAGCTGAACCGCTTGCTGACGTACATCAACAAGTGGTTGTGGAATGATTCCACAGCTCACAGGTTGATCTGGAGGAATAAATTAGCCTATGTTCATATTTCGAGTACTATTCAAAACATTGATCACAGTGATGAAGTGATGACTACTGGTGACTTATTCCATTCTGAAACAGACAAGAAGGTGCTTCCATAAGTTACCTGAAAGCTAGATATTGCTGGACATTTCTGAGCCACCTCTTTTTTATAACTATCGCTTCCAGTGCCTTGTGAGCTTTGGAACCACTCTCCAGCCATTGCTTGTCTTGTATTTCTGGCAGGCTACCGTGCGGGCAGTGACCAATGTACCATTCGTGTTCATTTGTAACATGGTGAAGCACACTGCTCCATAGTTTCTAAAATACAAATCTTGTAATCAGACCATACAGTCAAAGAACAAATAAAGCCTAGATATTGTTGGTATTGTAATGTGTTTTATAATGAGTATGCTGTGCACGAATCTTATCCTAAAACACTGAATCTCACTGCACATAGAAGCATTGTACTTGATGCATGCAAGTTTGCTACATGGAAATGTTGTTGTATTTAGTCACAGGAAGAGATGACTACTGGGAGATATATTACTTACAATGAACTGCTGTACCGTGTCTGCCTTCTTACAACAGAACCAGAAGTGATTCACAATGTGCTTGACCCAGAGCAGCAGGATCTTTTGTCCAGATTGCTGTGCCTCCTAAGTGTGCATATAACAGATGTGGTTGAATACATTTTAGAATAAAAACATTTTCATAACAAATCTTCAAAAGATATAGGTTCAAGTATTTAATAAAAATGAAAAAAGAAGTAAACATACTGCAGTAATCATCTTGGCTAAATTCTTTGCTCCATGCCATATGTCCCATGAGTGCAGAAGTCCAGTGTCCTTATATCAACCAGTTGTTTGATCTTGTAATGAAAAACAAAACAACTGACTATTCATACACATTTGCTGAATATCATATTTTCCTTGTATATAATATGGCAAGTACTACCAACTTACTCATAATAGATGCGATTTGTGCGTGAGCATCGGTGCATATTTCTGAAATCCGCACTTCGCTAAGAAGCTTGTCCATTGTGGTTACAAAAGTCTCTTTCTCCATTATGACAGAATTACAACTAGTCTGCCTTTTATCGATAGTGACAACAGAGATGATTTCCTTAGAATCATTCTCCATTGCTGTGTACGAGCAATACTGGGCACAGTATCCGGGGCTAATCATTCGTCTATCTGCTGTGTAGTGCACAATAAATCAATAAATGAGACTGATTTCATATTTCAGAAAAATGCACAAAAAAAATAAAACAAAATTAAACAAGAGGCTAAAAAATTATAGAAATGTAATATTTTTTTTTAAAAAAAATGTTTAAAATATTACGCATATCACTTTTCAGCACGTAGAATGACATGTAGGTATTGCATAGATTTTTTTAAATGCCATAGAACATACCTAATACAACTACACCATCCTTAATCATACGTTGAATTGCAGCACATCTTTTGTCCTCCCCACATGTCCTTTATTGCTCCTAAGCAGTAAGTATCCTGGATATTAAAAAAAGTGTTCTTTCCTACAAAGCCCATGTTCATGTAATTAAACAGGTGTGCCACTTTGTAGTAGTAATTTCCCGAGAGTAGAATGTTGGTGGCCATCATGAAGTCACCTGCCTGCATTCCAAATTTCAGAGACTTTGAGACTATGATATACATCTTTTTTATAACGAAAACAACAATATGTTTTGCGTGACATGCACCTATTAAAATATTTTTTTTTTCCAAGTTCGTATGCTAATATACAGAATTATTGTTTTTTATTTTATTTTATTACCCATTGGATGACACTTGCTGTTCCAGGTGGACTTCAAAAGGTGGTGAAGCCTGGCAGGTTTTACAATTCACCACTGGTAGCTGTAGAAGTTTGACCAACTGTTTCAACTGTGCTTCATATACAATATACATAATGATCTTCATGTAGGGGTATCACTTAATCTTCTTATGTAAGATGGACGGTCTCTTCGAGATCAATTACTTTAAGCTCCTCGATTTTTCTAAAGTCATTAGTTCCTTCAGCTGTTCTGTAAATATATAAATATTTACAACATTGTATTATTAGCATGTACAAGAAAAATTATTGTCTTTTCTATACTTTCATTTTGTTCAGAAAAAGAAAAAAATGTGTAATGAAGCCTGGAAGCCAAAACCGTTGATAATATAACAGTTACAGTAGGTCCATCAACTGATATTATTTTGTTTTACCTATATCTGTATTTTTCTAGCAAAAAACATGATTCGTGCAGACAAACCTAAGACAGATAGAAGGGACACAGTCCTCATCAGAAGTGCTGTCCTCACTGTCTATTTCCCATGATGTATCATCTGGGTGTTTAAAATCAATTCTGCAAAATACATAGTAGTATTAGTAGTGGTAGAAGTAATACTAAAAATAATAACTAAGTACAGTATACAGAGAATTACACAAACAGGAGTAGACAGCAAACAGGATTTTGTAACAATGCATTACACCACTTACACCGTGTTCTGAAGATCATTGGCATCTTCGCTCACAGTAATGGTGGACTCATCATGGACGCTCATCTTTGAAAAACTGCACCACAACATAAAAAGAAAAAAAATGTACATTTGTAATGGCGGTATGCATAACACTTGATTGGTTATGCCACACTGCAATTTGTGGCTTGTGGTGCCCGCCTATATGATAAAATCATTTTTATCAACACATCTTTGTATAATAACACATGTAATAGTCACCTTTCATGTAATACCTGTTCATCACTTTCTGCCATAGAAAGGTGTTCGACTCCAGGCTCCAGAAAACACTGATCTCTGTAAAGCATATTTGATAAATTTATCCAATGTAATTCTATTCATAAACTCTGATAAATTATATAAAACAAATTTGCCAATGCCTACCTATCTGATGGTGAGTCACTGGACGGAGCTATGGTGGAGAGGGTTAGAAGAGGCATTCCAGGTCTCTTGCAAGGAGTTGACGTGGCTGGTCCTCCTTTTTGGTAACTTAATAAAAAAATATATATATATTTGATCATTTGATGTTGTGAAAAGTATTTCACCAAAGATACAGTTTGACAATATTACAGCCAACAGTTCATAACTTGCCTAGAAGTATTCGCAGTGAATATGACCTCACGATTTTTCACATCATATGCATATGTAGCGGGTAGGACGTAGGCAGTGGGAATTGTGCCTTGATTGAATCAGGTGGTGGTCATTTGGCGCTGCACCTTTAAATCCAGCAAGCTGGCGGTCTCTCTCATTACTGCTACAGACTCATGGTTCCTTGGACTCTTGGTTGGTTGTACGAGTTGATGTGAGTTCATGCTTAAATGTATTTTAGCCTCCTTGTGAAAACATGGTTGGCATGGATCTGATTTTGATTCAGACTATTGCATTGTTTTGTAGCGTGATCTGGCGTTTGTGCGGTTATTCAGTGCCGTGGTTACATCCAGCTTCCTGTCTTTACGAGCCCTCACTGGCTATGAATTGTGTCTGCTCGTTTCAACGAAAATGTAAGTTCTCTGCTTTTACTCGTGAGCAGCGTTCAGTTTTTTTTCTTTAGGCACTGGCCGTAATGAACTCTCATTGATTCGTGTTCTGTTTATATTAGTTACGGGTTTAGAGTGACCACTACAAAGTTTGCTGAGTGCTGTTTGTTGTGCTGAGAATGTAAGTTCACTGGCTTCCTTTCTCCCTCACGTGTGTACATTTTCATCTCGGAACGCTTGTTCATATGTATGTAGTCATGTTGACTCGCCATGTCTGTATTATAGTTTGGCCTGGGAATGTACGAGTAAAAACCAGACGGAATAAAGCGATTGCTACAATATTACAACTAAACAAGCTCTTGGCTCGACGCTGCGGTCTGTATTCAGCATTCATACAGGTTGGTAAAGTAGGCTACTTTAGCACCTTGCCCTGTTCCGACTGCTTGTATTTAATTGAAGACCTTTTATGTTTTAAGTAACTTTTAGCCCATTGATGCACAAGCTACAAACTAAGCATAGCTTTGATTTGACCTGTATAATTACTTGTATGGTATTGTAACTGTTTTCTTTGCAGGAGGACCGTCACATGCCATCTTGGCCACTGTTTTTCCTGTGCTTTGTTTTTAGTATCTAGTTGTGCGTGCGTGCGTGTGTGTGTGTGTGTGTGAGGGAGGCCCACTGGGTTGTCCATCAGTCTCTCCCTTGTGTGCGTTGTTGTATGTTTCATGTTTGTGTATCTAATGTTTGTATCTTAGGCCATTGGGTTGGTGCAATATCCTGGGGGGGTAACAATTGTATTGTGTGTCCACTTGTTTGCTGAGTGTAAACTCTTTTTTTTGTGCATGTGATTTGTGATGTGCCCTATTTATTCTGTGTTTGAGTCTTGCTGAATTTTTATTGAGTGCTATTTATTCAAACACCTTGATTTTGCACTTTGTTGTCCCCGTTCATGAATTTGTTGCCCAGAGGCCTATGGTCTTTTTCATGTCCTACTTGAGAAAAATAAAATAAACTGTTTATATTTTTATAATACTCCAGTCCCTCTCTCTCCTTTTATTTCCCTTCATTGGGATAGCCTGCTTGTAAACATCTAAAATTTAGATTGTTGGTTATCCACTTGTGATTGATTTAAAAAGGCCCCTTAGGGGTCACACATAGACAACAAGACATTCTAACAATAAGACTAACACCGTCTTCTGTATTAAATTTTTATGTCAGTAAAGGAGTCAAAACAATTACTCACCTGTCAATTAAACACATGCAAGATCGGCGTCTCTTTCTAGTTGAAGTTTGTCACGAAGTTCTCTCCATTTAGTAAATGCCACACCGTTGACGCCATTGACTGGCGACTCCCAGCTCACCCCTTCTCTAACGCCCCGTTTCCTTGGTTAAAATCGCAATTTTATCACGATTTAAAAATAGTTGGAAACATTTGGGATATTGTAAGTAATCAACTTAACAAAATATATAACACTGGCCTTGATTTTGGGATATTTTAATGCAAAAATCTTACATATTGTACCTTTAACAAAACAAAGTGGAGAATCAGATTAACAGTTTAAAAAGAGAGCAGGACAAAAGGGGAGTCCGTTGAACAGGCAGGACGGACAAGGTCAAGGGTGGGCGAGTGTCAGAACCAGGAAACGATCTTAAAGGGTAACTCAACCCCTGGTCAGAGCCTGATTCCACCCACTGGCAATATTTGAAAAATGCTGGAAAAGTGGAGATAGAGGGTACGAACCAAGGGTGGGGCTGAGCGGGGGGGTGTGCACCTGAGACCCACGTTTCAATAGCGCGCGCTCTCTGTAGGCATGTTCACATTAGCAGATAATGAGTTGCCATGAGACAGACTGACTTCTCTATCTTTTCAAACAGGTTACATAAACAGAGAATGTTTGTTTTCGTTTTGAATTAGATAATTTAATAGCAGAGACTTAAATGTTTATAAAGATATATTGCTTATGCCTGTGTGACTAGTATTCGCTGAGTTTTAAGTTTAGAGACATGCTCCAAAAAAAAAGTTCACGGAGACGGAGAGGCAGAAAGCACACCCTGTTTATTTTCTTTATTTTACAAAAGCACAGTGGGTTTTTTTCGATTGTAAGCGGACACATAAAAATAGTTTACAGTTTATTTTTTCACATTTCTAAAGTCTGTATGACCATAAATGACAGAGTATTGTATTGTCTATTTTGCTGCTGTGTGGAAAAAAATCCAGCAAAACGCGCCGGCGTGTTTGTCAACCCCGAGGGTTAACTTTAGCCTAATAGGAAGGAACATAAATTGTGATTAAAAGTATATGCTCACTCACATCAAGACCCCGCTGCAGTGGTGGAGTCCATGCAGGAGGAGCAGCGTTTGGCACTGCGTCGCTTTTCAGCACGAGCAGTGCTGTTGCACCAAGCAACACTACATCTACGTCCCATCCTAACCACACTAACAACTATGCTAATTAACTACTGTTGAAGATTTTATTATTTAGAAAACAAGTAATTTAGCTAAATATTTGTACACTATTATTTCCTCTGTGTGTGACTTTGGTTTGACTTTTGGGGGCTTAAAGGAAGGCTGATGCAACAGAGAATTCTATTTCAGTATGACACCTGGTACAAAGTCTCACCCAAAAATAATCTATAGGAGGTGACCATTAGTAGACAAGGATGTGTGTGTATATATGTTAAGCTGGACACTGATCTGGCGCGCCTTTCTGCAGAGGAGGCATTCGGCTTTGTTTGTGAAAGTCTAATATTTCTGGCATCAAAGATCTCTGAGAAGTGATTTCCCAAAAAGATTGACACCACAACACTACCTAGGCTACATGAAATAATCTAAATAACTATATAAATGCTATGCTAACTAGATGCTAATAAACGCTATCCTGATCGTTTTCAATACTCGCAATTCCAAGGGCGTGGTGAGCTGGTGCCTGCTTATGTCATGCGGCACCACAATATCCAATAGGAAAATTCAACTGCAGTAGCCACCGTTCAACCTGAAGAGGGCAGCACTCATATGTTTTTACACCATATATTGTAGGATTAAAACACTTTATACCCAAATCTCAAAACATTTACTGGAATCAATGAACAGCACTAAAAAGGACCAGCGGTCAGCAGAAGACGCACGGCAAGAGCGCACAAGTGGTTTTTTAGAATACTCGGTTCTCCTGTTATTTCAGTGTTGTATTTAAGTCAAGGTCATTTCTTCAGGACCAGCGGTCAGCAGAAGACGCACGGCAAGAGCGCGCAAGTGGTTTTTTAGAATACTCAGTTCTCCTGTTATTTCAGTGTTGTATTTAAGTCAAGGTAAGCCTATCTTCGATTCTCTGCTTATTTTGTATTTTTAACTTCACATAATTCTGTATTTTATTTAGACGCGTTGCTACATTAAGAAACAGCCGCGTGTGAAAATTATTATTGCAGTTTAATTGCACTTAAGTATTTGCTCCTAGCAGTTTCGATTTGCCCCATTTTCGCTTTATTGACTTAATTGCCGGACCGAGACAGCTGTCCTCACTCAAGCGGTGAAAGCATTATATCTATATCTATGTAATTTGCGCGCTGTCGCGGAAGCGTTCAGCTCTCGTGTTCAGCCTCCTCGTGTGAAGACCGACTCGGATAAAGACCAGCGACTCTACCTGCGCGACTCCACCGAGCAAGGACACCAGAAAGGCACTTAAGTATCTCCTTTTCCCTTTTCCTTCCCACTTTTTATCTTATTGTTCACCTTAATCAACGTGTTTTCAATACATTCCTGTTTTCTCTCGGCAACGCCCTTTCATCACGCGCAAAAGGCAGCGCAATACTGCTAATCTGCGGTCTATGGAATTGTCAGTCAGCAGTAGGGCTGGGTATCGATTCAGATGTTACATTTCGATTCGATTTCGATTCGCAAGCTCTCAATTCGATTCGATTTCGATTTTGATTCTCGATTCGATTTCGATTCTAAATTAGATTTCGATTCGACTCAATGAATATTTAATACAAATCCTATATTTATTAAAAAAAGAAAAGAAAAGTGAACATAAGTTTTCAAGTGTTTAATTAATAAAAAGAAATTAAGAGCTACAAACCTGTATATTAGGGCACTTTCACACTAGCACTTTTGGTGCGCACCCGGGTTCAAATGACGTCAGAGTTCGGTTCGTTTGGATGATGTGAACGCTGTTTTCCGAACTCGGGTGCGCACCCGCGAACCGTACTCGAGGCCGCTTAAAAAGGGTGGTCTGGGGTACGGTTCATGTGAACTCGGGTACGGTTCGCTTCTGATATGAACGCAATCGTACCAAATCGCGGAAGTGAACCGCTATTGATGACGTATAATGTGGTGCGTGCCTGCGTGCGTGTGTGTTTAACAACTGCAAAAGGGTCTATACACTTACCTTGACGAAAAGCGGGATTGACGCACTGCAAGCAGAGAGATGATTTCTGCTTGCCTCCACAAAAATTGTCTTCGGCGGACATCCCGCTGTCTTTGGAACGGTTTTAATACTTTTGCGGCAGACAGACGCAAGTGTGTTTCTGTATCTTTTCTTTGAAAACAAAACCAAAGGTTAAAAAAAAGAAGAACAAATGTGAAGCGAGCAATTCTATCCATCTTGACGCCTTTTCATAGCGGTTACCAAGCAACACGAGTACGCGCCAGCTGCAGCTTGATGACGCAAGCGTACTGCGGTTCAGATACAAATAATATAATGTGAACACAGTCCATCGGGGGCAGGGGGAGGGGGGAGCAATCGAACTCGGGTTCGGAACAGGCAATCGAACCAAGTGTGAAAGCACCCTTAAACTCTTTTTAACTCTTTATATAACACTTGGGTACATTAAAACAGAACCCAACTCTATATTTCAAATGCATACAATGAATAGACAGGATTTTGATGCAAGATTGATGCTGAAAATTGGACAAGTCAGAACAGTCGCATGTCTTGATCAAACAGGTTAACAATCCTCACATAAACCCATATAAAAACATTGCATATAATTTATCTGTGCCCTTCCTGTCTAACAGCTAGACCATACAGAAATTGAATAAAGTTATCAAACAGTCTGCGCTGCATTAATTATAAATTATATATAAACTAATCAAAGTTACAAAAGTTCTTTAGTCAAGAGCAGTGAGTGTTTTTCTCTGTTCCTTTTGTTCTTTGATTAACTTTAACGACAGAGATAATTAGTGGCTACTGTGTGTACTGTCCCTTTAAGACCAGCCGCTGTTGACAGAGACGCGGATCTCACGCGCCTCATTCTCTTACGAGTCATAACTCTTCACGTTCATCACTGCTCTTATGTTATGAAAATACTCATCAAAAAGACATTTTGGCATAATTGTGTGTGTTATTGTTCGTTCAAGCGCGAAAGATAACTATTCTGGGCTATTCTATATCTTGTGCGCACGCACGATATCATCGCAAGTTTTTCTGTGTCACAGTCACGACATTCACAGGCAGCGAACTCTATTTTGTCTTGTCGCGCATGAATGGTTTAAAAGCATTTGCATGAATAAGAGTGGGATCATGTAACACTAGCCAAAGGATGACAAAAAAAAATAACAGATGCTGCATTAATTGCGTTAAAAGCCCAAATTTGTTTATTTCATATAAAATCGCAGCATTTTGCGTCATATAGCCTAATTGCGTAACGTTATAGGCTTGACATCGCGACTGCGATATGATTAAACGTGCAGCACTAATTGAGGTTATTTTATGATTTAGATAAAACTAACATAAAATCTCACAGCATTAGCTATAAAATTGAATTTGCAAGCCTATGAACAGTGGAGGAAAACTAATACTTGGGTAATAGATAAATAAAGATGGAAAAAAATCGATTCTTGGCGTTTGAGAATCGATTTTGAATCGACCACATTTTAAAAAACGATTAATCGAAAAATAGATTTTTTTGCCCAGCCCTAGTCAGCAGTCAATAAAGCTGACTTCATTCCAGCCTTTGCATCTCATTCTACTCTTAGTATCCCGCTGCTCTCTCTAGCAATTTCTCCTTCTCTCACTCCCCTCGCCAGTCTGGGAGGGGTGGGGGTACAGGGCTTCTCGTTTCTAACAATTGGAAATACTCAGCGCTCTCTTCTCTATGCAACAACAACTCATTTGAATATCATGCTATCACACTTACAACTCCCAATAAGATCCATATTGTAGTCATTTATCGCCCCCCAGGTCAGCTGGGTAACTTCGTAGAGGAGCTGGATGTGCTGCTGTCCTCTTTCCCTGAGGACGGCACCCCACTTCTAGTCTTCGGTGACTTCAACATTCATCTCGAAAAGCCACATGCAACAGACTTCACCTCTCTCCTAGCCTCTTTCGATCTCAAACGACTCATCACCACAGGTACTCACAAATCAGGCAACCAACTGGACCTGGTTTACACACGCAACTGCATCACAGACAACATTTTGGTGAGACCTCTCCATGTTTCAGATCATTTCCTCATTACTTTCAGTCTACAACTCTCTACCCCTGCACCACCAACCCCACCACCAGTCACCTTCAGGCGAAACCTGCGCTCACTTTCCCCCTCCCATCTTTCCTCTGCCGTGTCATCTTCTCTTCCCCACCCTCACAATTCTCATCTCTGGATGTGAATACCGCAACGGATACCTTATGCTCCACTCTAACCTCTTCTCTAGACAATATCTGCCCTCTCTCCTCCAGGCCAGCACGCGCTACTCCCTCTAACCCCGGTTATCTGAGGTTCTTCGTGAACACCGGACCGAACTCAGGGCAGCAGAGAGGAAATGGCGCAAATCAAAATCTGACCTGAGTATGTATAAATCTCTCCTCTCTTCGTTTTCTGTTGATGTTCATGCTGCAAAATCTTCATACTTCCACAACAAGATCAACAGCTCCTCCAACGATTACTCTTCAAGACATTCAACTCTCTCCTCTGTCCACCTCCACCACCACCACCCACCTCCTCTTTAACTGCTGACGATTTTGCGAACTTCTTCACCAACAAAACAACAACTATCAGCAGTCAGTTCTCAGCTCCACACACACAGGAACCCAGACTGACCCCTTCCACAGCCAATAACCCTCTGTCCTCCTTTTCTCCGCTAACCGAGGAAGAAGTATCTACACTTCTCCTCTCCAGTCATCCTACCACCTGCCCTCTAGACCCCATCCCCTCACACCTTCTACAAGCCATCTCTCCCACACTTCTACCAGCACTCACACACATCATCAACTCATCCCTCCATACTGGCACTTTCCCTACAGCATTCAAGCAGGCTCGGGTTACTCCACTGCTTAAAAAACCAACACTAAACACATCATCTGTAGAGAATTACAGACCTATCTCTCTCCTACCATTCATTGCGAAAACACTTGAAAGAGCTGTTTTCAACCAAGTAACATCCTTCTTGTCTCTAAACAACCAGCTGGATGTCAACCAATCTGGCTTCAAGAAAGGGCATTCAACTGAGACTGCATTACTGTCGGTCACAGAAGCCCTACGGATTGCAAAAGCTGCTTCCAAATCTTCAGTCCTCATTCTCCTGGATCTGTCTGCTGCCTTCGACACTGTGAATCATCAGATCCTTATGTCCAGCCTCTCATCACTGGGCATCACAGGAACTTCACTCCACTGGTTTGAGTCCTATCTCACAGGTAGGTCCTTCAAGGTCGCATGGAGAGGCGAGGTATCCAGAGCACATCAACTGACCACAGGGGTTCCCCAGGGTTCAGTTCTTGGTCCCCTCCTCTTCTCCATCTACACTCCATCACTGGGACACATCATACAGGCACACGGTTTCTCCTACCACTGCTATGCTGATGACACACAGCTCTTCCTCTCATTTCAACCAGATGATCCCACAGTAGCTGCACGGGTCTCAAGCTGTCTGGCGGACATCTCCACATGGGTGAAGGAACATCACCTGCAGCTCAACCTGGCAAAGACTGAGCTTCTCGTTCTCCCTGCCAATCCGTCTCTACAGCACGACTTCACCATCCAGCTAGATTCATCATCAATCACCCCATCAAGGTCGGTCAGAAATCATGGAGTAACGTTTGATGACCAGCTGACCTTCACAGATCACATTTCAAAAACAGCTCGATCATGCAGGTTTGCACTGCACAACATCAGGAAGATCAGGCCTTTCCTAACTGAGCATGCAACACAACTTCTCGTCCAGGCCCTGGTCATTTCTAGGCTTGACTACTGCAATGCTCTTCTGGCCGGACTTCCAGCATGTGCAACCAAACCTCTACAGATGATCCAGAATGCTGCAGCTCGTCTTATCTTCAACGAGCCCAAGAGGGCCCACGTCACTCCTCTGTTCATCTCCCTGCACTGGCTACCTCTCGCTGCTCGCATCAAGTTCAAGGCATTGACGCTTGCTTACAGATCTATCACAGGCTCAGCTCCCTCCTACTTTCACTCACTCCTACGAGCCTACATCCCTACCAGACGCCTACGATCGGTCAACGAGCGACGTCTCGTGGTTCCATCACAGAAAGCCACAAAATCACTTTCCAGAACATTCTCATTCACAGTTCCATATTCAAGCTGTGTATTCATTTTTCTACCTCAAAACGAAAAAAGAACAATCAAGCTGAATTCTTGTTTTTCGTTCTTTTGAATTTTTTTTTAAAACTTAAAAAAAAAAAAACTGTTTTCTGCTTTCAATATTAAATCAAAAAACGACTGAACAAATGATACACAGATTATTTTTAGTCTGTGAAGTCAGCTTTGCAGTGGTTACAAATAACTTTGGTTCTATCAACTCTGCCGTCTGGAAGAGATTTAATATGAAAATGTCCATGTTAAGGGGTCGCACACTGGACGAGAAGTGCAGCGTCGCACCACATCTTTAAAATTCAAATACATTATTTTCTATGAGTGTAAACACACCGGCAGCGCCATTCTGTGATTATAACGCCACTTAGCAGTAAAAGGTAGCAAATACACGTCTCTTATGTTGCTGTGGTAAAAGTATTATTGTGGTTTAGAACCATCTGTACTTGTTGAGTTAACAGACTCAGATGAGAGAGAGAGAGACTTTTTGACTTTTAAAACACTTTATTAAAACATTCTAAAAAAAAAAACCCACTTAATTATGCCTCACAAATATCACATTGCAAAATATTCAAGAGATAATAATACAAAAGGAAAGAAAATTAAAAATCAAGATACCCACTCAAAAATTACCACCATACAACACCAATTAACCATTATTTCTCCATCCTCACAAAGTGACAGTAAAGCATATATGACCAATTACACACCATTTAAACTCAAACTCAAGCAAGTTATTTGTCATTTGTAAAATTCTAAGCTCCACTCTTATTCTGGATTCCACCAAAGCAGTAAATAAATAGCAGACAAACATTTATATTTCCAAATTCCCAAGTAGTCTTTCTAGCAACATAAATAATGGAACCAATCTAAAACACTCAGTAAAGACATGAAATACGTTAAATTTAGAAACATGACAATTAGTAGGCCACACACAATGTAATAACCTCCATTGTAGGTCTCCAGATGTTTAGGTAGAGGACCCTTATAAAAAATTCTCTCCATTTTGTATCACCACTGTCCTTAATATACTCAAAATAATGCACTTTAACACATAACTGATATAGGTCTCTTTTTCCAACCACCTGAAAATCAAGTTCTTCTAATCTATTTAATGCACTGTCCCATCTAAATAAAATAAATTCAAATTGAATGTCAGCAGCTTTCCTTCCTGACCATCTTCAACACCAACCTTAGGAGACACAAATAACTTAAGAAACAAAACTCTAGAAGGACCTCCAGGCAGAAAACAGTTA
This sequence comes from Abramis brama, assembly GCF_963993115.1. Lineage (NCBI taxonomy): Eukaryota > Metazoa > Chordata > Actinopteri > Cypriniformes > Leuciscidae > Abramis > Abramis brama. The sequence goes on along the minus strand of NC_139966.1, from coordinate 27,709,126 downwards.
ACAAACAGGAGGAGTGTGGAGGGAAAAAATGCTTTCAACCCACCAATGAGCCTCGCTATCATTCTGACTGATCTAATTCCAGCCCGATTACCAATATCTATCATTAACCTCCATGTTTTAGATGAGGTATCAACCAAGTCTAAACTTTTGTCAGTCCTTTTTTCAAAAAAGTTTTAACAATTGTATTAGATATCACCAGATATTATCACCTAAAAAGGGGTTGTCAAAAGGGGTTTTCAAGGCCAAAATTATTATTTTCAAATCTAATCAATTTAAAACCTGTCCAGGAGTTTAACACAGAAGCATAACATTTTACATCAGATGAAAACTTTCTATAATAAGACATTAAAAACAATTGCCTATCAAGACAGAACCCACCAAAAGTTCTGAGCAACGCCAAACCAAACGACACCCATGGCCTAAAATCCACAGGGTAGAGTAGGGTTTCAAACCATCTTTAACCTCATAGCTTTAACCTTGGCTGCCTAATCAATCAACCCTTGGTCCCCTTCATTGACTGGGAAAATACTGAATTGCAGGGGGAAGCCAATGGTAACCATCACATAAAAACTCAACAAAGGTCTTCTGCAGATGTTGCAACAAATCTTTTGGTGATCATCCTGTCTAACCTGCCCCTAGATACCATATTGGAGTTTATTTTCACACAGGTATATTGTCTGACCTGAGGAAATGATTATCTCCAAACAACTACAAGATTGTGGAAAACAATTAAAGACCGAAGCACGTTTGCAGATTGACTATGGGACTCCTCATGATTTCTGTCCAAAGTATGACTTAAAGTACAGTTAAAATCCCCGGCCAGAACAATGGTCCTATTATGAGAAACATCACTTAGAGCAATTATAATTTTTCAAAAAAAATAATTTATTAAAAAGAATAACCCAAAACTGGGTGCATAGACATTGACAAAAGAAAAATTAGCCTGAACAGTTACATCAACTCTCAGCAGCTATTGACCAAAAATCACTTCAAAAACACGGACAGGTTGCTCTTTATATTCAGGTGTCAGCAATATAGCCACCCCTGCACTGACATTAGAGCCATGACTCAATTTAGCCTGACCCTTCCATTCACTCAGCCACTGTATCTGATTATTCTCATCCGTGTGCGTTTCCTGTAGAAATACCACACCAGCACTTGTAATCATGACATAATCAAAAAGACTAGCCCTTTTTATAGCATCACGACACCCAGTAATGTTCAATGAACTAACTGTCAAAGGTGCCATGAAAATAAGTATAAGATAAACACACAATAAAACTAATCCAAACGAGTTATTAGGTAACCAAGCCATACTCATTTTTTACTTTGTAAATTCAAAGAACTTCTAACATTACCAAGAAGCTTCTGACCAGCCACCCTCTCTCTATTCTCCGCACCTGCAGCCGGAGCCGCATGAAGTTCCACCGGCCTGTCTCGCCTCGGGCAAGTTTGCCTTCTGTGTAATGATTTGTCTGTCCTCTAGGGGGCGACAATGTTCTTGTTTGTGTCTGTCTTATTAGGAACTGATTGCCTGCACCTGTGGATCGTGTAGGTTTGGGATAAGAAGTCTAAGCGGCCAAATCTGTTCCGCGGGCGGTTCTGTGTGCTCTCTTGTTGTTTGTGTTTACCCCGATTCATTTTCCTTCTACAATTATGTTTATATTCTTTTTGTAATAAATCCCCTATTGAACGAGCTGTGTTGTCCTCAATTGTGTTATGGCTGCGGTCCTAACACAAAGCATCTCATAGATTCTGAACTGATAAAAACAGTGTACTCTTTGCCATTGATGCTTACTTTCTCTGACAGATTTAATGGATCACTCTGAGTGTTTAAAAAAGCCTGACGCCGAAAAGACATTGCATGTTTAATCTTGGGATTTTTACATCCAAGAGGAATCATTTTAATAGGACTCACTATTTTACCATACCTCTGGATTATTTGTTCTAGTTTTTCATTTTTAACATACAGCGGTATGTTTGATAAACTTTCTTGGTCGGGCTTGACAAAGGCAATACAGGCACAAAAATGTCTTTGATTACCAACCCAGTTTCAATCAAGTCATCCACCATTTGGCTTTCACTGAGAAAGAACACAATGGCTTTGTTCATACGGGAGACACATCTTATAGTGGCACCGCCGATTGCCGCACTCACGGCTATCAGACAATTCTCCACGGACACCGCAGCCTCAGGCATGCATTCATAACCATGTTTGAGTGTTAACCGTGACAAATCCCCCGCTTCCTACAGCATTATCCCCACTCACCTTAACTAAAAACCTTAACTAAACCCACAGTATAATCTATAACTAACAAAAAAAAGTATGAAAATCTAAGAAAAAGTAATCTCCCTCAAACAGAGAGTGTACTTTCACTCCTGACAACCGGCTCCTTCCACACTCACTTTGCACATGCGCACAGAGAGAGAGAGAGAACTAATTGTTATTGTTATTTTTTCCTTTTAAATATTTTGTGCACAATTTTGGGAATACTGGATCACAAAAGACTGTCAATAAACAGCATTGCACTTTTTGACACCAGTGACTGTTATTACCATCACGCCTCGTCACACTGATTTACAGACACGCCTGTTTTGCACACGGCACTCAAACACAGAACCAGGAAACAGGAAACACGGGAGTTCAGAGGAGTGTAGTTGAGCTGTTGTGTGTTTGTGTCTCTGTTTTCATGCAGTAAAATGGCAGAAGCCAGATTTTCTCAGGACGAGTTCATGTGTTCAGTGTGTCTGGATCTCCTGAAGGATCCAGTGACTATCCACTGTGGACACAGTTACTGTAAGATCTGTATTACAGACTGCTGGGATAAGGAGGATGAGAAGAGAGTCTACAGCTGTCCTCAGTGCAGACAGACCTTCAGGCCAAGACCTGCTTTAGCTAAAAACACCATTCTGGCTGAAATGGTGGAGAAACTGAAGACGACTAAACTTGCTGCTGACTGTTACGCTGGAGCTGGAGATGTGCAGTGTGACGTCTGTACTGGAAGAAAACACAAAGCCGTCAAGTCCTGTCTGGTGTGTCTGAACTCTTACTGTCAGAATCACCTTGAACAACATGAGAGTTTGTTTAAAGGAAAGAGACACAATCTGACTGATGCCACTGGACGACTGCAGGAGATGATCTGCCAGAAACACGACAAGATCCTCGAGGTTTTCTGCCGCACTGATCAGAAGTGTATATGTGTGCTGTGTATGGATGAACATAAAAACCACGACACTGTATCAGTTGCAGCACAGATGACAGAGAAACAGGTATGAACTTACAGAGATCCCATTATGATAATTTACAGGCTAATAATATTGTTTATGAGGTCTACTAGACTACATTTACATAATTTAAAGGGGTGGTTGAATGTGATTTCACTTTTTTAACTTTAGCTAGTGTGTAATGTTGCTGTTTGAGCATAAACAACATCTGCAAAGTTACAACGCTCAAAGTTCAATACAAAGGGAGAAAAAAAAGTTCTAGCAAACGGCCGGTAGGGACTACAAGACATTCCTCCAGGGTTAGTGACATCACTAGAACATTCATAGAACCCGGAAATCATCCGACCGTTTTTACAAGGAGGGACAGAGCAGTGTAGAATAATGTTTAAATATGTGAAAAATAATGTGAATTTTTAAAAACGAAGCATGAACACGTTACAGTGCACCCCACAAACACAATCAAGCCTTCGAAAAAAGGTGTTTTACCACCCGTTTAATGGTTTTACCCTAAATTCGTTTTAAGGTACATTTACACAACAACGATAAGCTGAAAACAGAGACGTTTTTCCTTTGATTTTTCCACGTACAGACACAACCCCTGTCAAAACAATCCCCATTCACACCGATAACGACGAAAACGACTAAAAACGGTGTATTTTGCTCCCAGGCCATTTGATGGCGATGAAACTCTATAGTCTGCACACGTAACGTGTGCTGTGTATGGATGAACATAAAAACCACGACACTGTATCAGCTGCTGTACAGAGGACAGAGAAACAGGTATGAACTTAGAGATCCCATTATGATAATTTACAGGCTCATTATGTTTATGGGGTCTACTAGACCAGTGGTTTTCAAACTGTGGGTCGCGCACTTAGCTGCAGCTAAATTTACGTTACGATGAGTGAAACAAAACCAGTCCGATTAATGACCAAACGACTCTTAAGCAGGGTTGCCAGGTGCCAGCAAGGTTTTCCAGCCCAAAACCTCGTCAAAAACCGCGAGAATGCACAAAAAATCGCCCAATTTTTTTTTGTGGCTTGTTTCTCGTTTAAACACATTGAAATCATTAACAAGCTTTAAAATGACCTATTTTTCGACTAACAACATTCAATTAAATGAACGCAAAAGTAGGCTACACTGACTTCAGTCAGACTATTCTACTATTAAACTATAAGCTCATTTTACGGAAAATAATGCGATCAACTTAGGCTATCAATGAGTCTGTTTATTGTCACTAAAAGTCGCTTGGAACAAAAGCCTAACATAAAAACATAGAGTGGATATATGGACATAAAAAATAACCCACTTTAACATTTCAGTTATTTCAAATGGCAACATGAAACATGCATATTAGGGCTCGGAGAAAAAAAATCGATTCACCTCGATATTGCGATTAAAAAAAAAAATAAAAAAATTTATGATTTTAAAATCGATTTTTTTATTATTATTACAGAATATTACAGATATTAATTCAAATTAAATTGCTTTATTTTTGCCCTTGCTTATATATGAGGTTGACAGAAGTTAGCCACTTTCATTCAATAGAGGATGAAATGTGTCGTTACAGAGCTGCACGATTCATCTTTAAAAGTCTGTGATCTCGATTCAAACACCCATGCGATCTTATTCCATTTCGTTTGTCTATTAAAGGAGTCATAACCTGCAATTTTCACTTTTCCACGAGAATCAATGTATGTTATGATCGACTAACGATTATACACTGGCCGGGAAGCCGATATTTAAAAGTGAAGCGTTTGTTTACCTCAGGGTAAATAAACCAGCGCGCGTGCACGCGCACTCAAATACGAGATTTTGATTTCAGCTCCCTCTTGACGTCATGAGGTAGTAGGATATACCATATATGGACACCGCAGCAGGAAGCCCGCCCTTCCCCATTCAGTTCAGTCGAGAAAGATGGAGAAACCGAGTGCACACCGGACTTGCTCTGTGGTTGATTGCCATAAAAAACATGTAAATGTGTTTTATCTCCCAAAATCGGACGAAACTATCAGGGACCAGTGGATGAAATTCATTTTTAATGACGCTGTCCCAGCAACACTTTCAACTGGCGTATCGTTATGTGTGTGCGCTTTATTGTATATTATATAACTATGACAACATATCATTGTATTGATTTTTTATAGAATAGATAACGATACATAGATAAATAAAACAAACAGTCAAGTAATAATAAACATAAAGAAAAACAACACGTTACCTGTCTAAAGAAGAAAAATATTGAATGTCTAAATAACGTGAAACAAGGCAAAAACAGCACATGATAGTAAACGTCTCATCTCAATAACCACTGTAAGCTGATAAAATAAGTAGACTACATCTCCGTTAATGTAATCGACATTAAATAAAAGGTAAACCTATGTGGGAGAAAATAGCAACAAACGTTTTAGCTCGTTACCGATGTTAATGTATGTCTCAGTCAAAATGATTGTCTTTACCATTCAGAGACATCTTGATGTAGACGTCCATCCAACAACTCTACATCTTCCCTTTCCAGCTCTGGTTCAGAGTCCGGCTCAAACATGTAGGGTTGAATCCCGTAGGTCGCGGCCGGGTCGGGTTCATTCACCACTTGCGCCATGATGTCAGTTTGTAATGATGCTGAAGTTACCTGCGTGTCAACCCCCCTCCTTCCTTCAACCAATCAACGCGCCCCTCATTTGCATTATTAAAATGAGCGTCCACGACAGCCAAAACATCGCATTGATCTCGCGAGACAATAATGCCTTCAGAAATAAGGGTAAAAGTAGGTCTGTGTTTATTTTTTTTCCACTTTTCTTTTTTAGAAGGGCCTGAAAGACTATAATACAGCAGTAGGTATCCAATGTAATACTAGGTTATGACTCCTTTAAACCTTTGACAAAATCATATCGCAACATTCAAATCTGTGTTGGCGCTATCGCTGACCCAGAAAGAGTGTCATGAAACCGCAGTGACAGCTACCTAAGTTTAAAAACTTAAGTTTGGCGGTAAACCGCCCAATCTGGCAACCCCAAAATTTTTGTCCCGCCAAAGTCTTATTTACGGAGCCCCCCTAGTCCCACTTTGTCAAAAAAATAAATTATAACTATCTCGTGGCCTCAAGATAGTAACTCATGGCCTCAAAATAGTATCTCGTGGCCTCAAGATAGTAACTCGTGGCCTCAAGATAGTAACTCATGGCCTCAAGATAGTATTTCGTGGCCTCAAGATAGTAACTCATGGCCTCAAGATAGTATCTCGTGGCCTCAAGATAGTAACTCGTGGCCTCAAGATAGTAACTCGTGGCCTCAAGATAGTAACTCGTGGCCTCAAGATAGTATCTCGTGGCCTCAAGATAGTAACTCGTGGCTTTAAGATAGTAACTCGTGGCCTCAAGATAGTAAAGTGTCTGACACATGGACCCTTTGTTATGACAGTTTTTCTCGATTGCTTAAACACTATAACCAGGCTTTTGAACTAAAATTTCAAAACCATAATGCCATTTATCAAAAAGCACACCCATTTCCCTAAACTATAAACACTATTCCCTGTTTTGACACATGAGTCAGATTTGTTGAACTGTCACTGCAAAACTCTACACACAAATCCCTTCATTTCTCATTGCCTAGACCATGTTGTCATTTAGAAAGCACTAGCATTCAATATTGTTCACTCAAGTCAGCACAGCTTCAGCTCAGTTAGCACACAATTACCCAGGTGGAAACACTAATGGCGCTTTTCCATTACCAGTACCAGCTCGACTCGACTCGCCTCGCCTCGACTCAGCTCGGCTCGGCTCGCTTTTCGCTCCGTTTTCCATTGCAGATAGTACCTCCACAATAGTACCTGGTCGTCATAGCGACGCCGCAGGAAACTGCCGTGACTTAATCTTTTACGCGAGACGCGCGAGACACACCCGCTACCCACACACACAGGACAATGGAGGAAATCGAGTGTATGCTGTTTTTGGATGTTTTTGTTTTTGCTGTTTTTTATTCAGGATACTGCGTCTGGCGCGTGCAATGATGACGCAGTGAATAGTGACGATTCTCTCTGACCAATCAGCAGTCTGCCGTGATTTCACGTCACATTTTAGTATCGCCTCAGCTCGCCTCAGCTCGCTTAGAACCTCGCCGGAGGTGGTACGAAAAAAAGTACCTGGAAGCTGGTACAGGTACAACTTTTACACAGTGGAAAACCAAACAGAGCCGAGTCGAGTCGAGCCGAGCCGAGCCGAGGCGAGCTGGTACTGTGTAGTGGAAAAGCGCCATAAGAGTCAAAATTTAACACACATCAATCAGAACCTTCAATAGATATATAAAAGGGCCCAAATCAGTTTATTGAGTTTTGGAACAATGGATCCAGAAAGACATGAAGGAAGAGGGATAAGAATGAGGAGGAGGAAGGGCAAGGGCAAGAAGACAAGCAGTCTCAGATGAAATTCAAGCCACTCTAGTTGCACATGTCTTTGTCAATGGTATGACTATGAGGGAAGCTGGGCTACGAGTAAGGCCAAATTTGAGTCGCTTTACCGTCGCCTCGAGAACCTTCAGGGAGGTGTGGTGGCAAACAAAATTCTATCACTGAATAAGAGACAAACATTTCCAATAGTCTTTGATGAGGTGTATTTTCTTGCAAGAAAAGGCCAGCAGTCGTACAGTCACACAGAGTGGCACAGAGTGTGACAGTGAAGGGAGGGCATCCTTCATCCTTTATAGTCTTGACTCCCAAAATGTTATCTTTCTAGGCCAATGATGGTATTTCAACCATATGTGGAACATTCTTAGACGTGTTCATCATATTGTCTCCTTGAGTGGAGGCCATCCTGTCACACCCCAACACTCTTTACCATTCCAATACAATTCCATATTAGAATATGGTTTGTGTGTGCTCTTTTACTGTCATATGATGGTCACACACATCATACTGTAAGTAAATATAAAAACAAATTTAGAGGAGAGAGTAAAAAATAAATAAAAAAATAAATAAATAATTGTGTGTGTGTGTATTGTACTGTGTAGTACATGAATGAATAAAAATGTGCCAATGTAACCATTGGTTGTGTCTTTTGTGTTCATCATGTGAAAAGGTTTGTGAGGGGGAACCACAAGCAACATAACTTACCAGTTTTGGAAATGTTGTTTTGAATTTATTGCACCAGTGTGTTAGACTATGTTGTAGTGTGTGTGATTTTGAGGGCTTGTGTGTCCTGTCTGAGGGCAAAGTTTGGTTTTTCAGCAAGAGTGAATGGTTTTGAGTGTAGAGCTTCATTTTGACCTGAAAATAGGATGTTTGGGGAATTGGGTGAGACGTTATGGATTTGTGTAAACTTATAGTTTTGAGAATACGAGGCATAGTTTCAAGAAATGTGTTTAAGCAATCGAGAAAAACTGTAAACTGGTCCATGTAGTGCAATACTTCACATTCTGTGCAATATTCTCTGTTTTAATATTCAGTGTGCAATATAGTTTGCTGCAGTTCTGCTTCTATTTATTTACTAGTACTGTAAATCTTGTAAATCTTTTGGCTGCATATCCATAGTCCTTTATAATTCTTCTTCATATTTTATAGCCTATATTTATACTTTTTACATGTATATACTGGTTCATTTACTACGGAGCCCCCCTAGTCCTATGGGGTTATTACTGTTGCAATATTCCAAATAAATAGATTAATATTCACAAATAAATGTAAAGAGATTCACAAAAATGTATCGAATTCACAAATAAATAGATTAAGATCCACAAATAAATGTAAAGAGTTTCACAAAAAATGATAAAATTCACAAATAAATAAAATGAGATTTGCAAATAAATAAAATATTTACAAACGTTTTATTATTTTACAAACACAACTCTGCCTGACATTTATTTGTGAACCGCTTTCTGTGCATTTGTAAATCGCTGCACACATTTGTGAATTGGTTCCTGTGCATTTGTGAATCCCCTCACGCATCTGTGGATTTTGAAACACTTTTAGCGTCGACGTGCACCGCCTACTCAAGCCAATCAGATAACGGCCACATCGAGCTGGCCAATCATAGCACGTTCTCGCTTCAACCAATCACGTTTGGATTTACACTGGAATCTGAAATAACTGCTCATTCATCATTCATCTGCATTTGTTCAAATAGGAAGTGTACGCGTAAAGGCCCATAAAATGTTTAAAATTTGTATTTTGTTAGAATTACACCATTAGACTGCTTGTCAAGCCAAGCCGCAATTATGAGCCTTGAAAAAAGCCACAGAAACAGCACTTTACATCTCTGTTATGGGAACAACGCGTTATGGACGCGTCACGTTATTCAAGATAGAACAGAAAAGCATCAAGTAGCTGACTAATGAATAACTGGGTTCAACCCATAAATAGCTACACGAGTTTTTAATTTGCATTGCAAGATTTTTATTTGCAGCATCGACCCCAGTAGCCTACTACACGCTGATGCTGATGCTCGTACTGTGGTGGTCATGGGCTCATATTTGGTGGTCACGGGCTCATATTTGGTATTCTACATGACATTTATTTATGTCCTATTGCTATTTGTCACCGCGATTGTGCTTTAAAACATGAGTGCAACGTAAGCAATGAATGAGTGAACAAGACAGAGGGAAGTTAGAGAGTGAAGGGCATACAAATTTGGAGTCTGAGTCTTCTGGAGTGATAAGAAAAATCAAATATGGTGGCATGATTAGTCATGATGTCAGATGCATGAGCCAGTGAGATTTGAGGTTATTGATGCATCACTATATTTGATTTGGGCTTTAGAAACAGAGACATTCTTCAGAAAGTTTGGAAAGACATGAGGATGAGTAAACAATGAAATAATTTATATTTCTAGGTGAACTATCCCTATAAAACTAGGCATTGATGAAATAATGCTGGCACTTATGACTGACCTTTAACCCCTCAATCTCACCACTTCTCTGATACTGGATTCTTATCTGTTTAGTTGATGATTAATGTGATGTTTCTCCTGTCATTGGTTTGTCCTTTAGCACCAGCTGAAGGAGACGCAGAGGTCGTTCCAGCAGAGGATCCAGCAGAGAGAGAAAGATCTTCAGCAGCTGAGAGAGGCTGTGGCGTCTCATCAGGTGAGTCTGGAGAAGAAGAGAAGTTTGAGACGTCTCAGTCAGGACTCACTGAAGCCACTGTGTGATTGTGATGTGTGTCCTAACAGCGCTCTGCACAGACAGCAGTGGAGGACAGTGAGAGGATCTTCACTGAGCTCATCCGCTCCATTGAGAGAAGCCGCTCTGAGGCGACACAGCGGATCAGAGATCAGGAAAAGACTGCAGTGAGTCGAGCTGAAGGACGACTGGAGCGACTGGAGCAGGAGATCAATGATCTGAGGAGGAGAGACGCTGAGCTGGAGCAGCTTTCACACACACAGGATCACATCCATTTCCTGCAGGTAACAGAGATCTAGAAGAACAGGGTCATAGTGGACTTGAGCAAGAGACTCACAGAGAAACATTTCATGAGAGCAGAATGAGCCGTCGACTGAAGTGTTGATTTGTGTGTTCGGTTATTATATCATCATCAGTCAGACTCTCATCTGATCTTCTTGTTTTGAAAAAGACGCATTTAGAAATGCAGTTCAGCTCTGGAAATCTCTTAGGAAACTTATTTTCTGAAAGATATACTGAGCTTCCAGACCACAACAACTCAAAACTTCACTAATATTTAAACACTTTTTTTATAACAATGTGAAATCCATGAACTTGATGGCACCAGTTTCACTACTAAAGATCAACAAGAACCATATAAATCTGACAGTAGTGCAGGTTATTGATGAAGTGTGGAGGTGATGAGCTTTGATTTCTGTTTTCTGAAGAGTTTCCAGTCTCTCTCAGCTCCTCCTGAATCTACAGACATAAATGACAATCCCTTCAGTTCTCTCTCCTCTTTTGATGTTGTGAGAGAATCTGTCCGTCAGCTGAGAGACAAACTGGAGGATTTCTGCCAAGAGGAGCTGAAGAAGATCTCTGACAGAGGTAAAGTCCTGGAGATTCATCAGCTCTCAGAAATGATCCTCCATCATCTCATATCATGTAGAAGATCATATTAGAAATGTCTTAGGAATGGATGGAGGGATCATTTTCTCTTGACATGATAATCACACGCTTCATGTCTGTTGATTTCCACAGTCACTTTCACCGACATTGATCCCAGAACCAGGAACGACTTCCTACAATGTAAGTCACTAAGAAAACCAACAGAAAAACTCACTGAGTGTCTTCATGTTCTTCCTGTAGAAGGTGAAAGAAAACATGATAGAAGAGTTTTATTGTTGATCATGTAAATTAGTGTTTCTCAACGGAGAGAACATCGAGGGGCGCTGGAAGCAAAATCAATTGACTCGTGACTTTAACAAAGATGTAAATCAGGGGATTCAACATATTCTTCTAAAACAGGATGTCTTCTAAAACTAATGAATAACTATAATTATTTTTCACTGAAACATTCATCCAAGATTTAGAGGTAAAATCACAGTAGTAAAAAGCTTCAGGAAAGTAAGAACAAACTGAAATCTCTTCTGTAAAAATTCCTCTATGGATTTATCCTAAACAGGATTTTGTAACAAATCTCTTTAACCTTTGAGGAAACAGATAGAAATTTAAAGAAAGCTCAAGATTGCCAAAGGCTACAGCACTGAAAATCACCAACAATAGGCCTAGAATACTTAAAAACATTGTAGATCAAATTATTACAAAACAATCATACTGACCCCAAATATTTGAGTGGTGTATATATTAGGCATAATTATAATAAACACAGAATAATAACCATTAATATACAGTAAATGATACACTGATGTAAATGATGATTTGCACAGGATATCTGGTAAACTAGTAAACCATATTATTGCTCTTCCTGCATTGACACCATTATATGAGAACTGAACTGAGCTGGACGATGACATCACTGTTCCCTTTCGTAAAGGGAACTCCCGCTGCATCGATACTCGATACTTTGGGGAATGCCTTCGGCATGACGCGTCTGAAGTCTACTATACAACTATTCCAATCTGGATTGGTGCAACGTCATTACGTCACCCGTGACGTCGCATGTGACGGTGATCCGGAAGCTATAAAACGGTCACAGGAACCAGGAAGTGTTAGCTTCTGGTCTTCAGCAAGCGCTCTATGTTACAACTGTTTGTCATATTTGGTGTTGTTTGTCCCGTGGAAAGAGTTTGTTTGTCATGGCGGAGAAACAGTTCAGGCAGTGTGCGTCCCCTTGTCCGCGCTATTTGGCCGAGGGTGACACACACTCGCTTTGCGTGGTTTGTCTGGGAGTGGAGCATGCACAGGCAGCACTCGAGGGTGCTGTCTGTGCTAACTGTGAAATCATGCCCCTGAGAACGCTCCGCTCCCGGCGAGCTATGTTCAATGAGGCCGGCCAGCCTCGCGATCCCCGTGGATCAGGTCCCGCGTCTGTCGAGGCAGCGCGGCGTCTGCATTCATGGGGATCGCAGAGGGATCTAGTGGATGATGTTGAGACGGCTTCGGCCCGTTCTCAGCATTCTGAAGCTAGTTCCCATAGTTCTGCTCAGGGTGCGGAAGCCCGCGCTGCAGCTTCTTCTGCCCCGGCAGTGGAACCGATGCTCGAATTATCTGGTTCCGAGGAGCTAGATAGTTTGAGCATCGAGGCAGGGGGATGTGAAATTTCGCCACCCCATTCCCCTGCCTTTGAGGAGCTGCTAGAGGTTGTGACCAGAGCGGTAGAAAAACTAAAGATCGACTGGCCACCTGAGATGCAGGAAGCGACTAAAAAAAGTAAACTCGATGAGCACTTCCTGCAGTCTCGGTCACAACCTCTACGCCGGAGTCTGCCATTTTTTCCCGATCTCCACACCGAGGTGTCGAGATTGTGGAATAAGCCCTTCTCCTCGAGAATATCTGGCCCCAATGTCCATCTATATTCAAATATAATGGGTGCCAGGGAGGAGGGCTATGGGATGATGCCCAGGGTTGAAGAGTCGTTTGCGTCGCACCTCTCCCCTGACGTTGCATCATCCCTGCGGGCTCCAGCGCTTCCCACCAAGCCCTGCCGTACAACATCGGCCTTGGTTGGGAAGGCATATATGGCGGCAGGTCGGGCTGGTAGTTGTCTGCATACAATGGGGCTGTTGCAGGCATACCAGGCCGACCTCCTCAAAGAGGTGGACGACAGCGGGGAGGTCGCCTTCGACGACATCCGCGAGATGCGTCGAGTGGTCGACTTGTCTCTCCGTGCTACCAAGGAGACGGCCCGTGCCATCGGCCGCTCCATGGCAGCACTGGTAGCCACGGAGAGACACTTGTGGCTGAACTTGTCGGGCATCGGGGACAAGGACAGGGCTTGTCTCCTCGATGCCCCAGTTTCGCCTTCTGGCCTTTTCGGCGACGGTGTCAACAATGTCGTCGAGAGGTTTCAGGAGGCGAAACGACAGTCAGCCGCATTTAAATAACTTATCCCCCGCCGTCGTTCCAGGTCTCGTGGGTCTGCTGCCAGGGGGCAGTCCCATGAGGCCGCCGCCAGCTCCTCACACCTGCTGAGGCAGAAGGAGAGTGTTGCCTCTCGTGCTCCCCCCCAAGGGGCTTGGAGTCGGAAGCAACACTCTCAGTCGAAGCCTTCCAAGTCGAAAACAGATCTGAGGACTGTTATTCAGGCTAGGAAGGCTTCGGCTAAGAAGCAGTGACGGGAGGCTCAGGCCTCTGAGGGCGTCCCCCTCCGCGTGGGCTTTTTAAAACTTCGCTCCACGGAGCCCTCAGGAAATCGATGTTGCTTCCCGCTGTCAAGTGCGCTTCGGGACGCATCGACTTCTAGCGAATGTACCATACAGAGTGTTCCTAGGAAATCTATGACCCTGAAACGTTCGCTACCTCTCACGAGGCCTGTAGAAAAAATTATTCGGTTAGTTCCTGCCTCAAAATCACTTCAGGTTTCCGAAAGCAAAGATGAAAATAAAAATAAAACACCTGAGGTCAGTCCTGAAAGGCTGATTCCCCTAGTAGATTATTTAGACACCTGGAAGGGTCTTCAAAATATATCTCAGTGGGTCCTGAGGACAGTTGAGAAGGGATATAGAATTCAGTTTCAATACAGACCACCTAGATTTAGTGGTGTTATTCATACCCTGGTATCTCCTGACCAGGCTCTGGTGATGGAAGATGAAGTTCAGACTCTCCTAGCTTAGGAGGCCATAGAATATGTGCCCTTAGAGCAGAGGGAGTCCGGGTTCTACAGCCGGTACTTCATAGTTCCAAAGAAGGATGGTGGGCTGCGTCCTATTATAGATCTTAGGGTTTTGAATAAATCTTTGAGGAGATTCAAGTTCAAAATGTTAACTATACCTATGATCGTTCAACAAATCAGATCCGAGGACTGGTTTGTGACGATAGATCTAAAAGATGCATATTTTCATATTTCCATCATCCCACAACATAGGAAGTTCCTTAGATTCGCTTTTGGGGGAAAAGCTTATCAATATAGGGTCCTTCCTTTCGGCCTAGCCTTATCCCCTCGCACCTTCACTAAATGCATGGATGCTTCCCTTGCTCCATTGAGACTTCAGGGGATTCGTATCTTGAATTACATAGATGACTGGCTCATTTTAGCCCAGTCGAAAGATCTGGCAATTCGACATCGAGATGTTGTTTTGCATCACTTGAGGTGCTTGGGGTTAAGACTCAATGTGAAAAAGAGTTCTTTATCTCCTCTTCAGAGGACTACATTCCTGGGAGTAGAGTGGGACTCGGTTACTATGCGGGCACAGTTGTCTCCTTCTCGTATTAATACTATCTTACACACAATGAGGAGTTTTAGGTTAGGCCAGGCTATCACTGTTAAACAATTTCAAAGAGTTTTGGGTCTTATGGCTGCAGCTTCCACGGTAATTCCCTTTGGACTGCTCCATATGAGGGCCTGTCAGTGGTGGCTCAGGACCAAGGGTTTTTCTCCATTGGGAAACCCTTTCCGCACGATCAGAGTTACGCACAGATGTCTTCGTTCTCTAGTCATATGGAAGAAACCATGGTTCCTGTCTCAAGGCCCGGTTTTGGGAGCACCATGTCAGAGAAAAACTTTGACTACGGATGCGTCCCTCACGGGCTGGGGTGCGGTTATGGAGGGCCGTTACACCCGAGGTACTTGGAAAGACCATCATCTCTCAATGCATATTAATCGCTTGGAGATGTTGGCCGTATTCTTTGCCCTGAGGCACTTCCTTGTAGACCTCAGAGGCCATCATGTTCTTGTTAGGACAGACAATATGTCGGTGGTCTCTTATATCAACCGCCAAGGAGGTTTGAGATCTCGCCCTCTTTGTAGACTGGTGCATCAAATTCTTCTTTGGTCCCAGGACAAATTTCTCTCTGTCAGATCTATTTACATTCCTGGGGTTGAAAATATGGGAGCAGACATCCTGTCGAGGCAGGGGCTGAGGCCCGGGGAATGGCGGCTCCACCCTGAAGTGGTTGAGCTTATATGGAGAGAATTTGGCCGGGCGGAGGTTGACCTGTTCGCTTCTCATGAGAACTCTCATTGCCCGTTCTGGCACTCTCTCTCACGTCCAGCTCCTTTGGGTCTGGATGCCATGGTACAGATGCGGCCGAGGTCACGTCTGTACGCTTTTCCCCCGATCGCTCTGCTCCCTGGGGTTCTAGAAAGGGTCAGGAGGTACGGAGTGAGACTACTCCTTGTAGCTCCGTACTGGCCGGCCCGAATTTGGTTCTCGGACATTATAAGTCTCTTGGAGAGTCCCCCATGGCAGATTCCTATTAGGAGAGATCTTCTGTCTCAGGCTGGTGGTACATTATTCCATCCAAGACCACAATTGTGGAGACTATGGGTCTGGCCCCTGAGGGGGTCGCACCCATAATCAGGTTGCCCTTTCTATCGAGGTGGTTAGGTCTTCCTGTCTAGAACCCCACTCTACTAGGAACTAAAAATGTAGGTTAGGGACGGCATTGAACCTAAGTTAATTATTGCCCATTGGCTTCAGTACTAGTGTTCCATCCTGTTCTCTAACGGGATCTCCCGTTCATGCTTAGGGCCTCTGTGGCGGCCTTAGTGCCCTCCGCAAGCCTCTAAGGGTGTGCATGTAGGGACATTCCCACTGAAACTCCATGTTCCTGTAGATTGGAGGATGAATCCTTTTCATCCAGCCTATTGGCACCAGGCTGATGGGTTATCCCTGGCACCCATCATGTCCTGTGGGTGAGATATACGGTTATATATTGGAGATATATAAGTATATATAGGAGAATCTATTGAGTCTGCTTCCTGCTCGTCTTACTCCCTGGAAGAGTGGTGGTGCTGCCCCCTCTTACTTGCTAGCGTGGGAGCCACTCAACGTTATCGTTGCCCGGTACTGAGGTACCTGTAGGCAATGTTAAGATTCTTCGGGTATTCCATCCTCCATTGCATGTGTCGGATGGTCAAGGTCGTAGCCTTTGAGGTTCCTACGTTAGGCCTCAGGCTGAGAGGAGTCAGCCCATCTAGTTATGCATCAAGGGTTAGGAGCTATTCCCTTTATTAAGCTACAGTTGGTTATCTAAAACCTCTCATATTTGAAGTACAAGGTGCACTTTTGCCTTCACCTCTCATCTAATATTTTCTACTGTCTGGGGCTCCCATCCATGAGGTCAGTCGAGCCTCCGGCTCCAGACCTCCCCTTCTTGCACCAAATCTTATGACAAACTAGTTTGAATCTGCTCATTCTATCGTCCGTGAGTGTACCAGTTGCTTTATACCAGGGCGTTTTTTCTCTCAGTGTGGCGGCGCGGGTATTCGTTCCCCAAAGTATCGAGTATCGATGCAGCGGGAGTTCCCTTTATGAAAGGGAACGTCTCGGGTTACGTATGTAACCCTCGTTCCCTGAGTAGGGAACGAGACGCTGCATCCCTCGGCCACACTTTTCGCGCCCCTGGGAACGACTTGCTTTGACCAATTAGAAGCTAACACTTCCTGGTTCCTCTGACCGTTTTATAGCTTCCGGATCACCGTCACATGCGACGTCACGGGTGACGTAATGACGTTGCACCAATCCAGATTGGAATAGTTGTATAGTAGACTTCAGACGCGTCATGCCGAAGGCATTCCCCAAAGTATCGAGTATCGATGCAGCGTCTCGTTCCCTACTCAGGGAACGAGGGTTACATACGTAACCCGAGACGTTTTCTCCAGAGCGGCTGTATAGATAATTTAACTAAATTAATAACTTTTTTACATCAGAAATAAATCAACACTGAACTTACTTAAGCTGGACAATGACACTATTTTCCTCTAGATCTGCTGTACAGACGAAACAAACTGTTGCATTATTTTCCTGTTATCACTGTAAAACTGCTTTGAAACAATCTGTATTGATCAAAGCGCTAAATAAATAAAGGTGACTTGACTACTGAGACACTGCTGATATATTGAACATGAAGAGTTCAGCTATAATAAAAGATCAGACAGATTCATAATTCCTGATTCTGATGTGTTTTCTCTCCATCAGATTCTCATCAGTTCACTCTGGATCTGAACACAGTGCATAAACGCCTCTGTCTGTCTGAGGGGAACAGAGTGATTACTGGCACTTTCACAGAGCAGCCGTATCCTGATCATCCAGACAGATTTGATGTGCGTCAGGTGTTGTGTAGAAAGAGTGTGTGTGGACGCTGTTACTGGGAGATTGAGTGGAGTGATGGTTTGATTGGTGGTGTGTATATATCAGTGTCATATAAGAGCATCAGCAGGAAGGGATCGGGTAATGAGTGTTGGTTTGGATATAATGATCAGTCCTGGAGTTTGTACTGCTCTTTCTTCAGTTACTCATTCAGACACAATAATATAGAGACTAAACTCCCTGTAAAGCCCATCAGCAGTAGAGTAGGAGTGTATGTGGATCACAGTGCAGGAACTCTGTCCTTCTACAGCGTCTCTGACACAATGAGCCTCATCCACACAGTCCAGACCACATTCACTCAACCGCTCTATCCTGGGTTTACTGTTTATCCTAGATCATCAGTGAAACTGTGTTGATGAATGAGAACAGACTGTAGAGAGATTCTACCCATAATGCTTTGAGCTGCATGATAAATCAGTAACAGTGAGATGTTATAGAGAAGGGGTTGGCAACTTTTTTGTAATGAAGTGGCCATTTTTAAGTTTCTGAGTTAATCACTCTGATTGGATCGCTATCTGTTAAAACTTCAATTTACACTGAACTTCACACCACTGAGTTCACATTAATGAAAGCAAGATATGAGCTTCATTTTATTTATCATCAGACAATTTGAAGATCATAGAAGCGGCATCAGCACTGGAAAGATCATTTAGTGTCACTACTTTTAATGAAGACGACTGTGTGTTGAGCTTCAGCATGTGACGCTGAACTTTCAGTTTCATTTGCTTTTCAGTTTTCACGTCGGCTCGCTGACGAGATGCTCAACTTCTCTCCGCGATGCGTAGCACAGAAACTACTGTAATAGCGCTGTTATATCTGTGTACCGGGAGCTGTTATAACACACTCTCGCATGTTTATTTTTTTACCATTTTTGGAAGAGTAATTTTTTTTTTCATATCCATGAACAGTTTCCACATGCATCATTTTGATGTGTGTGGGATGTTTAATAATGACTCTATATAATTGGTTGATTATCTCTGAGATTTATAGCATTAATTATGTACAGTGGAACAAGCTGTCAGTCAGTAACTTAAATACTTAACTTAAATAAAACAAGCTGTGTTACTATGAGGAATGATTACCTCAAGATGTAGATCTGTATGCAGGTACGAGGAACTTTATCTGAATGAAATACATACACCTCTCTCACTTTTACTCACGTCACGTGCCAGCGATTGTGCCATAGGTCGTTGACTTCTGTTATAGTCTCTTATGTTCTCTTCATTACTGTCCCAGTCATCAGCTGAAGTGCTGTTTGTCCACCAGTGGGCTCTCCATCATAGACTATTGTTACTCTGTCATGGACTATACTACCCATAATCCTCTGCCCTGTTTCATCATCACAAATTGACTTCACTCTGTCATTTATTGCTAGGTTTTAAAAATAAAAAAAATGATTTGTTAAAACTGCATTTCTGGACCCTCAGTTTCCTGCATTTCCCTATTTTCCCTGTTTGTGTTTGTTTTCGGATGGTTTATATGTGTTTTGACCCTTTGTCTGCTGTATTGACTGATTCTGGACTACTGTCAAATAAAGCTGCACTTGGATCTTCACTCTTCGTGTCTCTGTATTGTATAACAATTACATCAATACTACAGCTGAACTTCTGTCAGTGAAATAACACGTCAGAATAAATGTGTTTAATGAATCCTCATATAGACAGTAAGATCAGTGTGTGTTTGTGAGTCATGATGATTTACGGTGTGTATCTGTGCTTTCCTTGCAAGAAGACCAAAAGTCTAACCAAGTCGTTTTCCAAAATATGTGTGAAATGAGAGACTAGCAACACTTTCACAGATATTCCGTATCATAATAAGCAAAGTGTCTCAACTGAAAAAAATACTACGCTCTCAAGCGCCCATAGCTAAGTGTTTTCAGCAGAGCGCCTAGCGTTTTTGTCACGGGGTGACTAAAACCAGAACCTTATTTGTGGAAATTGTGTACGGGGAGCGCTTCCGGCGTAACACGAGGCCGGTTCCGGGAAAACACGGAAGCAGCGAGAAGCAATGAAAGAGAGCTGACGAGCGCGATTGCTGTGCAGCGGGAAAGATCCTGAAGGGGCGATTGGACCATGAGGATATAAAGAGGTTTGTGTTGAGAGGAAGGTGTGCGGTGGGGGAGCGGAGAGCGAGCAGGGAAGACACAGCAGAGTTTTCTGTGGAGATACAGCAGGGAAGTGGCCAGCGGTGGAGAACACTGGACCTAAGGAGATAAGTGACAGTCTTCTTTTACCGAATACGACATGAGGATTCACTATAGTATTATTGGGTGGGAAACTCATTACACTCTGTCTATTTCTTGAAGAGGTTGTAACTCGACTGTGGTTGAAGGCATTATCTTGTGAAAGAAGAGGAGTGTTTTGGAGGTGACGTTGTAGTGCAGAGCTTGTTTATATCTGTAACAGAGTTTCCATCCGCCGAGGTTTTCGTCTGGGCCCACACCCTGCTTTAATGTTTGAGGTTTGTGAATGCAGTGCTGGTTATTTTCATCACGTGTGCAGTTGAGTGTTTTTGCAGTGCATGCACGAGTGGAGGGAAGTTGCAGACTGTGTGGTACCCAAACGAACAGAGCTTCGACGTTACTGAACTCATACTGAATTCATACTAATCCACTCTGTTTACCAGTCTATGCTGAAGTCCCGCTGAGCCAGTGAACCGAGCTACATCTCCGCTGCTGCATCCAGTCCTGTATCCAGGAAGAAAGATCTATGCTGAAGTCCTGCTGAGCCAGTGAACCGAGCTACATCTTCGCTGCTGCATCCAGTCCTGTATCCAGGAAGAAAGAGTGAGCATACTGAATCCATACTAATCCATTCTGTTTACCAGTTTATGCTGAAGTTCCGCTGAGCCAGTGAACCGAGCTACATCTTCGCTGCTGCATCCAGTCCTGTATTCAGGGAGAAAGAGTGAGCATACTGAATCCATACTAATCCATTCTGTTTACCAGTTTATGCTGAAGTCCCGCTGAGCCAGTGAACCGAGCTACATCTTCGCTGCTGCATCCAGTCCTGTATCCAGGAAGAAAGAGTGAGCATACTGGACCCATACTGACCCGCCCTGCTCACCAGTCTATGCTGAAGTTTCGCTGGTCTAGCGACTCGAGTCCAATCTCCACTGCTGTCATCTAGTCTGGATCTGTCGACGCAGGAGGGCCGGTTGGCCTGATCTTTCTCCTTGAGATTGCCTTTTAATTAAATAAATAAACTTGAGATTCCTTTTATTCTGTTGTCCGTTTTCCTTGAGCGGCGGGGTAGCTCCTCAGGGGGGAGATACAGTAGAAGGGAGTGTCGGTTGGCAAGTAGCGCCGCCGCACGCCCGGCCTGTGACATTTTCATCTGGCTAAAAATGCTTTGCTGGACACACAGCCTTATGCTTACAAATTATAGGGGTGTTATAATGCCCTTTTCACAAGATGTAAAATAAGTCTCTGATGTCCCCAGGGTGTGTATGTGAAGTTTTAGCTCAAAATACCCCACAGATATTTTTATATAGCATGTTAAAATTGTCACCTTAGCAAAAATAAAAATATACAGACTTTCACGAGCTCACGAGAAACTTATTGTTTGTTTGTAATGACTTTTTCTTTCCTGCACTCTGAATACTAAAATATAGTTTAAATGTAAAAAGCTGAAAAATAAAAATGGTATAGTTAAAAATAACTATTGTCACATGTGGTATTGTTTTAGGAGACACTTTGACAAGTGGACACTGGAAGGCCAAGTTGTGTGTGAGGAATTCAGCCCAGCTTCCTGTCTGGCCTTGCCATACTGTTCACAGCATATTACATATTCAATATTCAATCAGGAGGAGGCAGTCTGTACCTTGGAGTTCATTCAACGGCAACAACCTAGCCTGCATTTTACACATGTATTCAGTATCAGAACTTGCCTTTTATAGTTATATTATCTGTTGCCTCAACAGATAATATAATATTTTGACACAATGTTTCTCAACTCGAGAAGAGATCAGTTTTAGGGTGAATAAGATTTAGATGTCTCCCTCTTTAGCACTAGCAAGCTAATGAGTTAAATCAGGTGTTTTAATTAGTGGACATACATATGCTCTAATATATGGTCCAATTTCAAAAACATGATTACAAGCCTCAAAAACTTAAAACCAATCTTAATTACAGTACATATTGTCTGTTTCCTGACCCTTTAGGCACTTTGTATGTATTAATCCAGAGAGAGGAAAATTGCCATCTAAAACGACAGGGCAAATGGTGAGAAACAGGTTTCTGTGAACCCACATGTTGTGATGGATTATCAGTGGAATTTCTGAAATGTAAGTAGTACACACACACACTGTGTTTTTTCCTTAATTGTAATTTTTTTATATTTTCTATCTGTCTCTAGCTGTATCTGTCATCCCTCTATCTGTCTCTGACTGTATCATTATGTTTTGTAATATATCTAATATATTGTCCTCTTTGTTCTTTTCAATATTTCTAGCCACTCTTTGCATCCTGTGATGGAACAGCATCTGGAGATGAATTGTTCTCCATTTTTGATCAGAAGTTTGTTGGACTCACTTGGGGTCTTGTTGTTTGGACATGTTTGTCTGGTAATGAAGTGGTGGAAATTCATCCGTGTCTTTGTGTTTTTCAGAACCATTTTATTATGATCATGTTGGTCAATTTGTGGTTTTAAATGTATGTCGTTCGTGTATTTCTTCTTTGTGTGAAGGGCCATGATGGCAATTTTTTATTTATTTCATGCCCTTTTAGAAAAAAATACAATTTTGTAAATAAAAATGAAATCAAAATAATACAAAATACACTGTTTTATTACTTTTTTCATGCAGATTTAGAAGTTATAAAATAAATCAATTTTGACCTGTTTTTCAAGATTAGGATGTTGAATTATTTTTGTTTGTTTTGTGAAGTAATAGGGGAATTAAGTTGTGCATTATACAACACTTTATATATTTAAAAACAATTGTTTAAAGCTTATGGCATAATATGCAGTTGATAAATAATTTACTGCCGTCATTAATATTCAGAAATCAGTAAAATATATTGTATATACTGCATTTTACATACTTCCTCTAGATATAGCACATACAGAGATTCATGTAGCTTACTGTAAAAAAAAAACAATAATTAATACACATAAAAAAACATAACAATAATACTATACACACATGCATGCCCCTTCATGGGAGGAAATGCCCCTGATACACACTCGCATCTAAAATAAAAGTTCGTAAGTATATAATATGTGTGTCACACACACATATTATACATTTACAAACTTTTATTTTAGATGCAATTAATCATGATTAATTGATTTGACAGCACTACATCAAATATGTTCTGACTGCTTGTGATTGTGTGGTGTTGCACAAAGCTTGTTACTGGACCCGATTATAACAATATTAAGAGAGTGAATATGAAAGATATTCAGAATGCGAAATCATTTCCATTTGAATGGGAGAGGTCTGAGTGAACCTGTTCATGTTGCAATAAGACTCTGGTTTTGCAGAAATCACACACTTGACTTTTATGCTTTAGCAGCAACAAATGAACTTATATTTTAGTAGTAAGGAGTATGGAAAGACCCACAGATGGGCACAGACGGATGGCAAAGATCCTGCTGGATGAAAGGTTGATTGGGAAGACTGAAAACTCCTAGTCTGAGGGATGAAAGAAGCCCTGGAACAAAAAGGTGTCCAGTGGATGGGGAGGGACAGAAAGAGAGATGGAGAGAAAGCGCGCTCGAACATTGCAGAAATGACATTAAAAGTGAGTGCTAGGAAATGAAGATGGGTCGAGTTCATCTGTCAGAATATTGAGAGCAGTGCTTCACTCCGACTGTAATGAGATCAGCCACATTCTGAAAGTAAAACTCAAGAATACTTCAAACCACAAACTCCGTCAGCAGAAAGTAGGGAGAAGGAATACTTAGCAAAGCTGCGGCGAACAGAAATTAAGTGCCGTTTATTCTTCCATTAAAACACATTGAAACTGAAAGTAAAACCTGAAAGTAAAAAGAGGGTGTTGCAATTAAAATTGTTCTATACAAGGTTTCCGAATTTAAATCGATTATAATATTTGCTTTCTTTTGTTTAAAGTACATTTTCTAATTCTATGAAGCAAAACATGGGAAGAGAAGACATCTAATCTACTCCAAAGAACAAATCTCAAAACACTCGCTTTTCCAGCACACATGAAATAGATTGAATTTAGTATTGGAAGCAACTCCTTATCAACCAACTTCTGGAGATAACAGACACAGAACAGAAATGTTTTTTAAAAGCACCATCCTTTGCAAAGCACTATGTTTATTACAACATTATTTTTATATTCGATTTAGAAAATGTTTTAAGAAAAATTATTATAATTATACAACTACCGTTCAAACCGTTCAAAGTTGTATAATTATACAACTACCGTCTTTTTGTAATGTTTTTGAAAGAAGTCTCTTATGCTCACCAAGGCTGCATTTATTTGTGAAAACTGTAACAATGTGAAATATTTTTGCAATTTAAAAATATATTAAGATAGAAAACGTTTGTGTATTACATTTACATTTAGTCATTTAGCAGACGCTTTTATCCAAAGCGACTTACAAATTAGGACTAAATTAAGCGAGTTAAACTAAATTAAGGAGAATTAAGTGTATTCCTGTGATGGCAAAGCTGAATTTTCAGCATCATTACGCCAGTCTTCAGGGTCACATGATCCTTCAGAAATCATTCTAATATGCTTATTTGGTGCACAAGATACATTTCTTAAGTTTCTTACATTTCTTAAGCGGAAACGCTATCGCTTAATATTTTTGTGGAAACCAGAATACACTTTTCTTCAGGATTCTTTGATGAATAGAAAGTTCAAAAGCACAGGATTGATTTGAAATAGAAATCTTTACATTGTAAATGTCTTGACTGTAATAAATAAATAATATAATCAAAGAAATAAATGATGTGTCTGTGTGCGCGTGTATTAAGCATGGACAGCCATACTGGGGTTCAAGCGAACTCTCAGGCTTGTTCTGTTTTCAAAATCCTCAGAAATCACAGAACAGAATTAAACAATTATAAAATGTGTAATTAAATCTGATGCAGTTAACACATTAAATTCAACAGAGAGGTGCAGGTGCTTGGTTTTCCTTATTCTAGCTGCCCGTAATAACAAGGCTCACATTCATGATGGAAAACATGTTGATATATTGTTGCAAGAAAACAGCCTTGGGTAGATTAGTGTAACTATTTGCTGTGTTATTTCTTTAACATTCTCATTATTCCATAATCATACATTTTTATGTACTTGATATGTACTCACATTCTGATTCATTCATTTACATATTTTATATTTTACTTTATATTTTTTAATAATTAAATGATTTAAAGTTGTTGTAATAAGCATATAATATCAGAATTTAAATTTCCACTGGTATAAGGACTAGTTTATCTTTGCCAGGTGTCTCTATTATTTTCTAAAGATAGCTGTTAAGAAGTTGCTTCCTTTCCACGGACCCTGTGAAACTGTTTCCTCCACTGGGTGCTCTCATTATAAAGGAAGTAGGAATGCACGGATACAAAAAATATGTCCGATACGATAATTCTATATTTGAAAGCCGATAAATCTAGATCCAAGTTTTGTGTGTAATTTTTGAAAGCCTGATTACAAAAAAAACAAAAGTCTCACCACTAAAATCCATGTCCCAAGCACACAATTATAATAATGTTCTCATTATAATTTTATGTAGCCTATATGACAGACTTGCACTTTCCTTTTTTGAAGTGATTCCAATCATATTTCAAGCAATTCAAAACCATCATGATGAACAGTGCACATCTGAAGTGTCTCAGCTGAAGGAAATAAGACATTATTTATCGGCTTTAATATATCAGGCACATTTTTTTTATTGGGTCAATAACTATAGGATTAAAAATTAACATATATCGGCCGATGCCGATATGGTGGCCGATATATCGTGCATCCCTAAAAGGAATCAACCTCTATTTGCAAATTTGCTAAATTTGGAAAAATGTGGAAAAAAACAACAACAACCAAAAAAAAAGAGTGTAGTACCTCACAGTGAATCCTGTAGTTGCTCTGTAGATTTTTAACATCGTTCATGCTGATTGGCTCAGGCAGAGGACACGAGCCCAGATCAGGTGAAGGGAAGGGGGGAAGGACGTGAGACACATCTGCAAAAACACGCAGTGTTACCAAGAGCGAGAAGTAAGACTTGAAGCTGGTTGTGTATGCATTCAGATGTTTTTGATGTGCTAGTAGGTAAATTCTATTCAATTCTATTAAATGTAGAAAAATGTATAATGTAGAAAAAGCCTGCACTAATTAGTCGTAGCTGATTTTCGATTTCAATTTTGGCTTCCAACGATTATGAAAACATTGAAGGTAAAATGAGAAAATCAAAGTAAAATGTTCATTGCAATCCTTCCAACGCCCTTTCCTTTCTTTCATACACTTTCGTTCCTCCCTAAAAGCCCAAACTTAACATCCAAACCAGACAAATAAGTAAGTGTTGTAAAATGCAGTCTACTGTTGCTAAACCGCGAGACGTGTTTGATATTAAACAGTGTTATTAAAAGCGCATTATAGGGATGGTTCGGAGTAAAATCAACCTAGGGTCCTTTTCACCATAAATATTAAAAAAACATAATTAAAAAATACAGTTATTTACTGTAATCAGAGAATACAGTAAAATTATGTAAATGAAATTACAGAAACATTACTGTAAAAAATACAATAACTGGCTAGCGACCCTGTTGCCAATATTTTACTGTAAAAAAATGTTTTACTTTATTTTACTGTAAGTATTTTCTAACAGTGTAACGTTAGCTACAGTATGCCACTGACAACCCAGCCAACATCACCAAACATACCTGGATGGCGACTAAATTTCGACACGAGAAGAAAGGGGTGGTGACTCGTGACACCATACACTCTAGCCAGCTAGTTTATATACACTCTACTGCAGCCCCCTGGTAGGATGAAACTCAAGGAGTAGACTAACCAACCACATGCAGGCATATTTTCAGTTATGTCAAATTCCAAATGTATGTCATCCAAGGTTCCTGTAAGCAAATCAAACATATGTGAACCTTTCAGGCATCTGAAGGTAATGGAAACAGACCTTCTTTCCAGTGTAGATTCATCAGTCTAGTGTGCTGTTACACCAATGTAAATGTGCTGTCCAACAACCAGTAGTGGGACCTATATAATCTTTTTTTTAACCTTGGCGTCTGATTCCTTGATTCTTAGCTTCACAGTTGGTTTGGACAGCTAAGCAACTTACAGCTAAGTTGCATTGTATGGATTTGATTCTTGAATACTGGAAGTTCAATTCTGGTAAAGGGCTGAAGGCTTTCACAGACAAACTCAATTTCATGCTAGTCAATTGTGGAATGAGCAACCTGCCAGCAGGACACGGACAAGTCTTTAATCTTCATCTGTTTCACAGCTGAATCACACCTCTGTTCTTCACTTCTTTATTTTCAAGACGTATTCACCGTACTGCTTTTATTTCAATGGAGAAAGAATTGTTTAATGGAATTCATGTGTTTTTAATGGGAGAATCTGAAGCATTTTTTTGTTGAATGACACTTTTGTTGAAATAGTACCATAACTTGTTTACAACTTTGAGGGTTCGTACGGGTGCTTGAAATCCTTGAAAATGCTTGAATTTTGATGTTGTGTTTTCAAGGTTTGAAAAGTGCTTACATTTTGAAAAAATGCTTGAAATTGTAACTATTTCTTTCACAACAATTACCTATCTGACTGAATAGTTCGTTTATTAAAGCAGCGCTATGCAGTTTTGGCAATTTCTTCGCTGTTTTCTCGCTTTTTGCTCGCGGGTTTCTCTATAGAGCTCCCCCTACAGCTTCGGAATAGATATTTGACAACACTGTCGTCAAAACTTGTTGGCGACTCGCCCCCCTCCCATCTTCTCCCTCTTGTCATGTGCATTTGTTTTCAAAGAAACCGGTGAACGCATGGAGCCATGTCCACTGAGGTATGTATGATACACAGAAGGCTAGCATATAAATGTTTAGATAGTGAATGTGTGCAGTGCCGTAAAGCAATTTGTTACATCAAGAGACCTGATATCACGCAATACTTCCTGACGCTGAGGCCGCCGGCCCAAAGTTGCAAGGGTGGTTTTTCCACTCACAGGCACTAGGGGGATGCGAGAAGACCACCATTCAACCTGAAAAAAGTCATATAACCATTCCAATGACTCCGAAGCTGTTCAGTTAAGGTAAATTAAGCTAAAAAAAACCCCTGCATAGTTCACCTTTAAATGGAGAAATAAAATGTAGCCCTTCATATACAGAGCGATTTGCGCTATGCTGGCCAGAGCAAAAGTAGACAGAGTTTTCATTTTGATTTCCTTGCTTGTTTGGATGCCCTGTTTTTATTGGCCGCGCGGGTAATCGTCACAGAGCGCAGCGGCAAAAGTTGAACTATTTTTAACTTTGACCGTGGCGTGCGCACAAGCTCGCCAATGCTGCACTCCGCTTTGGTCGACGCAACAACAAAACGTCCTTGCGCGGCGCAAGCCATTGAAATAAATGGGTTTCATAGCACAGCGCATTCAGCGTCCTGTCTGAAAGGGCCATTAGAAACTGAGAGTACTTAGTGTGATAATGTAATGTTAGTATTGCATGTGGTTGAGTACCAACTGTACAATATTGTCGTCAGTATGGCCTACATGAAACACGACTGCCATCTACAGGTTTTAGTATTTCCTGCGTCCAACACCTAATCCCCCTTCTGCAGGATCCCGCAGAATTTCGGAAGTTCTCGCGGCATTCTTCTCTTTGAGACGCGCATTTTTAAAGGCCACATCTGTAGTACCATTGCAGTTGACATTTCTCAAAGGCAAGCTGACACAATAGAACAGCAGACAAGAGAACAGTCTAAAAGTAAAGCCTGGTATAGATTTAGGGCTGGCAGAATTACAGCCTCACGCATGAAAGCTGCTTGTTCCACACCACCTGAAAATCCATCACAAAGCCTCATCAAAAATATCTGTTACCCTCTAAGCACAGCCTTTACAAGTAAAGCAACCACTTGGGGGAGTGATCATGAACAACAGGCACTAACTTGTCGTCAGCAAATGCATTCACACACCAATTTCAGATGTGAGACCAGTGGTTTTGTAATAAATCCAGATCTGTCTCACATAGGCGCTACACCAGATGGGATAGTACATTGCAACTGCTGTGGTGATGGTGTAGTGGAGGTTAAATGTACGTTTTGTGCACATGATAGCATAAGCCTCAAAGAATGTGTTGATGGCAGATTCTGTTTGGAGGAATCTAATGGCAAATTACAGCTCAAATATTCACATGCCTATTATTTTCAGGTCCAGACACAGATGCTTGTATGCAATAAGGAGTTTGCTGATTTTGTTGTATGGTCAGAAAATGATGTACACATAATAATAATAATTTGTTACATTTATATAGCGCTTTTTCTGAGACCTCAAAGCGCTTTACATACAAGGGGGGAATCTCCTCAACCACCACCAATGTGCAGCATCCACTTGGATGATGCGACGGCAGCCATATTGCGCCAGAACGCTCACCACACACAAGCTTATTGGTGGAGAGGAGACAGTGATGAAGCCAATCAGTATATGAGGATGATTAGGAGGCCATGATAGACAGAGGCCAAGGGGCAAATTTGGCCAGGATGCCGGGGTTAAACCCCTACTCTTTATCGAAGGACATCCTGGGATTTTTAATGACCACAGAGAGTCAGGACCTCGGTTTAACGTCTCATCCGAAGGACGGTGCTCTTTTGGCAGTATAGTGTCCTCGTCACTATACTGGGGCATTAGGACCCACACAGACCACAGGGTGAGCGCCCCCTGCTGGCCTCACTAACACCTCTTCCAGCAGCAACCTGGTTTTCTCAGGAGGTCTTCCATCCAGGTACTAACCAGGCTCAGCCCTGCTTAGCTTCAGTGGGCAACCAGTCTTGGGCTACAGGGTGATATGGCATAGAGAGGATAGAACCAGATATTGAACTCTGGGAAGTAATCAAGTCAAAATCTAGGGATCTTTTTTCCAAAGCCCTTCTCCCAGAGCTTGTGGGCAAACTTTTCTCAAGGCCATGTCCATCAGCAATACCGACTGACACAGCTGATGTGACTGAAGTGGATCCCTCTGAAAGCAGAGAAAAAACAATCCCATCAGACATTATCTGTGTGTACAAGCAACCATACAAAGTTCGTGACCGTGTGGTGCGTTGTCACAGTGAGGACTGCCTTCATATATGGTTCCATCTCTCATGTATGAACATGAAACGTATGCCCAATAAGGGAAGCAAATGATACTGTTTGGTGTGTAGAGCTGAAGTGTGATGGTACAGTATGACACATGAAATGAGGATTCTGATGTAACAGGTTTTTATTATAATTTGTATGTGTATTTGTATTTACACAGTTCATTGTATTTTGTCATTCTATACAAAAAATATGAAATTCAGTACCATTTCTAATGACTGCCTTAAATGCAATGCCTAAAATGTAAGATGACTATTAAAATAACTTTTTCTTTTTCCATACTGAACCTGACTTTTGTGATTAAGATTTTAAGGTAACACTATACATGTATTAACAACCCGTTTTACAACCACACACATCTAATCAAAAGGTACAACTGAGGAGCACATGTTGGTAAGGCAACAACACACTGTAGTTATCTTATCGATAACCGCCATCTCAGAGCCTGATGTCACCAGGTAGGAGATGGGTATCTTCTCTGACAGTATCCCATATTTATTGCGCACCAATCCTATCACTCTTTCTACAGTGAGGAAAATAAGTATTTGAACACCCTGCTATTTTGCAAGTTCTCCCACTTGGAAATCATGGAGGGGTCTGAAATTGTCATCGTAGGTGCATGTCCACTGTGAGAGACATAATCTAAAAAAAAAAAAAACAGAAATCACAATATATGATTTTTTAACTATTTATTTGAACACCTGTCTATCAGCTAGAATTCTGACCCTCAAAGACCTGTTAGTCTGCCTTTAAAATGTCCACCTCCACTCCATTTATTATCCTAAATTAGATGCACCTGTTTGAGGTCGTTAGCTGCATAAAGACACCTGTCCACCCCATACAATCAGTAAGAATCCAACTACTAACATGGCCAAGACCAAAGAGCTGTCCAAAGACACTAGAGACAAAATTGTACACCTCCACAAGGCTGGAAAGGGCTACGGGGAAATTGCCAAGCAGCTTGGTGAAAAAAGGTCCACTGTTGGAGCAATCATTAGAAAATGGAAGAAGCTAAACATGACTGTCAATCTCCCTCGGACTGGGGCTCCATGCAAGATCTCACCTTGTGGGGTCTCAATGATCCTAAGAAAGGTGAGAAATCAGCCCAGAACTACACGGGAGGAGCTGGTCAATGACCTGAAAAGAGCTGGGACCACCGTTTCCAAGGTTACTGTTGGTAACACACTAAGACGTCATGGTTTGAAATCATGCATGGCACGGAAGGTTCCCCTGCTTAATTCATCTGTCTGTAAATATCTTGATATTGATTAAACTTGCTCATTTTGTGGTCTTTTTGAAGAAACTGCTGCCCATTTATTTTGTGAATACATTTAGGGTTGATTTAAGTTCTTATATTTAACCCTACTAATGTGACCCACCGTTTTATCCTTTTATCCGATATTATTTGTTTTATTACGAAATCCCAAAATTGTCATCTCTTGAATATGTTGTTAATTTCTTTATTTTATATCCAAACATTTTCATCCACAAGCAAAAGTGGCTAACTGCTTTATGTTTTCCTTTTTTTCTTGTTGAATTTAACTCTCGTTTCATCCCTCAGGCCTAGGCCTATAAATAACTATTTTGTTTTTTTTTCAAGTATTGTAATGAATTATTTAAGAAAATATATATTAAGATATTCAACCTTGTAGGTTCTTTTTTCCTGTTGTTGTATAATATCAAGAAAATGCAATTACCTGCCTCCTTGTTCATTATAGATGCCTTTTTGTTACACATATTTAGCCAATGTATTGGATATAATGCATTGCATTCAATGTTGTTATTTATTTTGTTTGTAAAAGATGGCTTATATTGTTTTGGCATAGATGTACAGTAATTGGTTATGTATGTATATGTGACTGTGCCAACCCATGTTGCGCTAGAGGACTCCAAGAACTTTAAATTAACTCAGCCATCTTAGTTGAGTTTACTGGAGTTCAAGGACATGAAGAGGTGGACCGCTTGCACCTGCCTGGAGAAGGATCTGGGAAACTTTGGAGGAGTACCAACCTAACGCCTGTTGTAAACAACAGAAGTATAAAAGACTGAAGAACTGACTGCCTCTTGGGATACTGATACGCCAGTGCCCCCGACACCTAGAGGCCCAGAGCTGAGGACAAGAAACCCCAAGCAGAAGAGAAGCCCAAAGTTTACTACACCTTTGATTCAAAACGTGATTATTGTATTTTATACTAAAATGATGAAGTTTTATTTGCCTTTATATTTTTGTTTATTATAAAAAGAAAAAGTACCCAATTAAAAGAAATTTAATTGATTACAAAATCTGCCTACTGAGACTTAGATTTATGATGCTGGAAGACTTTTAATGAGAACATACCACAGAGGAGTCTTCTGACCAAATTGTAAGTACCTTTTGAATGCTTATGGTTTAGGTCAGATTTGACTTTCTTTACCTTACCTGAGAATAATAAATAAATAGGTAAAAGGTGTTAAGAGTAAAGTACACACCGTAAAACAATACAAAAGTTTAATATAAGCAATAATAGATGGACCAAAAGGCACTTAACCAGGAAGCCATGATCGACCTGAATCAAGGCTTTCTCCAGGTCCAAAGAAACAAAACCAATGTTAGAATTATGTAACCTAGAAAAAGAAATCAAGTCTTGAATCTATCAGAGGTGTCAAGTAACGAAGTACAAATACTTCGTTACATTACTTAAGTAGAAATTTTGTGTATCTATACTTTACTGGAGTAATTATTTTTCAGACGACTTTTTACTTCTACTCCTTACATTTTCACGCAATTATCTGTACTTTCTACTCCTTACATTTTAAAAATAGCCTCGTTACTCCTATTTCATTTCGGCTTGTTTTCATTCCGGCTTGTCGTCGTTAAAAAAAAATTTGGCCAATTACACAAACGGTTAATAGATCTGAGTCTCGCCTCCTGAACACACATCGCTAAACTGATTGGCTTTGTGTTTTCTTTTCTTTCTAACTTGTGAGAGGCTGTAGTCACATTTGGTTGTGCGAAGCGCCAAAACTCCTCCGAGTCCTAAGGAAACCTAGATGCGGTAAGCGAGGGAGAAATCAACAGTTCTGTGCTCAATACACAGTTTGTTTGTACAGTATAAAAATCATTATGTCTATGGAAAGTCCCCATAAAACATGAAAAAATAACATTGCTTGGTCTGTTGAAGGCTGGTCTTGTTGAAATGAGAGGCCTGTTGATCAAATCATCCCAGTCTCATCAGCTGGACTGAAAGAAGTTTCAGTGCTCTTAGGACACTGAAAACATGGCTCAGAACAATGGTCACAAGTGACACTTGACAGTATTGCTGTGTGTCGTGTCCAACAGGACAAACTAGACAGTATTGATGTGAAACATATGCCAACAGTTAATTTCTGTTAAATGATTAGTTCACTTAGTTAAAAATGAAAATTCTGTCATCATTTACTCACTCTCGAGTTGTTTCAAACCAGTTTCTTTCTTCTGCTGAACACAAAAGAATATATTTTGAAGAATGTCGATAACCAGACAGTTGATGGTAGCTGTTGACTTCCATAGTATTTTTTTTTTCCTACTATGGAAGTCAATGGGGTCCATCCACTGTCTGGTTATCGACATTCTTCAAAATATATTCTTTTGTGTTCATCAGAAGAAAGAAATTCATACAGGATTGAAACAGTTTGAGGGTGAGTATATGATTTTCAGTTTTAGGTGAACTATATCACTTTAATGAAAGATGCAGACATGTGTTTGGCTTCTTCAAAAAGCAAGGAACAAGACAGTATTGCACTATTGCATTGCACTATGAGCGGAGTAAAGTTAAGTCTCTGTTAAACTGCCACCATGTCTTTATTAGTTATTTGTAACATTACAGAATTAATTAATTTACGTATTGTTAAGGTCAATATAGACTAAAAACCTTAATACATTATCCTATTAATTTCCTGATTCCTCTGCTTATTTAGCTTATTTATTTAGAAAATTAATTTTCTATGGGCATATATACGGCTGAAACAGGTAGCCTAGTGCATCATCCCAAATTTTTCAACATCAACATTTTAATATAATTATATAATTTCAAATATGGCCTTTAGAAAAATTTGTTTTTTTGAGGAGCTGGGGTAGTGCACTATATAGGGCCCTGTGGTGCGGCCTAAGCTTTTGTCCTTAATGGCATTTTTTTCCTTACATTACTTTTACTTTTATACTTTAAGTAGTTTTGAAACCAGTACTTTTATACTTTTACTTGAGTAAAAAGCTCGAGTTGATACTTCAACTTCTACAGAAGTCTTTTTAAACCCTAGTATCTATACTTCTACTTGAGTAATGAATGTGAATACTTTTGACACCTCTGGAATCTATCAAAATTAGTCCTTCCTGGAATGCAGTATGACTGATCTGGATGAATCAATGAAGAAATGTAGAGTTGTTAGTAACTCTGTTAGTTAAAGACTTCGAAAGTATCTTATAGTCAATTCCGAGTAAAGAGACGCCAGCATCTAATGTCTTCAAGATCACCCTTTTTTAGGTAATAGGGTGACCACAGCTCTTCGTAGACTCAGTGGAAGTGTACCTCTTTTAAAACTCTCCATGAAAACAGAAAACAAATCCTTTCCAATGACTGGTCTATAGTTTATTAAGCTTAGATTTCTCCCCTTCCGAAAGCTGAGGTAGATTCTGAAAGAGAGGTTCAGCCATCTCCTCATCACAGGGTTCAGCTCTATAAAGATCTTCATAAAAAGATGCGTGAGAAATAATCTCATGACCATCAGTAACTTTCCTCCCCTCTGGAAGTCTCAAACAGCCTAAAATCTTCTTATCCACAGTTCTTCTCCAGGTTCAAAAAGAAAGATGTAGGAGCATCCATGCTATTGAAGGATGAAAATATTGCACAAATAAACGTCTCCTGGGCTCTTTCCTCCAGTAAATTACACGAAAGAAATGTATTGTGTTTCAAGGACTCCCCTTCAAAATTAAGTAGAAGTATTTCTTTTTCAAGTTGTGCCATCTTCTTATCCAAAAAACTTTTATTGTAAGCAGAGTAACTCTGGCAAAACAATTTAATTTGAGTTTTGCCGATGTCCCACCAGTGGATCTCCCAGAAATGAGAGAAAGAGTGCACAAAATGTGATCTAATAATAACCTGTTATTAAACTTCCAAAAAAAAATACCTTGAATGTGTTATCTTCAGTATTGACATCAATAGATGGAAAATGTTGATCAGACAAAGCAGTAGGAAATATACAGCTATTATATAAATTACCTTTTGCTTTTAGGTACGTACATCTTGTCTAACCTAGCCCTGGATACCATATTGTAGTTTATTTTCACACAGGTATATTGTCTGACCTGAGGAAATGATTATCTCCAAACATCTACAAGATTGAGGTAAACAATTAAATACAGAAGCACGTTGGCAGATTGACTATGGGACTCTTCATGATTTCTGTCCAAAGTATGACTTAAAGTACAGTCATAATCCCCGGCCAGAACAATGGTCCTATTGAGAAACATCACTTAGAGCAATTTTAAGTTTAAAAAAAAAAAAAAAAAAAATTACAAAGAATAACCCCAAACTGGGTGCATAGACATTGACAAAAGAAAAATTAGCCTGAACAGTTACATCAACTCTCAGCTATTGACCAGAAATCACTTCAAAAACACAGACAGGTTGCTCTTTATATTCAGGTGTCAGCAATATAGCCACCCCTGCACTGACATTAGAGCCATGACTCAATTTAGCCTGACCCTTCCATTCACTCAGCCACTGTATCTGATTATTCTCATCTGTGTGCGTTTCCTGTAGAAATACCACACCAACACTTGTATTGTGTTTAAATGTTTTTATTTGGTAATTCAGCAGAGGATCATTTGTAACTACACTTTTTTTTGCAAACAAATAAAACTAACAACTTGACAAAAATGCATAAAAAAAAAAAACACACACACCTCTAACCCCACCCCAAAGTGCTATCCAGTGGTAAAGGCAGGTAATGAAGGCATAGTAAAAATTAATCACTAGCTTGCAGAAAAGAAATAAAAGGGGACCACATTTTTTCAAATAACAAAATCTTGTTTTTTAGAGCATCACACCAACACTTGTAATCATGACATAATCAAAAAGACTAGCCCCTTTTATAGCATCACGACACCCAGTAATGTTCAATGAACTAACTCTCAAAGGTGCAATGAAAATAAGTATAAGATAAACACACAATAAAACTAATCCAAACGAGTTATTAGGTAACCAAGCCATACTAATTTTTTACTTTGTAAATTCAAAGAACTTCTAACATTACCAAGAAGCTTCTTAAGACGGTACCTTTTGGATTTGTCAAGTTCTTCCAAGGAAGCTTTTATCATAGCCATGGTACTAGACAACAGAAACAATTTTACACCCGGAAAATATGACTAAATTTTAGGTTTACGGTGTCTCTTAGTAATATCAAGAAAGTGACTGGACAGAGTAAAGTTTAGTCTTACCTCCAGAGATGAGCTCTGAAACCACTGCATCATTTCCCATTATCTCTGTATCCTCATGTTAATTTTCAGAGTAATCCATTACATCCAAAGGTTCTTAAGATAAAATGTCATCTTGATTCTGATTAAATGAATCATCAGTAGTTGTTTCATTATCAATTTTATCAGGCTGCGTTTGTTTTCCATCACAAATCAAAAAGAATTCAGGCACGGACTGCAAGCACACCTGTCCCGGGCTCGTCTCTGCCTGCGATACAGTGGGAATATGACTTGGGCCGGCAGCCTCCGCCAGGCCGTCTCCAGAGGACCTCCAGTACCGGTCTCCCTTCAGGCAAGTCAACCGGCGCCGAAAGTGCTCCATCCAGCTGGGGTTCTGACGCCACAGCGGTCGCAACTACATCCGCACTGGCCGCCCTCTCGCTATTCTCTGCACCTGCAGCCGGAGCTGCAAGGTCCTCCGGCCTGTCTCGCCTTGGGCAAGTTTGCCTAACTTGTCCAAAATCACCACAAACAAAATTGTTACATTTACATGTATTTGTGAATTATTTGTTCTGTGTAATGATTTGTCTGTCCTCTAGGGGGCGACAATGTTCTTGTTTGTGTCTGTCTTATTAGGAACTGATTGCCTGCACCTGTGGATCGTGTAGATTTGGG
Source organism: Abramis brama (assembly GCF_963993115.1). Taxonomy (NCBI): domain Eukaryota; kingdom Metazoa; phylum Chordata; class Actinopteri; order Cypriniformes; family Leuciscidae; genus Abramis; species Abramis brama. The sequence continues at coordinate 27,671,892 of NC_139966.1, read as the reverse complement.
ATAAGAAGTCTAAGTGGGCAAATCTGTTCGGTGGCGGTTCTGTGTGCTCTCTTGTTGTTTGTGTTTACCCCGATTCATTTTCCTTCTACAATTATGTTTATATTCTTTTTGTAATAATTCCCCTATTGAACAAGCTGTGTTGTGATGTCCTCAATTGTGTTATGGCTGCGGTCCTAACACAAAGCATCTCATAGATTCTGAACTGATAAAAACTGAACTGATGTACTCTTTGCCATTGATGCTTAATTTCTCTGACAGATTTAAAGGATCACTCTGAGTGTTTAGAATCAAAAAAGCCTGACGCCGAAAAGACATTGCGTGTTTAATCTTGGGATTTTTACATCCAAGAGGAATCATTTTAATAGGACTCACTATTTTACCATAAAATAGTGAGGAGAGTGCGGCTCCTTCCACACTCACTCCGCACATGCACACAGAGAGAGAGAGAGCTAATTGTTTTTTGTTTTTTTTCTCAACCTTGTAAATATTTTGTGCACAATTTTGGGAATACTGAATCACAAAAGACTGTCAATAAACACTATTGCACTTTTTGACACCAATGACTGTTATTACCATCACGCCTCGTCACACTGATTTACAGACACGCTTATTTTACACATGGCGCTCAAACAATGTTTGTTGTGGTAGTAGAGTGTCGTTGCCGCCATGCCGTCGAAACTTTGTTCAGTCTTCCTAAGGAGTTAGGGAGCAATGGTTACAATTTATTTTTAACTCGGTCCCTCATATTTATAATCCAAATGTCGCTCTCTATGCTGCACATTTTCCAGAGGAAAGCTTCCTCAATCTAAGCGAGTTCAATGCAGGATTCGCACAACACTTGTCCTGAAAGATTGAGCAGTTCCAACTTTAAAAACAGAAGCTGTTGTTTACGAGCCACAACCTGCAAGTATGATTTTTTCGTTGATGTGTTTTCCTGTAATAGTTCATATTGTTTATGTGATCAGTGTAAATTATTCTTTGATTATAGCTTTTATGTTTTGTTTATCTACATGCTTATTTATCTACAGGCATGCTAAACATGGTTTTGTGTTTGATTTGGCTACTGTTGTAAAGCCAATGTTTAGTGTTCGTATTGGGTTAATAGTTCTGGCGACAGATATTTGGCTACAATTGTTCTAAAAATACAAAAGTAACAGTGCCATATAGTCAGTAGCGATCACAATAGATCTGCAGTCCAAAAGAACCCTTCATAGAACCCGGAAATCATCTGACCTTTTTTACAAGGAGGGACAGAGCAGTGTAGAATAATGGTTAAATATGTGAAAAATAATGCAAATTTTTAAAAACGAAGCATGAACACGTTACAGTGCACCCCACAAACACAATCAAGCCTTCGAAAAAAGGTGTTTTACCACCCCTTTAATGGTTTTACACTAAATTCGTTTTAAGGTACATTTACACAACAACGATATGCTGAAAACAGAGATGTTTTTCCTTTGATTTTTCCACGTACAGACAACACTACTGTCAAAACAATCCCCATTCACACCGATCCGCGAAAATGAATAAAAACGGTGTAGTTTGCTGCCAGGCCATTTGATGGCGATGAAACTCTATAGTCTGAACACGTAACGTGTGCTGTGTATGGATGAACATAAACATAAAAACCATAACACTGTATCAGCTGCTGTACAGAGGACAGAGAAACAGGTATGAACTTACAGAGATCCCATTATGATCATTTACAGGCTCATTATGTTGTTTATGGGGTCTACTAGACTACATTTACATCATTTAATGTCTGTTTTCACCCTCTGTCTGAACACTGTTTTAGTTTCAGCTTTTTTTTAAAAGCAGCCTTCTGAAAACCGCAGTCTGCTCTGATTGGTCAGCCGGCCCCAGTCTGTTTTGATTGGTTTACTGCTTAGAGTGTGTGTTGGAAATGTAACATGCTTTACCATAAACGATGATGGGATGCTGGAAGAATTGTCTCTGAGAGGCGCAATGACTAAATGATTAGGCTCCTCCTGAACCTACGTTTGTAACTTCATTTATAACATCTGACCTGTCACAGTCGTTATAAAAGTGGTGAGAACACAACAAAAGATTGAGGTTGTATACTGCTGAGGAATAGTGTTAAAAAGGGGGGTTAGATTCGCTAGTAAAAGGACCCCTTTAAACCAGTAGTCCACCCAACAAAATGAACATTCATCGTTTTCAAGTTCAATTCTCATTCATGTTATTTCAAACTGGTATGACTTTCTTTTTTCTGACAAAGACAAAAGAAGGTATTTTAAGGAATGTCTCATCTGTCCATATATTGAAAGTCAATAGTGTCCAAAAGCTCAGTCTTCAAAAAGGACATTAAGGTAGTATTAAACTTTGCTACTCCACTTTTAGTTACGCACTCGCAAACTTCCTTCTCTGGGAATCCCTGTCGCCATTTTGAAAGGCGTTACACTTCGTGAAGTGTACGAGGGAAGTTTATATGGACAGACCCTCGACCCCTCGATTTTGACAGATAGAGTGAGTCTACTCTGATGTACTTCAAGCAGCTCTATATCCCACAATTCAACTTGACTGTGATGTCATAGCAGATCGCGCTGAACTGAAATGAATGATATATTAATTATTTTGAGAATTAATCACATAAATAGTGTATAATATTTAAATTATTATAACACTTGTAGCTATGTATATTTGTTTGTTTTTTCCAAGATGGCGCCGTTGTATGTGGCTCACCGTCTGTTGCTCTCCTTCTCGTTCTTAAATTTTGTGATTTTATGTTTGTTTTTATGTTTGTCTCTACTAACTTCGGACTGCAATATGTCATTTGTGTATGATCGTCAAACATTACTAAATATCCGCATAGCTATCGATTCAACCAAGGGTGACGTTGATGAATATTGCCGATTTCCCCCACCTGCGCACCAGCACTTTCCTGCACAACTGCGCTGGTATCCCGTTGATCTTCCCTGGAGGCTACGGCTTCAGAGGAAGCGTGGCAAGCGGGGTGGAGTTGCTGCTCAGTTGAAGTCTCTTGCGCGGTCTTTGCCTATGTGTGTTGGTCCTGCGAGCACCGCTTTGCCGGTGCCTTTGCATGGTCTTTCCTAGGGCTGGGCGATATATCGCATGACATTGTTATGCGTATCTCGTCAGTAAAGCCGGTTCCTTGATTAGTAGTAAATCGTCATCACCTGCTTTCAAATGGAGCGGCATTTACTACACAGAGCCGTAGTTAACTGACAAGCTGAGCCATATCGCATTAATTATCGCGGACGTATCGCCTGCGATAATTAATGCGATATGGCTCAGCTTGTCAGTGATAGAATTTATGATCAAATTATGATAGAATTTTAATCTTGGGTGATTTCAACATTCATGTGTGCTGTGATTCTAAGCCACTCTCTAAAGAGTTTCTAAATCTTATTGCCTCTTTTGACTTGGATCAGTGGGTGTCTGGCCACACTCATATTCAGGGACATACTTTAGATTTAATCTTATCACCTGGTTTACTTGTATCAGACAGTAGCATCAGTACTACTGGCATGTCGGATCATTTTCCGATTCTGTTCTCTGTACCTCTTAATGCTACTACACATAAACATCATACTTGCTCACGGATGACTCGAATTTTTAATGACTGTGCAAAGGAGGACTTTGTGGCATTATATCCCGGTTTACATGCGAATCAAGGCATGGTTCCATCTTTAAGCTCCTTAGATACTGATAATCACTTGAACTTTTTTAATTCTATTTGCTCTAATGTCTTAAATGCTGTTGCTCCTCTTAGGGAAAAGAAACATAAACATAATCATGCTTTAAAACCATGGTTAAATGAAAATGTTCGTTCTCTTCTGAACGCAAATGGAATAAGGACAGACTACATGTTTCCTATGAAATTTTAAAGGATTCCCTCTCTGCATTCCAGCTAGCTGCTAAAGCTAACTACTTTTCTGAGCTGATTCGACTTAACAGTAATAGGCCCAATGTATTTTCAATAATTGATTCTGCTCTAAATCCCACTACTAATCAGTTCCCAGAGATGTCTGACTCTCTCTGTGAGGAATTCGCGATATATTTTAATGAGAAGATCTCACTGATTAGATCTCAAATGCCTTTGTCAGCTTATATGCCACTTGAAGTCCCCGTATGCTCTTCTATATGATCTGTCTTTGAGCCTGTTTCCTTTGACTCTGTAAATGAGATTGTTGCAATTCTAAAACCTACTAGTTGCTTTCAGGATGTGATACCACCGATACCGGGCAATCTGTGGCTTTGGTCTTGTTAGATCGTAGCTCTGCTTTTGACCTGGTTGATCATAATATTTTCATTTCTCGTCTTGAAGCGTGCATGGGTTTTCGGGGTACGGTGCTACAATGGTCGCTCATATTGATCTAATAGGAGTTACTCTGTCCGTATCGGGCAACAGTGTTCGTCCAAAATGAAATTGGGGTCTGGCGTCCCTCAGGGTTCTATTCTTGGCCCGGAACTGTTTAATCTACTGTATATATGTTCCCCTTGAGTTCTGTTTTATCTAGACATGGGGTTTCTTTCCATCTGTATGCCGATGACACTCAAATTTACTTGCCTCTGAAGCGTGATGACAAGCTTGCTTTAAAGCCATTATTGGACTATTATAAATCTGGACGAACTGAAACACTGGCTTTCTAGTAACTTCTTGAGTCTTAATGAGAGCAAAACTGAAATTATCTTGTTTGGCCCCAATGATCGTAGTACCCATGATTTTGATCTCCAAACATTGTTACCATATAGCACCACCTGTGTTCAGAATTTGGGGGTCTGGTTTGATGACAACCTTAAATTTGATAAGCAGATAAGTGCTGTGGTTAAGTCCTGTTTCTTTCACCTCCGTCTTTTAGCCAAGCCCTTCTTGTCTGCTAAGCACTTTGAGATTGCCATGCATGCATTCGTAACATCCCGATTGGACTATTGTAATTCTTTATATATTGGTGCCTCTCAGAAATGCATCAATCGTTTACAATTAGTCCAAAATGCAGCTGCACGCCTCCTCAAAGGGAAGCGTAAATTTGAACACATTACACCAGTTCTGATCTCGCTTCACTGGCTACCGGTTAAATTTAGAATTGATTTTAAAGTTTTATTATTTGTTTTTAAATCATTGCAGAACCAGTCTCCACAGTACTTATCTGAATTACTTCATCCAATCACACAGTCAAGATAACTCAGATTGGGGGACTCTTAACTTACTGTCCCTCGAACCAGACTAAAAAATAGGGGTGATCGTGCTTTTGCAGCCTTTGGACCCAAGCTATGGAATAGCTTACCGGCTCAAATAAGATCTGCCCAAACTTTGTCAATTTTTAAATCTACTTTGAAAACGCATTTCTTTTCAATAGCTTTTAATATATCTTGATGTGTGTGTCTTATGTTTATATTGTATTTGTATCGTATATATTTTGGCCTTGTTAAGCACTTTGGTCAACGCCAGTTGTATATATAATACAAATAAACAAAGTATACAATACAAATAAAATTGTATTGTATTGTTTGTAATTCTATTTTTCCCTGACAGCTTTTTACCTATAGGATTTTATATATTTTCTTCAACAGCTCATATGCATATAGAATGGTGCATAAAACAAATTCATAAGTAAGTAGGGGTTTAAATAATAAACCAGCTCAATACTTAAGTTAGATTTAAGGTTCCATGTGCCTCCTTCTAGCAATTAGCATTTGAATGAACAATGACACAGTGCTGAGGGAGAAAAGTATCTCTCAAGTTTAGTCTCACTCAGAAGATATAGCAAGAATATGAGGGGAGTATCACAGAGTTAACCAATAAGATCTTGTATACCTTACATCATATAGGAATACGATACATTGAATAACAAGTCCACATATGGTCAGTTTCTGGCTAGATATTTGCCCTTATACTGCTTTAGAATAGAGAGAATAGGAGACCATTCTCCATCCTAGCCTAGAGCTCCACATAATGAAGAACACAAGTGAATTAATTGATCAAGTGCTTAGTGCATTCTATTTAAACCAGTAGTGGGCACTCGTGCAACGCAAGCCATGACGCACATCTGAGTGAACAAGACAGAGGGAAGTTAGTGAGTGAAGGGCATAAAAATTTGGAGTCTGAGTCTTCTGGAGTGATAAGAAAAATCAAATATGGTGGCATGATTAGTCATGATGTCACATGCATGAGCCAGTGAGATTTGAGGTTATTGATGCATCACCATTTGATTTGGGCTTTAGAAACAGAGACATTCTTCAGAAAGTTTGGAAAGACATGAGGATGAGTAAACAATGAAAGAATTTATATTTCTAGGTGAACTATCCCTATAAAACTAGGCATTGAAGAAATAATGCTGGCACTTATGAATGACCTTTAACCCCTCAATCTCACCACTTCTCTGATACTGGATTCATATCTGTTTAGTTGATGATTAATGTGATGTTTCTCCTGTCATTGGTTTGTCCTTTAGCACCAGCTGAAGGAGACGCAGAGGTCGTTCCAGCAGAGGATCCAGCAGAGAGAGAAAGATCTTCAGCAGCTGAGAGAGGCTGTGGCGTCTCATAAGGTGAGTCTGGAGAAGAAGAGAAGTTTGAGACGTCTCAGTCAGGACTCACTGAAGCCACTGTGTGATTGTGATGTGTGTCCTAACAGCGCTCTGCACAGACAGCAGTGGAGGACAGTGAGAGGATCTTCACTGAGCTCATCCGCTCCATTGAGAGAAGCCGCTCTGAGGCGACACAGCGGATCAGAGATCAGGAAAAGACTGCAGTGAGTCGAGCTGAAGGACGACTGGAGCGACTGGAGCAGGAGATCAATGATCTGAGGAGGAGAGACGCTGAGCTGGAGCAGCTTTCACACACACAGGATCACATCCATTTCCTGCAGGTAACAGAGATCTAGAAGAACAGGGTCATAGTGGACTTGAGCAAGAGACTCACAGAGAAACATTTCATGAGAGCAGAATGAGCCGTCGACTGAAGTGTTGATCTGTGTGTTCGGTTATTATATCATCATCAGTCAGACTCTCATCTGATCTTCTTCTTTTGAAAGAGACGCACTTACAAATGCAGTTCAGCTCTGGAAATCTCTTAGGAAACTTTTTTCCTGAAAGATATATTGAGCTTCCAGACAGCAACAGCTCAAAACTTCACTAATATTTAAACACTTTTTTTTATAACAATGTGAAATCCATGAACTTGATGGCACCAGTTTCACTACTAAAGATCAACAAGAACCACATAAATCTGACAGTAGTGCAGGTTATTGATGAAGTGTGGAGGTGATGAGCTTTGATTTCTGTTTTCTGTAGAGTTTCCAGTCTCTCTCAACTCCTCCTGAATCTACAGACGTAAATGACAATCCCTTCAGTTCTCTCTCCGCTTTTGATGGCGTGTGAGAAACTATCCGTCAGCTGAGACATAAACTGGAGGATTTCTGCAGAGAGGAGCTGAAGAAGATCTCTGACAGAGGTAAAGTCCTGGAGATTCATCAGCTCTCAGAAATGATCCTCCATCATCTCATATCATGTAGAAGATCATATTAGAAATGTCTTAGGAACGGATGCAGGGATCATTTTCTCTCAACATGATAATCACACTCTTCATGTCTGTTGATTTCCACAGTCACTTTCACCAACATTCCCAGAACCAGGAACGACTTCCTACAATGAAAGTCACTAAGAAAACAAGCAGAAAAACTCACTGAGTGTCTTCATGTTCTTCCTGTAGAAAGAAAACATGATAGAAGAGTTTTATAGTTGATCATGTAAATCAGTGTTTCTCAACGGGGGCGTTCGGAGAACATCGATGTTCTAGGGAGCCGTTTGTTTAAGGCCCGTAGACGTGTAGCGCCGTTCACATCCGGTGTTGACAGAATGCAACCTGCCAGTTTACACCAGTGACCAGAATAGACGGTGTATCATTTCCATTGCAAAGACTATTTACTTCAGTGTCTCTTTCAGCTTTCTGTAGCGCAGCTGCCGAACTTCCAGTGAAAACAATTTCTGCGTTTATCATTCAGACACAGTATAACATGTTTTTTCTTGTTTTTGTTTTCAATATAAATGCTTCTTGTTTGCTTACTGGCTGCAGCTTGTGATAATCTACATAATTAACGATTCAGTGCCAAATTTCTAAAGCATTTATAAAGCATATAAAGCAATATAATTTTTATTCACTTGGCTTTTTTTTATCCTTGGGAAACTAATAATAATGATATTTCCAATTGTCTATCCAGTCAAATCTGTTATGTGGCATTCAATGACATGCTTCTGAAATGATATATAGGTGAATAATGATAATAATAATAATATACTCCAAATTACATATTATAAATAAAAATATATAATATACACCACCAATCAAAAGTTTGGCGTTGGTAAGGTTTTTTAATTTTTTGAAAGTATTCTCTTCTGCTCACTAAGACTGCATTTATTTGATCCAAAATATAGTAAAACAGTCATATTGTGAAATATCTCTCATTTCTGACCTGAAGGTGACATATTATGCCCCTTTTCACAAGATGTATTATAAATCTATGGTGTCCCCAGAATGTGTCTGTAAAATTTCAGCTCAAAATACCCCCCAGATCATTTATTATAGCTTGTCAAAGTTGCTCCTTTTTGGGTGTGACCAAAATCACGCCGTTTTTGTCTGTGCCCCTTTAAATGCAAATGAGCTGCTGCTCCGCCTCTGTTCAGGAGAAGGCCGATCCTTTACAGGAGCTTCAGATACTCCAGCAATTACAAACACGAATTTCAGTCAAATCTCAGAAATAACCAGTAGTGGAGTGTAGACTTACAGAGAGACTCAGGAAGAGATAGAAACGTCCAGGTGTAGTCTAAAAGTTACAGAGTTACATCGATTCATCACATCGACTTGTATGTAGAGTCATGTTGAACTTTTACACAAGCTGACACAGTTCCCTGAGGTCTTTATAAGACAGTTGTGTTAATTTTTGTTCAAATAGTGTTCAGTGCTCGTCTGTGCAGCAACGACAGAACAGTTTCATGCTTTGCTCGAACTTTTGCCATTGTGTTAGAACTGGTTACACTGTTGTCGCTTGTGAAACCAAATGGCGGCGCCGTGTGTGGAAACGTGCAGATTAAGGGCCGGTAATATTATAATAAGAACTTCTTCCTACGTCAGAAGGGGAGAGAAATCTGATCGACTTATTTTTTGACATGCTTGCAGAGAAAGGCTCACTAAAACAAAGTTACTGGGTTGTCACTTTTCAGGTTTGGTAGATGCACAGGGGACCTGATTATAGCACTTAAACATGGGAAAAAGTCAGATTTTCATGATATGTCAACTTCAAAAAACCATTTTCTTTTTGAATATATTTTAAACGTACAGTATGGAATTTTTTTCTCCACTAGGGGTCGCTAACCTCTTACAACAGGGCTCCAGACTAACTTTTCCACTGGTTGCACTGGTGCTACCAACTTTCTCAGTTGGTCGCACCAGCATATGATTTGGTCGCACTTTTTTTTTTTTTTTTGCTACATGCCATGGGATTAATCAATGCATGCTGATGAATAGTGGTCTTAATCTGCATACCCTAGTTTTGCACTGATGTAAAAAGACCAAGCGGCAACATTCTGATCTGAAAAATGAAGCCTACCCGGAAGTGCGAAAAACTGCAATACATCGAAAATCCGCTAGGGGCAGGTTCCAAAAGGGAGCAAATGTCCATAGCCCCCATGTTAAAATGTCCGTTTTCACAGCATAAATTCATGTTTTTACAGGTTGGTCCCATGGACTTTTATTGTATTTTTCGATAGGTTCCGAGTGCCTGACAACCATGAGGGCTGTGAATTTTTTTCTAACTCGTTAGTTTAGATCGTATTTAGATTAGGGCTGTCAGTTAAACGCGTTATTAACGGCGTTAACGCAAACCCATTTTAACGCGATCAATTTTTTTATCGCGAGATTAACGGTCTTTTTGGCCTAGCAAACTTTGTAGTTTTTTCACATGCTTTTGCAACAGGACGCGGCATGCGCGGCGCTGCTCTATGAAACCCATTCATTTCAATGGCTTGCGCCGCGCGAGGACGTTTTGTTGCTTCGTCGACCAAAGCGCAAGCGGATCTAGCTAGACCGGAAACAAAACAGCAGGCACGCGTACACACTTGTTTGGGCTTGCGAGCCGGCCAAATAGTAGGTTAACGTTACGTTTTGAGTGGATGACGAGCGCGAGACGCCGAAATGGATGCCAATAAGATTCTGAATGGAAAGTTTACTTTTAAAAAGTTGCCAAATGGTTCCATTGACTAGACCAAAGTGATCTGTGTGTTTTGTCGTTGTGAACTGAGCTATCATCATCGCAGTACGTCCAGTCTGAAACACCTCTTGATGATGGCCACACACACACACACACACACACACACACACACACACACACACACACACACACACACACACACACACACACACACACACAGCTGATGCGAATTCTCCAAACCCTCGTCAGGATTTCTTTCACCCTTTTATTGATGGACAGTGTTACATTGTGTGAGAGATTATTTGCTCAAAGTGAGAATGTTAGTGTGAAATTGAACACAGTATTGCCAATGTTGTTTTCAATAATAAAAAAATCTGCACAAAGCAAGCCAATCCGCTTTTTTCATGTTGATAAGAGCATTAAAATGAGAAAAAAAATAATGGGACAAAAATAAATCAAGAGACATTTAGAATAGATAAAAATGTGCGATTAATCGCGAGTTAACTATGACATTAATGCGATTAATCGCGATTAAATATTTTAATCGTTTGACAGCACTAATTTAGATATAAAATGTATGACAATAAGGGCGTGGTTAACTTTGATTGACAGCTTGATTGACAGCTGACAAGGCAGCGCCACGGAGGACAACATAAGAAGCGCCATTTTTTAATACAGTTGACATATAATACTACTGTTTCTGTATCATGAAATGTAGTTTTAAGAGTTTTTCAGGCGAGAATGTAGTTGTTTAAAGCTCAAATCTGTGGTTTATTTATAAAGATTTATGAAAATTGTATCCAGTTGTGAGATCCAGCGATGACCGGGCGCTCGGTGTTCATGTACCCCGCCTGGAACAGCCTTTCCTCGGCTAGTCGTTCTGAGGTTTGCCGCGGACTCTGGCGTCTCTGTAGTGGTTAAACATGAGATATAATTCGTCTTGTGTATATCTAACGGGCGATTTTTGGTCTTGTAAATCTATAATTTGTTCCCTGGCCAATCGTTTTGGCTGAGGGGAAGTTTCATAACTTTATAAGCTATTTAACTTTACCGTTGTATGGTTAGACTAGATCGAGCGCTGACTTTGTATGTTTGACTGAATTGTTTGCTTTATTTGTATATCTTCTTGTACCTTTACCTTTTACTTATACTTTTATAATAGCTAATATTGATAAAACTGAAATTTAACAAAAAGAGACTGGGTTGAGTTTTGTCATTTTAAATTTTAATACAACGAATATGATCTGTAATGTTGTTTACTGCAACATCTGTTGTTTAGTACAAATGCACATATTGCCTGGACCATATTAAAATGTTTAATATTTTTATATTATATTTAAAACGAAAAGAGGCAGGTTTGTGTTTTATATTTTGTTTTGTTTTTTATAAATAGGCAAACGTTATGTGCAGTGAATATAATCAATACGCGTTGCCTGAACCACATTTGTGTGGCTATAATGTTTAAGATTTCTTTAAATGAAAACAAAAAGTGTTAGTATGGTGTTTTATAACATATTTCGTTGCCTAAAATATACACAGAGATAACCGGAGTAGCAGAGCGAGCTGAGCAGAGGTGTCAAGTAACGAAGTACAAATACTTCGTTACATTACTTAAGTAGAAATTTTGTGTATCTATACTTTACTGGAGTAATTATTTTTCAGACGACTTTTTACTTCTACTCCTTACATTTTCACGCAATTATCTGTACTTTCTACTCCTTACATTTTAAAAATAGCCTCGTTACTCCTATTTCATTTCGGCTTGTTTTCATTCCGGCTTGTCGTCGTTAAAAAAAAATTTGGCCAATTACACAAACGGTTAATAGATCTGAGTCTCGCCTCCTGAACACACATCGCTAAACTGATTGGCTTTGTGTTTTCTTTTCTTTCTAACTTGTGAGAGGCTGTAGTCACATTTGGTTGTGCGAAGCGCCAAAACTCCTCCGAGTCCTAAGGAAACCTAGATGCGGTAAAGGCGGGTATACACTGTGCGATTTTCGTCCGATTTTGAGCCGAATTCTGACTCGTGCGACTCTTTTTCGGGTCGGGCCGATTTTCAGCTTTGTCGTGTGTCGTTTGTCGTACAGTGTTCGTACAGTGTACAGGGGGGAAAGAGAGGCGATTAACCTCTCACGACCGGCAATCGTATGGTCGGATGAATTTCTGGCATGTTAGAAATTTTGGTCGCTCCTCGTGACTATATCGCACAGTTGAAGCAGTGATAAGAACCGATTGCTCTAAACTCTGTGTTTTTTCCCTCACTGCGCCTGCGCGAAAACATTTCATTGCAGCAAAAAAAAAAAAAAAAAAAAAAACGAAAAAAACGAAAAAAGGGAGATCTTTAAGTTCTGTAGTTCAAAGCTACAAATTACTGTTGCTTACCTCCAGTTTGTGTTGCAAAATGGATTAACCATTACCCACTTCTTCCAAGCCACTTGCCTCTTTTATTGTTAAAAAATGTTTTTGAAATAAAGCTGTTTTTAATTTTCATTGATGAATTATTGCAGTGTTCGGACATATTATAGACTGTTAATAATTAATTATATGTATATAATTAATTGTAATCGACCTAAATGTTTTAGACCATTTTTAATGAGGAGAAGTATAAGCTTCTAGCCTATGTAATATTTTATTATCCTCACAGCGCGTTGGTTATGCGGTGATGCGCTATGAAATTGTTGCGTGGCAATTTAATTATAGCCTATCACTTTAATAGCCTAGGCCTTCCCTAATAATAATAATAATAATAATAATACAACAATACTAGCCTACTAATAATTTAATATATAAATTGGAAATGCTAAACCTTCTTGATATTGATAGCTGATGCTTGTTTCGACAATATCTCTGGATAGGCTAATTATGATATCATCCATAGGCACAACCCGGCACGAGGATTTATCGCGCTGATTCGCGCATATTTCACACGCATAGTGTGAGCAGTCAAGTCGCAGCTCGACGTTCGGACCGTACAGTGTGAGCACATAAATCCTGAGCTTTGGCTTTACATCGCATGCGATCTACTCGTTCAGTGTGAGTAGGTTCCTTGCTGAAATCGCACAGACATCGCACAGTGTATGCCCGCCTTAAGCGAGGGAGAAATCAACAGTTCTGTGCTCAATACACAGTTTGTTTGTACAGTATAAAAATCATTATGTCTATGGAAAGTCCCCATAAAACATGAAAAAATAACATTGCTTGGTCTGTTGAAGGCTGGTCTTGTTGAAATGAGAGGCCTGTTGATCAAATCATCCCAGTCTCATCAGCTGGACTGAAAGAAGTTTCAGTGCTCTTAGGACACTGAAAACATGGCTCAGAACAATGGTCACAAGTGACACTTGACAGTATTGCTGTGTGTCGTGTCCAACAGGACAAACTAGACAGTACTGATGTGAAACATATGCCAACAGTTAATTTCTGTTAAATGATTAGTTCACTTAGTTAAAAATGAAAATTCTGTCATCATTTACTCACTCTCGAGTTGTTTCAAACCAGTTTCTTTCTTCTGCTGAACACAAAAGAATATATTTTGAAGAATGTCGATAACCAGACAGTTGATGGTAGCTGTTGACTTCCATAGTATTTTTTTTTTCCTACTATGGAAGTCAATGGGGTCCATCCACTGTCTGGTTATCGACATTCTTCAAAATATATTCTTTTGTGTTCATCAGAAGAAAGAAATTCATACAGGATTGAAACAGTTTGAGGGTGAGTATATGATTTTCAGTTTTAGGTGAACTATATCACTTTAATGAAAGATGCAGACATGTGTTTGGCTTCTTCAAAAAGCAAGGAACAAGACAGTATTGCACTATTGCATTGCACTATGAGCGGAGTAAAGTTAAGTCTCTGTTAAACTGCCACCATGTCTTTATTAGTTATTTGTAACATTACAGAATTAATTAATTTACGTATTGTTAAGGTCAATATAGACTAAAAACCTTAATACATTATCCTATTAATTTCCTGATTCCTCTTCTTATTTAGCTTATTTATTTAGAAAATTAATTTTCTATGGGCATATATACGGCTGAAACAGGTAGCCTAGTGCATCATCCCAAATTTTTCAACATCAACATTTTAATATAATTATATAATTTCGAATATGGCCTTTAGAAAAATGTGTTTTTTTGAGGAGCTGGGGTAGTGCACTATATAGGGCCCTGTGGTGCGGCCTAAGCTTTTGTCCTTAATGGCATTTTTTTCCTTACATTACTTTTACTTTTATACTTTAAGTAGTTTTGAAACCAGTACTTTTATACTTTTACTTGAGTAAAAAGCTCGAGTTGATACTTCAACTTCTACAGAAGTCTTTTTAAACCCTAGTATCTATACTTCTACTTGAGTAATGAATGTGAATACTTTTGACACCTCTGGAGCTGAGTGACGCGCGCTGCGTCAGGAGGTGGGCAGGGTTAGGATTTCCCAAGAATTTCCAAGATGGCGCGGCCCATACCCCCCATAAACGGCTTCAAACCCGTTCTTCAGGAAGTCTATGGGTGACGTCACAGACGCTTTGTCCATATTTTTTACAGTCTATGAAAAAGACTGACAGTGACACAAGACCTCATGTTAGCAAAATCTTTTAATCTTTTAACTCTCTCTCAAAAAAAAAAAGTATGTTCTTTAATGTTTGATTATAATTTTACTGTCTTCACATAAGGATGGGAATTGATAAGATTTGATCAATATCAATGCCACTGACGATTCTGCTTATCGATCCGATTCTTTAACGATTCTCTTATCGATTCTTGATAGCACTGTGTGGAAAAATGTAGTCATATGCTTTTCAAAAAACAAGTGGTTTTATTTATTTTAAAGTTTAAGCTTGAGTAAGCAAACTGTAGCCTACTTTTTATGTAATTTATGTAATAAATAGAACCTTATTGTAAAGTGTTACTGATTAGTTATACACCGATTCAGACGTCTCCTGAGTTCAGTGTTGGAAAGATCAGTTGTTTTTATGGACGTGTCATGCGCATTGTGTGATTATCCGAGCAGTTGGACATGGACATCCAAGATTTCTGTCAACACAGAAAACATTTCATCACTGGATAGTTTTTTTCGTTTATTTAAAGCGTGATTTTATGTCAGATGAATGTCTGGAACGCTTTTCAGAGAAGATAAGGCCACTTATTTAGCACAATTCACGCGACCGGGTGTCTCTCTCTCTCTCTCTCGTTCTTTCAGTTAAACATGCACCCTGTCACAAGCGCAGCAGTTCAGTGTTGCCAACTTAGCGCCTTTGTCGCTATTTTTAGCGACTTTTCAGACCCCTTTAGTGACAATTTTTTTAAAAAGCGACTAGCGACTAATCTAGCTACTTTTTGAACAAACCTCAGTAACCTCCAAATGTTGCCAGCATGAGTCCTGCGAGCGCGAGATATGCTTTCTCCTTGCCGTCACACACCTCTCTGCGTCTACCCTGTTCAGTGAATGGCTGAGGGCAGCAGCACGGCAGCTTAACAAACATGATTGAGCAGTGTTGTTTCCACGGATGGACTTATCACTTATCTTTTGTTTTATATTTAAAGAATTTAGTTTGACCATTTTATTTTCCTTTCTTTTCTTGTGCTTATTACTTGTAATACGCACTATCATAGAGCTTTAGTTCACCCAGTTCCCGAACTCTCTCAATTCAGATAATTTTACACATAGGCCTATAAAAAATAGTCATTCAATAGCTACTCGTTCTATTGTCTGACAAAAAAATATAGTAAATGAGAACAGCTTTATTGGACATTCGGCTATATAGCCTATATTATATTATATTATGTTATATTAAAATACAGTATGTGAGCATGATTTTAATGAGAAAAAACATTAGGCAGGCAGAACGCAAGTACGCCGCGATGACGTCATGAATATGCTAATTGACGTATGACGTCATCTAGCGACATTTAGCTACTTTTTAGGTAGGCGTTAGCTACTTTCCTTTGAAAATAGTTGGCAACACTGCTCACAGGTCAGTTTATAAGACAATTTAAACTTGTGAGGTAACACAGCGCTGTTTCACTTGGTCTAACATTAGGCTACACTATCACACTAAACTGCATTTGAATGTGTTCAAATGTATGTGTTAGTTTGTCTGTATGAGACTAGCAGTGAGCTACATCAACATTAGAATAACATACAGATCATATTATAACATTTTATCATTGTTGAACTATATAACATTGATTAGTTTTATGTAAATGTGCTCACCTGTTTAATAAAGTACATTTAGAAGCGGTCGAAGTCTCGGACGTGGAGCTCTCGTTTATATACTGTCTGTGGGAGCTCTAGGAATCTCGAAAACACCGCGCTGATATTGATTCTCGTTTTAGTTCTCTTTTTTTTATCCAAAGTCTGCTTGCCATGGTCCATAATGTTTGAACGAAACAACAACAGCGTGCAAATATACATTGCGAACTACATTGTCCACGTCTGTCACCCTTGGTTACTATCAGAGGGCTCTGGTTCATAGCTCTGGTTACCATGGCAGTACGAGTGGAAACCAGAGACAACGCGGATATGACGCCATTGACTGCGACAAAACGGAAATAAAGAAACGTCCCGTGTCTTCGATTAAATAAAAATTTCTCCTGGTTTGAAAGTTGTTGGAAACAGTCGGGATAATGTAAGTACACAACTAAAAAAATATATAACATAGATAGTGATTTTTGCTATTTTTAAAGCAAAAAAGATACATATTGTGCCTTTAAAATGTAAAATATAAATGTGGAATGTGTGGAGGTGATTTTTATCTGGATTTTTTAATGAAATTAAAGATTGAAATAGAAATATGAACTGAAACATATAAATGTTAGATATTTGAAATTATTTAAAATAAAATTGTTTATTAAGATTGTAAATATCTTTACTGTCCTTTATTTATTTATTTATTTTATTTATTTTTGTGTCTGTGCGTATTTTGCACATTTTCAAAGTGGGACAGAGAGTATAACTAGCTAACAATCTAAAAAAGCAAGATATGAAATATAATTGACTCGTGACTTTAATAAAGATGTAAATCAGGATGTAAACATCTTCTAAATCGAATGAATAAATAGCTTATGATTATTTTTCACTGAATTAAAAACCAATTAATTTAGAGGTAAAATCATAGTAGTAAAAAGCTTCAGGAAAGTAAAAACAATCTGAAATCTCTTCTGTAAAAATTCCACTATGGATTTATCCTAAACAGGATTTTGTAACAAGTCTCTTTATTAACCTTTGAGGAAACAGAAATGTAAAGCAATCTCAAGATTGTCAGAGGCTACAGCACTGAAAGTCACCAATAATAGGCCTACAATGATTAAAAACTTTGTAAATCAAAGTATTACACTCATCGTTTAATCAATTTAATGGATCCTTGCTTAAAGGGGAACTGAAACGAAATAGGAAGTAAAGGTGATATAACAGATGTGTTGTCATTGCCATTTGTGGTAGGACACTTAAAACTGCTGAAGTAGTTACAAGGGGGGAAAACAGTGATGTTAGTTTGTTGTTTTGTTACTAGGGCGCAGCCATCTTGAGCTTCAATGGTCCATAACGTCACTGGCATGATAGAGCTGCTCTTTTGATTTGAGTGGTAGACTGATCAAGACCAAGTCGAACAGACTCAAGCCTGAGGGAACATCTTCTGTCTTTGACTTTTCTGGCTACAGTGCATGGCAAATCGACAGACTGACACAGGGCAGCATCACCTCTAGCACTGTTAGCTGCAGCGAAAGAGCGCTATAACCTGTTTGAAAATTGACTGTGGCCACATAAATGTGACCATGGCGGGTCCTGTAAACAAGTTCCACTCACTCCTTAGTTGTTATTGTGATGTTCACCTTCACTGTAGATCACCTTGCTAAATTAAAGGGATAGTTCACTTTGAAATTAATTTTTGGTATGTTTTAGCTTACCTCAAAGGCATCCAAGATGTAGGTGTCTTTTTTTCCGGAGTAGTTTCAATTTTGATATTTTTAGGTCAAACCGTTCTTGTCTGTCAGTCATATAATGCAGGTCTATGGTCACGGTCTCAAAACAGCATGGACAAAGTCCAAATTAAACAATTCCCCATCGTCCAAATTAAACAATTCCCCATCGTAAGTACACATTGATGTCTTAAGACACGAAACGAGCGGTTTGTGTGAGAAAACGAACAGTATTTATATAGTTTTCGTCCTCTTGTAAACACACACACCCAAATGATCAGAGGACGCGGGTGCTTCGGTCTGCGCAAGCGCCGGAAAGCGACGGAAAAGGTCAGAGGGCGCGGGCGGTTCGATCTGCGCAAGCGCCGGAAAGCGCGCGTGTACGTCACTCATTGTTTACACAGAATAGATTGTAGGTAAGACGGCTAATCGAAATGGTTCTAATTTGCGCTTATCCAGGATGTTTAAACCGACGTTTAAAAACGTCAGGATGTTTAAAAAAAGAAAACAATTACGTATGCTCGCGAGATTACACGAGATTATACGAGATAATTTCCGGCGCTTGCGCAGATCGAACCGCCCGCGCCCTCTGACCTTTTCCGGCGCTTTCCGGCGCTTGCGCAGACCGAAGCACCCGCGTCCTCTGATCATTTGGGTGTGTGTGTTTACAAGAGGACGAAAACTATATAAATACTGTTCGTTTTCTCACACAAACCGCTCGTTTCGTGTCTTAAGACATCAATGTGTACTTACGATGGGGAATTGTTTAATTTGGACGATGGGGAATTGTTTAATTTGGACTTTGTGCATGCTGTTTTGAGACCGTGACCATAGACCTGCATTATATGACTGACAGACAAGAACGGTTTGACCTAAAAATATCAAAATTGAAACTACTCCGGAAAAAAAGACACCTACATCTTGGATGCCTTTGAGGTAAGCTAAAACATACCAAAAATTAATTTCAAAGTGAACTATCCCTTTAATCCGACATCGAGAATGCTATTCAATATAAGCAATATCCAAGCCTCACCTGCAAGATACTTGTTACTGTGATTTCAGCCGCTTTCAAACTGTAGGAGAGATGCGGCGGCGCACCTTACCAGTTTAAATTTGATGAGCGCACACGGCTAAACGCAATTATGTACAGACAGCCAGCTGTCACAGAGCGTGCACTAAACTAAATTCTCTTTATCTTCTTATTGCATGTACAAGATTCACATAAACAGTTGGTTTTGTCTTTAGTGAATGTAAACATCTGTAAGAAATTGTGTATGTGTATTCAGTATATTCTCGATCCCTTCATTACTGTAGTTCTTAAAGTGACAGCAGTCTATATAAGAATCAGTATACATTTCATTCATACAGTGAAGAATATGCAGTTTTTATTATTTCAAATAATGGTTCGAATGTGTAGCCAACTGGATTGGCAGGAAGTCTCTGTCCATACTGTCAAAATCAGTCAGTGCAGTCCGAGTAGCAGTAGAGTGGTACCATGCCAGTGACGTCATCGAACACGGCTGCGCTCTGATAACAAAAAATTTAAATTTCAGTATTGGGGAAAACTTCATATATTCATATATACTCCTTTAATTAAAGTATCGATATCTTTTGAAATATAATCATACTGACCCCAAACATTTGAGTGGTGTCAATACAATAATAGGCCTAATTATAATAATTTGCACAGGATATCTGGTAAA
Organism: Abramis brama; assembly: GCF_963993115.1. Lineage (NCBI taxonomy): Eukaryota > Metazoa > Chordata > Actinopteri > Cypriniformes > Leuciscidae > Abramis > Abramis brama. The sequence continues at coordinate 27,652,093 of NC_139966.1, read as the reverse complement.
CTGTACTGAGACACTGTTGATATATTGAACATGAAGAGTTCAGCTATAATAAAAGATCAGACAGATTCATAATTCCTGATTCTGATGTGTTTTCTCTCCATCAGATTCCCATCAGCTCACTCTGGATCTGAACACAGTGAATAAATACATCCGTCTGTCTGAGAGGAACAGAGTGATTACTAACACTTTCCCAGAGCTTCAGCCGTATCCTGATCATCCAGACAGATTTGATGATGTGTATCAGGTGTTGTGTAGAAAGAGTGTGTGTGGACGCTGTTACTGGGAGATTGAGTGGAGTGGAGAATATGGTGTGCATATATCAGTGTCATATAAGGGCATCAGCAGGAAGGGACGGGGTGATGAGTGTGTGTTTGGATCTAATGATCAGTCCTGGAGTTTGTTCTGCTCTTTCTACAGTTACTTTTTCTATCACAATAACATAGAGACTAAACTCCCTGTAAAGCCCATCAGCAGGAGAATAGGAGTGTATGTGGATCACAGTGCAGGAACTCTGTCCTTCTACAACTTCTCTAACACAATGAGCCTCATCCACACAGTCCAGACCACATTCACTCAACCGCTCTATCCTGGGTTTAGAGTTTGTATTAATGGATCAATGAAACTAAACTATTACTTTTCTGAAGACTCAAAACTTGAAAGGATAAGGACAAAGTAGTACTATATGTAGAGATTGCAGTAGATAAATTATTACTATATTATGAATAAATAATTAATAATCAGTTTAATTAATCAGATTAATAATCCTCCAGTTTTTCGCGATTCCGCGATCGCTGAATACAACGCAAAATCAACAAAATGTCGCATTTTTTTGCAATCCTGCATAATTCCTAATTTCACTAAAATGAAAAAGACCTCACAAAACATTAAATTATAATCACCCAATTGAAATATCTCTAGTTTAATTAAAGTTTCAATGCATTTTTACGTGGATACAGATGTTGCAGGAAAAGGGGAAACTCCTTTTCCTCGATTTACTGAAGCCTATAATGTAAACGCATTTTGCAGCTGCACAGTGAGTGTCTGGCTCGCTCATTGGCTGTGCTGCGGCAACTGCACATCCAATGGCGCGGGCGCCTCTGACGTGTGCGCCAATGAGCTAGCATCACGTCATTACACGTCAGAGCCCGCCAAGGGGGCGCGGCCTTAGCCCATATTATTCTTTTACTGTCTATGATATATTTAGTCCCCGAAAAATGCCATTTTAGCAGGTTTAACGACTGAAGCAACAACTTGCCAGGTTACTATAGTGTGGCCGGCTACGCAATACTCGTTCCCTACTCTCAGGGAACCGAGGTACGATAGTAACCGAGTAGGTCCCTTTCGAACGGTCACTTCGTATTGCTAGCTATACACAGTGGGGACGCCATGCAAAACGCCGCACTATAAGTAACTGGTTGCCTACTGCAGCTCAGGACCCCTCAACTCAGGATTTACACACAGTTCTACATTATAAATTACTACACCTGCTGTTAATATTTACATAAGTCAGGTAGAAAAATTTCCCGTAGGTTGTTTTAAAAGTTAATTTGATGAGACCAAAATAAACAAGCTTTATGCATTTTGTTTGTGATTTGTGTCATGTATGACTATTGTGCATCTGACATAATACTATTTTGGTAAATGTGATGACCTAATTATAAAATCGCAAATTTTTTCACAAATTTCTGGAAATTACCACCACAAAATCACTCATTTTGATTGCAAAAATCACACAAAAAAATCGTGAAATCCTGGAGGGACTGAATAATATTAATAATTAATGAGACTGGTGACAAAAACAATCTCATACCAAATGCTTCGAATGTCTAATGATGAGGATCAATTTAATGATGTATGTGCAAAACCTACGAAATTTGATGACAGGGTTGCCAGATTGGGTGGATTTGCAATCTATTTTGTGGGAAAAAATGGGTTTGGGTGGGTGGATTGTGCTGATTTCGGATCAGTTCGGTGGGTTTTTGTAGCCGAAACACCGGCACTTCAGATCCTTCTTCCTGCGACCCTCTGTTCAGCAGGCAGTCTCTCACTCACACTCACACACACACACACACACACACACACACTACAGCTCTGGCTGACGTGTCCCCTAAACTCACAACAGATACTCCCTTCCACTACTTTCAGCTCATGTCACGTCACGTCAAGTGGGCAAAATTTAAAAAAGTTACAGGAAGGAGTGGGAAAGAGATCCAGACTTAAAGGGATAGTTTGAAATTAAATTTTGGTTTGTTTTAGCTTACCTCAAGGGCATCCAAGATGTAGGTGTCTTTGTTTCCGCAGTAAGTTTCAATTTTGATATTTTTAGGTCAAACCGTTCTTGTCTGTCAGTCATATAATGCAGGTCTATGGTCACTATCTCAAAGAGCATGCACAGAGAAGTCCAAATTAAACAATTCCCCATCGTAAGTACACATTGATGGCCTAAGACACGAAACGAGTGGTTTGTGTGAGAAAACGAACAGTATTTATATCGTTTTTACCTCTTGTACACAACCACGTCCAAGTGATCTGAGGGCGCGTGCGCTTCCTGGTGTGTGACGTGTGCGCACGTTCTGGCTTAGTCTGCGCAAGCGCCGGAAGTGATTGCTTCCAGGAAGCGTGCGCGCCCTCAGATCACTTGGACGTGGTTGTGTACACTGCAAATACTGCAACGCTGATATCCGTGCTCATTTAAAAGATCTCAAAGATCATGCAGCCACCAAGAAGCATAAGGCAAGGTGCCAGCCAACGGTCAGACCATTTACAGTTAGCAGAGTTGGTGAGTCCAGTAACCCTGACAGCAATGTCCAGAAACAATGAGAACTGCGGATAGCAATGTACATTGTGTGCCACACTGCCATTAATGCTGTTGATGAAAATATTTTTTGTGTAGCTTAGAGTCAGTCATGAACTCACTGCCTCTGCAAAGAGTCGGCACCCCTGTTCTATAATCAACACGATTTTCATGTAATGTTTTTCATGAATATGCATGTTTCATGTTGCTATTTGAAATAATTGAAATGTTAAAGTGGGTTATTTTGTATGTCCATATATCCACTCAATATTTTTAATTTACTGAATGCTTTTGTTCCAAGCGACTTTTATTGACAATAAACAGACTCATTGATAGCCTAAGTTGATCACATTGTTTTCCGTAACATAAGCTTATAGTTTAATAGTAGAATAGTCGGACTGAGGTCAGTGTAGCCAACTTTTGTGTTCATTTGATTAAATATTGTTTCTGAAATTGGATAGACTAAGTCGAAAAGTTTTATTTTAAAGCTTGTTAATGATTTTAATGTGTTTAACTGTGTACAGACATCTGATTAACACCTTTTTTTAAAAAAAGGGCGGATTCACTCTTAACCATATGCAACATAGACGTTACATAAATGTGTATTTAACATTTGATACAGGACATTTTACAGACTTACAGTACGGCAGATGAAACTCTTAAAAAATAAATCTTTCAGATGTGGGTGTTGTATAATGGCATAGATTTTGTCTTTGCTTCAGTCAACACTTTGCATTACGCACATACTGTAAATGCTTATTTTAATAATTTAAATAAACACTTTTACATAACTGAAAATAAATTTATCTATGATTACATGCATTGACAATCCAGAAACCAAAAACACAGACTCCAGAAAAGTGATGATAATAAAGATATCACAGAGTAGATGTCTATTCCTCTTTGTTGCTTGGTCTCTAATTGTTGCAGTCAGTGGAGGTCCAGTACGTTTAGAGAAAACATACAAGATAGATATTGCTGTCCAAATTAAATATTGTCCTAAAGTCTGTCTGTTGCTGCTGTACTGTATGTGCAATTAACAGAACGTGAGTGTGTTTGAAACATATTTGTTTCTTCTTCCTTTAATTTAGAAAATGCAGCAGCCAGTCCTATTGATGCTTGTGGTTTGCAGATCTCCATCGAAGCACTCTTTGTGAGCATTTGTCAGAAGATGCACTACCTTTATAGACAGAATGGTATGTATTAGTAAATGTAAGTGATGCAGATGTAAGTTATGGCAGCTCTTTTGTAATACCATTGTTTTTGCTCTTATTACAGATCGCAACAAAAGGAGTCTGAAGATTAGTCCGAAGATTGCCCAAGAAAATAAACGCTTGCTTCAAGAGATCCAGTAATACAACCAACAACCTGATGGTGACCCTGTGGACACAAACTCAGTTGTGCAGAAACTCTTCAACAAAGCCACAGAGTGCATGATCTGGCCTTGGCAGGAACAGAACACAAGTGTTGTATGAAGATTTAACTTTAGTATCTATTAAAAGTGTATCATCATCAAATTTGTTTATTAATGAATAAAGTTTTCATTCCTTTAGACTGTGTCGACATTATCACCAAGAAGAGGCTCTTTAGCCCTATTCCCATGGAATAAGTATTACCTGGTCATTTGTAATAATTGTGGAGATTGTCTGTGATCTTAATCCCGTTCGAATTGGCCATGTCTGTAATTTGTAAAGTAAAAATTCCCCCGCAAATGACCTACCATATTTTGCCGAACACCAAGGTCCGGTGATGATAATAGTCTCATGCGGATCAGCATCTCTGTGATTTGGCGGGGTCGTTTATAATTTTTTCAAGGTTTTTGTTTCCTGTGCGCCTTTTTATCCATCTTTCACGAAGAATGGAGGCTGTGTTGCAGTGTTTTGATAGTATTTTGGGTGCTAGGTCATATCACTATACACCATACAACTATACAATTTGCAGAAAGAGAAAGCTGAAAACCATCAGAAGAGTATAAACAAAAAGAATGATTAGATTGAGATGAATGACATGTATAGCAGCATTCGGTAAGGAACATTCTTCTGTTTATGCTATATCATACAGCTAGACCTATAACGACAAGACATTTCCAAGCAATAGCCTATTGACATCATATCCGGGAGATAAGTCAGTAAATTCGACATTTCTGAATTACACGAGATCCCCAGATAATACTAATCTAGTGCAAATAGGGATTTTGACCAACAAATTCGACATTTCTGAATTACACGAGATCCCCAGATAATACTAATCTAGTGCAAATAGGGCTTTTGACCAACAAATTCGACATTTCTGAATTACACGAGATCCCCAGATAATACTAATCTAGTGCAAATAGGGCTTTTGACCAACAAATGCTTGTCTCGAGACTGACAGAAGAAAAGCAGATCCTTGTGAAGGAGATGATGCAGCACTGTCAGTACCTTAAGGACTCAGTAGCAAAGGTCCAGTCACTAGCCGCGTTTCCATTACCCTTCAAATTGCACAAATTGAAATTGAAAATTGAAAATACGCCGAATGGAAACACGTCAATTTCACAAAAACTCCCATTTATCGCAAAAAAGTTTTTACATGAGGTGGTTTTTCATGCAATTCAAAAAAGGAATATTTCGCAAAACTGCAATGGAAAGGAGGCGCGTTGTGTTTGGACAGAATACGAGACAGAGCTCTTTATTATATTCATATAAGACAAAAGAATGACAGAAATACTGGAATCTAAACCTCAAATAAATGCCACAATCAAGACCTCGGAGCTGATATGAGGAGAAAAACCCAGAAACACTTCATATGTGCCGCTCACAGTATAAGGGTCTTTCCTTGCCATTAATGCTTGGATAACACACCTACGTTTCCTTCCATTAATAATAATAATGTCTAGTGCGGTACGTGGCTGTGATATATATATATCTATATCTATATATATCTATATATATATATATATATATATATATAGATATATATCTATATATATCTATATATATATATATATATATATATATATATATATATATATATATATATATATAAACTTATCAACGTCCGTTGCCATGATTTTTAGAATGACTTATCACAAGAGGAAAAAATTACGTTTTAGTCAAATAACATCGGTTAATAGAAACACCGTCATTACGCAATAGTTTTTTGTCAATATTTAGAAGAAGAAAAAAATCGCAAGGTTTGCGCAAATATTTAATAGAAATGCGCCTACTGATGGCCACTGTTTCAGTGTGCACACAAACAGGAGGTAAGTGTAAATCAAACTATCTGGCTTTATGCACTTTAAAATTCATAGGTCAAACTATTTTCAAATTAAAGGCAATCATGCTAGTATTTACTCAAGAATTAAGGATAAATGGCCTTCAAAGATTATTTTATCCAATTATGATTATTTTTTCCAATTTGACTTGATTTGATTGAAGAATTGTCTCAACATTATTGAGCTCTGATTAAAGATGGTGTAAGTGTTATTTCAAAAACACTGTTGGACATTGTTGATAATTGAAATCAACCCAAACAAACTCCCCCCTCTCTTCATCACTCCAAAACTCAGCCTCCAATCCTAACAGCCCTGCTCCGAGTCGGTCTCGAACCCCAATCCTCCTGCAAGCCTGTTGAGTGCACTAACAATGACACTAAACACGGCATTCACTAGCAATCGTCAACGTGACTCACACTATGTCCTCCGTTACACACACAATCCAAGAGTGGATGTCTGTTTATCATAGCAGAAGCACAACATAATAATGCTTCACAAAAAATAAAGCACAGATGATAAATGACAAAGAAACACAAAAAAATGAACGTACAGTACACAATAGTAATTACAAACAGGAGTTCATTATAGTTGCCAGCAGCACAACAGCTCCAGTCTAGACACACATGACACTCAAACCCAGTGTTACTCACGTGTTAAGTGAATCAAAGCAACATCCATGTCTATTTTCAGGCCTTCCTGCAGCGCTTCTAATATTAATTTGTATGTTCTCATGTGGTTCCCAAGACAGGGGCCAGTCCTTTTGGCTGAAAAAAATGGCAAAAAAAAAACAAAAAAAACAATTATGCATTTAATAAAAAATAATTGAACAATAAAAATTTAGCATACCAATTAAACAGCTAAAACGGTTTTAGAGATGACTCAGAGATGACTGAGCCATAATTGGTATGCTAAATTGTTACAGAGTTACAGTTATGTCCGAGGCTATCCTTATTTGTCAGGACCACTACCGTCAAATACGATTGACAATTAGCATTATGTGCACGAATATTCAAATTTTTGAATATTCAATGTGTAATTATTATTCGAAAAATAAAATAATATTCGAATTTTACTATGTTGCTTTCCTGGCCGTTAATGCAGTGAATCCATGATAAATCCCAATCACTAACTCGCGGTTATAATTAAATGCACTGGGTGGTGCTGTGGAGCGTGTTTAACAAGTGGATGGTATTTGATCACATAATGTCGTCGTCTGCCTCGTAAAGTTTGGAATTACTTAGATGAAAATGATATTACAAAATGGAAGTACTTTTAATCAAATTAATTAATGAAACTGAGTTATCATAATATCACCACCACAATGAGAAATCACATGAAATCCAAACAGCAGTCGACTGAGGAAAGAGCTCTGTCCATCACTGCATTAACGACTGCAGGTAAACTCAGCTGTAGCGCTATAGTGATCGGATATGATATCTAATGATAGCAAAATGATTTTGAGACATATACTTCCTTTAAGACTCGTTGAGGGAGACCGGTTTAAGAACAGAAAACCCAAAGTGCTTTTAGAAACTTCGCTTATCAAACCGTTATCTTTGTGTCTCTGCAACGCGTTTTCTCTCTTGAGCAAGTGGATATTGTATTTCTCAACATGAACATGAAACAATATAAACACTATAACCATATGCTGAGTGCTGACTCAAGTGCATACGATCTGTACGATGACCGCGCAGTCTGCTTAATTAGCTTCTTTTTTTTTTCGTTCGCACTGCTTGAGCTCAAATGCTTTTGTTCTTTATATTTTTTGTTTACACATATTGTTTAATGTTTTCAACTAAAAGAAAACGTTACGATATATAGTAAGCTTGATGTGTATTGCCTAATTGTAAGCTTGCTCAGAAATGGTGACTAAAAACGGCTTTCTCGTTAAACAATTTAAATAAACGAATATATCAATTTTTATGAGCCCAAATATTCAACTACAATATTTTTGAAAAATGCCCATCCCTAATTAGCAGACAGTTTGGATGGGCGGTATGGTTCCGTTCTGGGCGAGAACTCCCTGCGCATCCATCCAGCCTAGCATGGATAAGAGCAGGGAGAGCAGCAATAACCGCTAAACAAAACCATATGCCAATATCCCCCAAACCCAACTGACAGCGCAATCTGGATGCTTTTGTAGTTACCCGAGTGAGCCAAGGCAACAAGCATGTTGCCAATACCTGAAAAGCTTGAGCAACAGCATGTTACCAACAATACCAGAAAGCCTTAAGCCTTGTTGCCCTTACCTACAGTAGATGGCCAAAACGAGTATGTTGCTAATACCCACATAAGCCATAGCAACAAGCATGTTGTCAATACCCAAAATGTTTAGCTGTAAACATGCATATTGCAATGAATGACATACCACCTGAAATGAAGTGAAAATTGAGATATCAAAAATGAATCAGCTGCTTGCTTGTTGTATGTCCGCAGTCCAGTTCCAGTTTCTTTGAGTGACACCTGTGAGCTAGAGATTTAATTTTCAATTATCTTTTTCATTGGAAATAAGTACTGAAGTACACAATACTGAAGTAATCCTGGTGGAAACTTCCAGTTCACATAGAATTAGCAACACATGTCATTAATTTAGCTGGATGGTTTAATGTAACAAGCGTGACGCTGATGCTTAGATATATTTAGTCACAAATATGTAAATTTGAATAAATTCCAATCACTAGACAAGTTATTTGTTGACGTGCACTGCGTACACTCTCACCTGTCAATGACGTCATAACCTTGTTATACTTGGTTGTAGTTTATATATATATATTAAAAATATGTATAATATATGTATGTGTATATATATATATATATATATATATATATATATATATATATTAGGGCTGTCAAATGATTAATCACGATTAATCGCACCAAAATAAAAGTTTGTGTTCACATAATATATGTGTGTGTTCTGTGTATAATTATTTTGTATATATAAATACACACACATGCATGTAAATATTTAAGAAAAATTTGTTATTTATATATAAAATATTTATATTTATTTATAATACAAATTATATATAATATATATACAGTATATTTAAGCAAATATTTCTTAAATATATACATGCATGTGTGTGTATATATATATATATATATACAAAATAATTATGCACAGTACACACACATATATTATGTGAACACAAACTTTTATTTTGGTGCGATTAATCGTGATTAATCATTTGACAGCCCTAATATATATATATATATATATATATTTTTTTATTCTTTTTTTACACACTACCCCCACCACGACTGAGGCTGATAGAATGGTTACATCCTGATGTTAGCATCATATGTTGAGCACTATAGATCCAATCTTATGGGGGAAGCATCACCCCCAGCTGGAGCAAGCAAGGACACATGGCAACAAGCGTGTTGCTGTAGCCCAGCGGTTCCCAAACTTTTTTTCCTGCGCACCCCCTTCTATGTCCCAACCGGGTTGGCGCACCCCCAATCCCCACTTCAAAAAAATAACGCAACAAAGCTTTGTTTTATCGCCATATAAAGCCTCATGTTTAATCATGCGCAAATAGTGATGTGACATTTGAACCGAGGCGTCGGAGCGTGTGTCGAGAAAAAGTGGGCGTGCCAGATGAAGCCGCGATTCGAGGCTTGTGTTGTTAACGTGAAAATCACGTGACTAATGACAAACGAGGCCTCGGTTTGTGTGGCTACGTCATCGGTTCGGTCTGAGTGTCGCTTCCGGATTAAAGCCGGTTCGAAACTCGCGCCTCCTTGTGGGTGTTGTCAGCAGTAGTAGAAGCAGTTGTAGAGTCAGAGAGTTATAAAACTATCATTGTATTGTGTCATATGTGAGGGCTGTATATTATTACATTATCAGGTTAGTAGTTATAGTATATTATTATTATAGTAGGCCTATATTATAGTCTTGTTATATTAATTAGATAAGATTATTTGGATTGCTCTGGATTTTTGGATCTGGACTGGACTGCTTTTTGATTTGGATTGCCCTTTTGGATTTGTTTGCTTTTTGTGACTCTTCCTTTTTCCTGGTAATGGAGCCAGCAAAAAAAGAGGGAATCCTCCCCTGTCTGGGCTCAACAGAAGCATCAGTGTCCTCATTTGTACCACTGCCATTTTTACGTTCCCCTTCATCCTCTGTTCCTTGTGAAAGGATCTTTTCCAAGGCTAGAGAGATTTTGTCCAAGAAGAGGAATCATCTAAACCCCAACACACTTGAAATAATTCTGTTTCTCAATAAAAAAATCAATTTTTATTTTCCTTCCTTCCGGACTATTCTGTTGCAGTTTACTTTAATCTGTTATCTATAATCTGTTAAATTAATAAATGTACTTTATTACACTCCCTCTAACATAAGCACTGCACTCAACAGTGTCACTGTTGTTGTTCATACTGTCCCTATCCAAACAATTTATGAATAACTAATGAACTGTGAGTGTTACTCTGGACAAGTAAATTCAGACAGAGAAAGATACATATTTTATATTATACACAGTAATGGACAAATGTCTGATCATGTCTTTTTATTATTGCAAATGAAAGGTTACAAACATCAACAGTGAGTACAAAATAAATAAATAAATATTTTTTATTTATAAAAATATTTTTATAAAATATACATTTAAATATAAATATATTTACATTACAAATAAATATTTTTATTTATTAAAGCATTTTTATAAAATCTATATTTTTTAATAAAATAAATATTTTTTATAAAATTAGGGAGGGAGGGAGCGACACTGGTTCAGAATGAATTAATTTTTTGTCTGCTATTTCTTTGCACAGTCGCTAGGTGTCACTAGTGAGCAATGATGAATGAAGCTTCGAGTAATGAACCTTTAGCTGAAGCAATGGCCTGCAAGGTCTCAGTGGTTCAGGAAGCCTCATTTTGCCATCACTATGCGCAAATAACCAGAACACGCATGACAATAACAACATCAACAAAGTTTCAATATAATGCAACAAAGCTACTCACAAGCTTCCACTTTTAAGAGGACGAGTGACAGACACAGGCTCAGTAACAGAAAGCACGGTTATTTTCAGCCGCGTAAAAGAAACATTGCAGCAATATTAAATGATGTTTTCTTAACAAAGTTCGGGAGGAGCACGTTCAAATAATCAATCAATCAATCAATCAACTCATCAAACAATTACCATGTCTACCCTATCAGCATGAGAGGAAGCATATATATATTCACTCTGTCTACTCACCTAACTTCCTTGACAGTTTCAGCATCCCTCCACCACCCCGACTCCTCACTCTTGGCTTGTTCTTTCACAGCCAGGAATACGGGGGGAGTACTCTGGGTTCGGGCCGAATACCGAGCCCGGAGCCCCCTCCTCGGACAGCACGCCAAATACGCATTTATTCTATCTGACTTATTTGTAAGTGTGAACTCGTGAAATGACCGTAAATGACCGTGGAGCTAGCATCATCATCAACACAACGGTTATGGAAATTAGAACGACAGTACGTTGAATTAAATTGCAATGAAGTTACAAACGATCCACAACATTAATGCAGCAAAAAATAGTTTACAGAGTAGGCTACTAAGATCTTTTCTTTTTTTTCAGCCTTTTTCTTGGTTGCTTTTATAAACAGACAACCATTTATTTAACAGTGTCTTTTATAAAAGAGACTATAATATAACTAAAAATTACAATTATGTAGAATATTTTTGTACTTCACTTTTATTTGATCCCATGTTCTTGTGTGGTGACTCTGACATTACAATGAACAAAGTAATTATGCAATTATTAAAATACAATAATATAGTCTAATAAGTGATACAAACATCTAACATGGCCACTTCTAACGGATTTAAATTGTCTGCTACTTTTTGCCAGCCCTCTCTCCTGGCTTTTGCAGACTTTGAGGTGTTCCCTGGCGTTTTGATTAAACATTAAAATTCCGAATAAACTTCGACTATTAGTTCTTGCTCTGCTGAGGAGAAAAACTGTGCGCGCTCTTTGGCCACGCTGAGCAGCCAATAGCAGCGTTGCTGATCAATGTTTCTACTATCGATACATATCCCCTTTTCAACCAGCGCATGAACGCGCAGTTATCTCAGATAACTCAATCCAGCGATACTAATCATATCCAGCAAGTGTGTTCGAAGAACCGAGTTAGCCAGATCATGATTCGCACGATGATATCATCTTGGATGTGTCATTTGATCTCGGATGTAATAAGCAACGTACGAAGAACGAGCCCCTGGAAGCCCAAATTATGTACAAATAAACAACTAAATACTTGAAATCGTCTACTATACTATAATACTATAATCTATGGAAGTTTAATGTTTTGAATGGAATTATGGAAATAAACTTTTCCATGATATTCAAATTTTTTGGAAAGGGTCTGTATATTCCGTCAACTATCCCGAGCATCTTTCACGCTAACCCTGGCTAATCAGGCAGTCCTTTTTAGCTATGGTTCTATCACTGTGTTGAGGTATTTTGAAGTATCGCATCAGAAACGAGTGATGGAAACACCAAAATTAGAAACAAAATTCCTTAATTCGCAAAGAAGTTTTTACGCTCCCTTGAGGTGGTTTTTGACTACTACGAAAACAAGTTAATGCAAATAATGGGAGATGGAAACGCATTTGCCGAATAAATTCTGATGTTGCAAACATTAAACCCACGTGAGGGCTCTTTTTAGAGAACCAAATAATTTGGCTCAGCTCAGTAATAAGAGTCGTTCATTAGGGGTGTAACGGTTCACAAAATTCACGGTTCGGTTCCAATACGATACACTTGTGTCACGGTTTGGTACGTTTTCGATACAGCAAAAAGAAAGAAATGCCAGAGAATTTCTTTTTTTTAATTAAAACTAACATAAAGTATGATAGGCCTATATATTTAATTTTTACTTTGAGCAATGATGGAGCTATAATAGACTCTTCTTAGGAGCATATAAAACAAACCAGCTCCTTGGAAAAAATGAAATGTAGCCTAATATTGTAGTTATAACAAAGGTCTATTTTAGTTCAGATTAACATTTGAGGGCATCAATTTTATTCATAATGTCAAAATAAAACCAACGTAATGTTACTTGAAAGCATTATAGCCTACTATTCCTGCCAAACTTCCATGGATGCAGTTAGTGTTACTACAGTAAATCCATGGTGAATGTTGCAGATCTGTGAAAACTGGATAACTGGTTCGTTCATGGCACAATGTTTCTTCCAGGTTTCCACGCACTGTTTGATCCGTTAATAACAGAGAAATGTGTATGTTTCTCACTAGATCTCGCAGCGATGTTATTACTTTAGTGGCGAATTCAAATGATTTCTTTACTGGATCTCTTAGCGCTGTGTAGTAGCCTAACAGTGTCGCTTGATCAAGATCGGCTCGCGCTGCACTGGTCCAAACTGATAAACGGTCCGTCAACCACACAATAAACGAGTAGCTCAGTTTTGTTTCGCCCATTTGATGTTGGGCAATGTTGTGGTCGCGCCGGCGTGTCTTACATTATGAGTGCGCTTGCCACACGCGCAGCTCCTACATTTGAAATAACGAAATTTTGGTCGGCTGGAAAAATGGTCCAGGTTCGTTCGGTTTGAAAATGCGTAGGCTACTGAACACCGAACCGAAAGCCTTGCACCGAACGGTTCAATAAGAATACGCGTACCGTTACACCCTTATCGTTCATATATATTAGACACAGACATACGTACATACCTGGCAAAATAAAACTACTGCTATCTCTTGGGCTATCTGAAGAAACTCGATTTTCTCTTCCTTTTCTGACCCTTTTGCGCACGTTCTGAAGACGCTCCTCCAGGAAGCCAGTAGCAGGTCTGTGGTATCGACCTGGACTGAACCATGCTTCCTTGTGTTTAAAAAAAAAAGAAAACGGTATTAAAAAGTGCAACACTGGCCCCATTTACATGAGTACATGAATGTGATTAAAGCACCTGTTCCTGGTGGCACACCATCATTACACATTTCTGAACTCTTCCTAATCAAACACCTGATTCAACTCATCAGCTTGTTAGTAGAGACTCCAAGACCAGAAATACATGTGTCAGATAAGGCAGTGCTTCTCAAATCTGTCCTGGGACCCCCACCACTGCACATTTTGTATGTCTCCCTCATCAGACACACCCAATTCAAGTCTTGCAATCTACTAATGAGCTTGTCAGGTGTTAAATGTGCAATGGTGGGAGGTCCCCAAAACATGATCTGAGAAGTGCACATGTGCTAGTGCTGTAACCTTTATGCACAGGTTTAAAAACAGCAATTATTTCATACTTCTAAGTTCAGAAATACAGAAGTCTGTATAAATACAGCAAAATCACATCCCTGTGTTAGACACTGTACTCACATAGCCTTTACTGTTCAACTACTGATGAAGCCAGGGTGACTTTTGTACCTGCACTTGGGCTAAAAGAAACAATTTCATATTTTGAATTTTAACAATAGTACACACCAAGACATTAAAATGTTTTACTTTAATTTGTATTGAAAATGTGTACTCACTTTTCTCCAAAGCGTTCAATAAGATGTGATGTGTAAAGTTAGGGACAGGTGTGGTGGTATGGGTAAGTTTAGGGGTAGGGTTAGGTGTAAGGGACGTGTCAACAGTGTAATTATAAATGTAAGTACAATGAAAAAAACATGTATGTACACAATAAGTGCATTGTATTAAATTAATAATTTAAATGTTAGTACATAGGCTAGTAGTTAAGGCCACCTAATATAAAGTGGGTCCTATTTTTTAATATAACTCTGATTGTATTCATCTGAAAGAAGAATGTATACAACTAGGATGGCTTGAGGGTAAGTAAATCATGGGGTAATTTTCATTTTTGGTTGAACTAACCCTTTAAGGACATTTCAAGGGAACGGCAAAGCGCTGCCAGTACCAACTGGTGTTCATTCACTCAGTTTCAACTCAAATGCAATGCCCGACATTAACGACTCTGGGTTATTTCAGACGGTTATATTCTTTTTAGATAGGCTATTTCTTTTTCAAAATCATTGATGATATTAATAATGCTGCAGTGTTATTTTGTTCTCATGTTTTTTAATGAAAGTTGTTTTTCGGTATGGCTTCGAAAACGCGCAGTGATGTCTGTAATCACTTTGATCACGAATAGGGTTGGGAATCGTAAGAAATTTTCCGGTTTCGATTCCGGTTCCACCAAACGATTCCGGTTCCGGTTCCCATTCATTAAAAAATATTAAAACAACTAATAAAAAAATAGTAAGGGAAAAATCCCAAATTAGTTTAACAGACTGGTAATGACAACAAATTCAACATATTAAGCAATTTTTGCAAAAAATATTATTTTTTTATGAAGGAAAATAAAAATTTCTGCATGCGTCTTGCGGAAGAACACTGTTGCCGCCGGAGCTACTTCTCTCTATTTATGTCTATGACGAGTCATGCAGGCACTGGGCTACTCCGCAGCGGCTGCGATCCGCCAGTCTAAAGTAGGCTATAGTCCGAGTATAAACGCTTATTGCAGGCTTAACGTAGTAATTCAGGATAAGACAAAAACACGGTTTAAAAAAAGGCATTCATGATTCGCTCATTGTATACATTTTGTAAATTCTGAACACAAAATGTTACGGACTGCGTCTTTATGAATGTTTTGAAGCATCGGATGTAATCGATACACTAGTTATTTGAAGGCAGCGACTTTACAAAAGGTGATTTACTCTATTTTGGTTGCCGTAGACATCAGTGTTTATACTCTAATTATGAACTTTTATCTCAGTACTTCTGTGATCATTTGAATATTTGTAACAGAAATATCGATACTGTGTGATTGTAAAGCTGTTTCATATTGACAACTACTCTCTCTGGGTCAACGACAGCGCAAACAGATTTGAATGTTCAGGTGTGAGGTTTTTGTAATTTAGGAATAAGATCACGTGGGTGTTTGAATCGAGATCTTTTAAAGATTAATCGTGCAGCTCTACTGTCTTTACTACTCTCTATCTCTCTCCGTTGATATCTGACGTAAAACGTATTTGAGGAGCGCGAGGGCTTTATTCATTACTATTTTAACCCTTTAAAACCGCACGTATCATATTTGATACATGAGTTTCTAAGACATATATTGAATCAGTGAGAGCAATACTTTCTTTGAAAACCTGTTGTATCTATTTTGATATGTGTATTCTGCCATCTTGTGGAATTTCACTGTACTGCAGGCAGTAGAGGGGTGATTTTTTAGCTTTTCAAAATGGCGGCTGCGATTGGATCAAGCCAGACGCTTTCGGCAGGAAAATAAAAGCTAATTTCAAGTTGTTAAGGTAAAAAATAATATTGGATTGCGCCTGATATAATTAATTTAACACTTTCTGAATTTAAATAATGCATAATTACTTAATAATTTAATCGTTAAATTACAAGTAAATCGTGTTGGAAATTGTGTATCAAATTTGATACTGCAGGTATTAATGGTGCTTTATGTCTAAACAGTAATGTCAAATTGTAGTAATGTTATCTACTTTATGACTACCACAATGCAAACACACACAATATTGGGATGATTCAATTAATGGCAATTAATGACTGAAATGCCATATTAACCCTCTGGGCTTCTTCGCCCGAAAACGGGCGAAAACTTGAACGTTTCGAATTGTTTAATTTTTTTGCTTCATCGGATGGGGGTGAAACTTGGTGACTTTTGTTTTATTACCTATATGAACACACAAAAAAATCAAGGAGATGATTTTGATATGTTAAAGGGTCGTAAAAAAAAAAAGTCACACTTAGCTTCCTCCCGCCCGAAAACGGGCGACATATGAATGGGAAATACGAAAAAAATAGGAAAACTCAGAGAAACTTTTGGTGGTACAAGCTACAGATCAGCCACTGTGCTGAAAAAAAGTGCACAGCAATGAAGGGGTGACACTCTAAAACATCAAGAGTGCAAATAAGACACCCCCCCCCACACACACACACACACCCCCACACACACCCACACACACACACAGAGAGAAATGAACTGGTAAGACTGAAACAGCAAATTTTGCCCCAAACTATCTAAAAATTATATAATCATAATAACTCCAAAACTATAGCAAGGAGAGTCAAAAGGTAGGTATCGTTTGAAAGAACTCTTTTTAAATTTTTTGAAAATATAAATTACATTACATTTGGACATTGTCCTGCCAAGAAACGGCGGATAAAAGACAATATATATATATAATTTTTATTATGATTTTGCATATCTTTCTGATTTGTCATGGAATAACTCAGGAAGGAAATAAGGTAGGAGGAAAATTCTTTTTTAGTGAAGTCCCCCTATGTTAGCTGCATCTGGATAAAATAATAATTTTTGGATAAAGGAATCAAAAGTTACAGCATTTGGAAAAGAGATAGCCTTTTTGTACAGTCTTTGACACCCCCTCATGGGCAATTTTTTCTCCATGAAGAATATCTTGTCATAAAAGCAATAGATTATGTTAATTTTGGGCTCATTTTAATTGTAATAATATGCTGTAAAAAATGAAGTGCCATTTTCAATTATCTGAGAATGTTTCATGAGCTGTATGAGGTTTTTGACACATTGCAGTACATTATTTTATAGATTATGAAAAAAAAGAAATTCTATTTATCAGCAAATAACTCAGCAATACTTAAGAGTTTTTCAAAGTGGATACATTCACTGTAAAGTTCAGACTCTAAGCTTTCAAATGACATCAACTTTGTGTTAATCAAAGCAAGATTTTTGAAAAATATGGTAATAAATGTTTTCGCAGCTAGGTGGCGCCTGCTGGCGGTACACTTGGTTTTAGAGGGATTACTCAGCACTCGTTAGGAGTTAATAAATGTAATTAGATGCATTAAAAAGCTGAGTTCCTAAGCTTTACAATGATATATAATTTGTGTTGTTCCATTCAGTGGTTGCTTAGTAATAAAAAAAAATCTTTCCGAATGGGAATAAATCAAATAAATAAATAAAAAAGCTATAGGCCACCTAAAGCTATAGGCCGCCAAAGTGCATCTTTGCACTTTGTTGGTGCAAAGATGCAAGCATTGCACCAACAATCACTTCTCACATGTGTACTGTGAGAAGTGTAAGGTGCATCTTTGCCTGAACAAAGACAGAAACTGCTATGTTTTCAAACTGTTAAAGGCATAATAGATTTTTTGTATCTAAAATCTACACTGTTGTAAGCAAAACGTTCCCAAAAAGCCTGATGTATCAAATGTGATACAAAAAATATATCATAAACAAAATGAGTTGGCAAAAAAAATTTTTTTTTTATTTTGATTCAAGGCTTAATAAACATCTAATTTCCAAAAATATATAATTTTCTGCCATTTTTTTAATGTGTCAGGCTTTAAAGGGTTAATATGAGGTGAGACGTCGCTATTAAAGGATAAGCTCCCAGCACTTCGCCCAAACCGCGCACCAGAACCGTTTTCGGAACTGAAACTTGGGAATTTCGCACGGTTCCGGTATTTTTTCAAAAACTGGACCGGTTCTCGGTTCCCAACCCTAATCACGAAAAATAAAATTAAGTGCAAAAAATGTGCATCGCTAATCAGTCATATACTTAGCATTATAATGAGAAAAAGATTGCTTGTGGTGCTAATGGCACAGCCTACGGCGCAAATTACATGACAAAAAAAATAGAAAAATAGAAACTCTGTTCAATTTCATTTATTCAAAATTTATTGTTTCTGATGTCACAATTTAGCAAAAGTAAATTTGGAAAAAGGGGAGAAAATAGCAAATATCCATTGATGTAACCGAAAAAACTAACAAATGAACGTCTGGTTTCAATTATTAATTTTTGCATTTGCATTGTATAGTCTGAAAAATTAATTGTTAAGGTTACACGGACCGTGATGCATCATGAAACATTTTATAATCTAATTGTTACCCTCTAGCCTGGCAAGTCAGACCTACATCAAGATGTTAGGTCTGGCAACTCACCATAGACACGGCACAATCCGAGGGGTGGGATAAACGGCTGTCTTTCAAATTCACTCTGCATGCAATAGGACAGCGCTTTAACCAACCAGAGCGTTTTCCCAACAGTGGAGCTAACGTTAGTTGATAGATTCAACTTTTGAATCTGGCCGGCAAAACTACGAACACACCTTCCTTTTTTAAGAATGACTTAAATGCCGTTCTTTGCTCTTTTCTCAAAGAAAAACTTAACTCCAAGTCCTCCAGAGTCGCGGCCAAAGCCGATTCGAAAGAATGTTCGCCAGCAGCAGCTCTTCTTTGTTTTCAAGTAGCAGGGTCGATGATGTCAAATATACAAGGCTTAACAGAGTTGACATTTTTTAGAGTGTATCAATAGTATTGGGAAAGGGCCGACAAAGAGTCGACAAGACCTTGTGTATGATATTCTTTTGGCAATTAGAGATGTGAAAATGAGAGGGGTAGAAATATCATTCATATGGGTTCCAGCTCATGTAGGTATTGTAACAAACGAAAAGGTTGATAAGTTGGCCAAGGAAGCTGTTCAAAAGGAAAACAAAATGTCAATATAAATTTATCCAAGGCGGAGGGTAAAAGTATTGTGTGGCAGGAAACAATTTTAAATTGGCAACAGCTCTGGGAGCAAGAAAATAAAGGGAGGCACCTATTTTCATTGTCTAGTAGGATAACTGACTCAGTTAATATTTGTAAAAGAGAAGGAATGAAATCTGAAACGATTATTTCCAGAATGAGGATAGGTCACACGTTTCTGAACAGCACTTTATTTATTTTAGGAAAACATCAGTGGCTTGTGTTCATGTCAGGAATCTGAGACGGTGCAACATGTTCTGATGTATTGTAGAAATTATGACATCCAAAGACAAGATCTTATCAGAGAATTGTGTGAAGTTGGTTTAAAAGAAGTATCTTTGAAAAGTATTTTAGAAGTAGGGTCAAGCGGGAGGGGAAAACATTGTTTTTTCAAATTTTTATTAGACACTGGGCTATATAGCCGAATATAGTACACTAAGGTGTTAGTTCCATAGATGGCAGCAATGCAACTTTTTGGATGCCGGCTGCCGTAAAATCCCAAAGAAGAAGAATAAGAAAACGTGCAGTGTTGGAAGTACTTCAGGACAGGTTTGGGAACCACTGATCTACACTATACGCAGACAATAATATAGATAATATATTGAAGAGGAGAAGTTATGATTTACCACACTGTCTTCAAATTTCCCTCCAAAAAAGGAATTACATCACGTGATGTTGGACATGTGACTTTGGAACACGTCCATTGCTGATTTATAGGGAGTTTTATAGGGAGTAATACTGTTGACTCTGATTTCTCGGACATAAACAAAATGGATGATTTAATGTAGATGCATGAGCAAAATATTTTTTTAAACCCCATTCTCACAATTTAATGATTATGTTGGACAAATATTTATAAGAAATATATACAGAAACATGCATTTTAAAGCTAATCTGAAGAGCGCTCATACCTGTATTTACTTCCTGTTTTCGGTCGAAGTCCACAGTAGTCTTTTGTCGAGTTCACGCGAGTTGCTTAGTTACCTATGATCACGCGCGTGAACTCGACAATCGACTACTGTGGACTTCGACCGAAAACAGGAAGTAAATGCAGGTATGTGCGCTGGCTGAATTAACATCACTTTTATTCATATCTTTCACATCTACTGCAGTCAGATTCACCGTGTTCACTCTGAAGGAATCACTCAACTGGCTGTGCACTTGTAATGACACATCAAGGATGTTAAGAGGCTAAAAGCAGGTTTAAAACTTGCCCCATTGAAGTCAACAGGGTGCAAATTTTAAAAAGAGGATAACACTGTGTAGGCAACACCGATTTTTGTCGTTGTTCTCTGTACTGACAGCCAGGGCCTGAAATTAACACCTGACCACACGCCAAATGCGGGTGAATTCTGCAATTGGCGGGTAACACTGTCAATCTACCTGCCACATTGGCAGGCAGCCAATGAGAATCGACCCTTCGCGGGGAGTTTGATTGACAGGCGATCTGGCCAATCATAATCCGCGGAATCCGCCTTTTTTTTTTTTGTCCGACAAAGCAGTCAGGAGAGTTCAACGTTGGAGGATTTGAACTTGAAAAAACGGAGTGTACTGAGTAAGCCTACTGACATCTTTCCGCAGTTAAAACTACATTCCTTCTTATGTTCATTCATGTTTAATTGATGCTATAAATTAACTAGAAGGAAGAGATGATCGGTTCAAGAGCAGCTTTAACTGAGGCACCACAGCGATCCGTCAAGACACATTACAGAGCCACAACACGGTATTGTCTAAATTTCTTTAAAAATGACCAAATTTTAACGTTGAGACTTTGTTTAATATCAAAAGTAACCTGGACTGTCTTGTCTGTCAGCGTCTCTGCTGTGCGATGTGTTTTTCATTGCGTGAGATCATGGTTTGGCGTGAGCGCGGTGTAGCTTGTCGGACATAGCAACAGTAACTAAAGGGGCCGCGTTTTTTATTTTTTTATTTTTTTTGCAACTGTTGTTCTTTGACATTTAAACGAAGTCAGCCATTTCGTTGGATTTTAGCTAAAAATGTGGCGGCACATTACTGGAGTAAAGAAAGCATCTGTGAAAGCAGCGCAGTTGTTTCGGAATGTACCAGTGTGATCGGAGATGAGGCCCTTCTCTAACTACGTAATGTGTGAGTTAAGTATTAAACTGTTGATGAGATGAGATAATGCAACGCTGACATAGGCTACAGTACAATGACAGTTGCACAGATGTTGGGAGTTGGGAACCGGTGAGAAAATGTCCAGTAGCCTACCCGGTAACTTTACCAGTAATAACAATATTAATTTAGTTCTGCTTAACGGTTTCTGAACGCTGTAACTAACAGCTGCCCAGCCGTGTGTGATTTGTTTACATAACGTTAGGTCTATATCTGTATTCTAAGAGTTATTATTACTTGTATGGATCTCATTAATAACTTGACAGCCCTTACATGTGTATTCTTACAAGTTAAAGAACAAATGTTTGTGCAATTCCTTTTTTTTTTCACCTTTTATGAGGCCAAAAAACAACAACAAAAAAAAACTGGCTGGTAAAAAGTCACTGTGGCGGGTGGTCAAAAAAGTTAACTTCAGGCCCTGCTGACAGCACTCCAAATTTACAAAAAAATGAGCTCAATGTTAAAATTGACCGGAGTTCTCCTTTAAGCTAACTCAAGTCAGCTCCTGAGACGACTATATTAACTTTTTTCCACTCTATCCCGCTCACAACTGAGCTCTCAAGCCTATCAAAGCATGCTTCATTGATTTGGTTTTGTGATTTCACCTGTCTGTGAAGCGCTCAACTGTGTGAAGATGAGCCATTTATACTGATAACAGGAGCAATGAACACTTTTCATGATTTCAAAAACACATCCAGGGCCATATACATGCCTGTTTACAGACACGCCTGTTTTGCACACGTCACTCAAACACAGAACCAGGAAACAGGAATCACATGAGTTCAGGGAAAGTGAAACTGAAGTGCAGTTGAGCTGTTGTGTGTTTGTGTCTCTGTATTCATGCTGTAAAATGGCAGAAGCCAGATTTTCTCAGGATGAGTTCATGTGTTCAGTGTGTCTGGATCTCCTGAAGGATCCAGTGGCCATTCCCTGTGGACACACTTACTGTAAGATCTGTATTACAGACTGCTGGGATCAGGAGGATGAGAAGAGAGTCTACAGCTGTCCTCAGTGCAGACAGACCTTCAGGCCAAGACCTGCTTTAGCTAAAAACACCATTCTGGCTGAAATGGTGGAGAAACTGAAGAAGACTAAACTTGCTGCTGACTGTTATGCTGGAGCTGGAGATGTGCAGTGTGACGTCTGTACTGGAAGAAAACACAAAGCCGTCAAGTCCTGTCTGGTGTGTCTGAACTCTTACTGTCAGAATCACCTTGAACAACATGAGAGTTGGTTTAAAGGAAAGAGACACAATCTGACTGATGCCACTGGACGACTGCAGGAGATGATCTGCCAGACACACGACAAGCTCCTCGAGGTTTTCTGCCGCACTGATCAGAAGTGTATATGTTTGCTGTGTGTGATGGATGAACATAAAAACCATGACACTGTATCAGTGGCAGCACAGAGGACAGAGAAACAGGTATGAACTTACAGAGATCCCATTATGATCATTTACAGGCTCATTCAACACACTACTAACACGACTCAACCAGGATTCACTCCTTTATTTAGCGTAAGCTTTGGGCATTAATTAATTTATTGAGAAATATTGTGACAGTTTGTTCCCGGAAGAAAATTCAAGACTATAATGTTTCAGGGAGTTCAGAAACAGTGACACTGATATATAGAGAATAACTCCCTCTGTAGGGACGTTTTCATGCTCAAACAGCAACATTATACACTAAAGAAAGATGAACATGGAAAAAAGCATGCTAGGACCCCTTTAAACCAGCAGTTCACCCAACAAAATGAACATTTATCTTTTTCAAGTTCAATTCTCATTCAAGTTATTTCAAACTGGTATGAATTTCTTTTTTCTGACGAAGACAAAATAAGGTATTTTAAGGAATGTCTCATCTGTCCATATATTCAAAGTCAATAGGGTCCAAAAGCTCAATCTTCAAAAAGGACATTAAGGTAGTAGAGATGCGCGGATGGGCTATTATTTCATCCACAACCGCATCACAAAACTCATCATCCGTCCGCACCAACGTTTTTGACCAATTTTCAAAACCGCGCCCGCCCGCCATCCGCTGATTGGGCGATGCAAGGCGCTGCTGATGAGAGCAGCGAGACTAGAAAGCTCTTAACTCAGAATATCAGCAACTCCGTCTCCGATCGGCACACAGGGACAAAAATAAATAAATAGCCTAAATTAAACGCACTTTGGCAAACCTGATCTTATCTGATCGGCTACTGTACAATATTTTCATTGTAGCCTAATAGAAAACGCATTTTGGCACATCATTTCAACATGCTGCTATTTAGCCTACTACTAATGAATGCCTATTTCACTTTATTTTTTAGCAAATAGATAGAAAGCTTGAATAAAATAAGTCATTTACATTATAGGCTAATCAACTCTACGCACTGTCATGTCAGGGTGACGACTATAGGACGAGCCTGTTCTGAAGACTCCCGTTAATTTTGAATGCATGGGAAGAGAGCGAAGGGCGTCTTTTTCAGGCACAGTGCAATTCATTTTATACCAATAACAGGCCTAACAATCATATAATAAACTATAGAGCCTCGATATTAAAGAAACGCCGACTCTATTCATTCCGAAATTCGATAAAATTACATACATGTAGGCTATATACAATTAATACAAAAACGAAATTCGCTTTAAAGAAAAAAGTGCTTTCTGTTTGAGGTCCCTGTGAAAGTTTCAAAGTCTTTTAGTGCCGCTTTCAGAGTGGTCGCGGAGTCCGTAATGGAGAACTGTCAGGTAACATTGTTTTTTCCTCATAAATGCACACACCGAAAAATAAATGACAAAAGACTTTTTAAAAAAGACAAACCATCAATTTTTGGAAAAAATGGATGGATTTATAGCGTTTTGGGGGAAAAAATCCTTTGTAAACGTATTCCAGGCAACACTTTTCTGACCTTCTATTTCCTTTGTTTTTAATTCTCCTTTTTTGAGTTTGTCACATAACTTACCTCCTTCCATCTTTGATAATAACAAGCATAGAGTCGATTAGGCCATATTACTGCCTGATGAAAATTTGACTATTTCAAAGTGTGCTCGATTTTTTTTTTGGATCTAGGATAACAATATTTAACAATGTATACATATATTTTTCATTTGATTGGTTCAACTGCCCGCCACCCGCCCTAATTTAATTCAAATATTATTTTTCGTCACGTCATCCGCCCGATCCGCGGAGTCCGCGGCTGTAACCGCCAACCGCGCATCTCTATAAGGTAGCATAAAAGAAATCCATAACAACTCCAAGGGGGGTAAACTAGGCTGCGTTACACTCCACTTTTAGATACGCACTCGTGAACTTCCTTCTCTTGGAATCCCTGTCGCCATTTTGAAGTGCGTTACACTTCGTGAAGTGTACGAGGGAAGTTTATATGGACAAACCCTCGACCCCTCGATTTTGACTGATGGAGTGAGTCTACTCTGATGTACTTCAAGCAGCTCTATATCCCACAATTCAACTTGATTGTGACATCACAGCAGATCACGCTGAACTGAAGTGTATGATATAATAATTATTTTGAGAATTAATCACATAAATAGTGTATAATATACTAATTATTATAACACTTGTAGCTATTGATATTTTTGTTTTGTTTGTGTAATTCTATTTTTCCCCAACAGCTTTTTACCTATAGGATTTTATATATTTAATATATTTTCTGCAACAGCTCATATGCATATAGAACGGTGCATAAAACAACAAGTAAAAAGTGGGTTTAATAATAAACCAGATGTCAGGAAGTAGAGGCAGATTCAGTAGCGAATGATCAACTGTTTATTGAATAAACAACAATGATGATAGAAAGAGTCAGATCAGTAGGATGGCAGGTACTGTAACAGACTCAGAGCAGTGCAGGGATGAAAAACACCAGATCTTCTGTAGTCAACACAGGAATGATCAGGAAACCAGGAACCGAGAACCAGTAGAGAAACGAAGAGTAGTTCAAGCAACACAGGATAACAGGAAACACACGGGACAGGATAACCAAGAACGATCTGACAGCACAGGATGAAATACACAGACATTAAATAGCCGAGAATGACGAGCCACAGCTGAGCTGATCAGCCAAAATCAACACAAGCACACACACACACACACACACACACACACAGGGAGAGAGAATGATTAATAATAAACCAGCTGTCAGGAAGTAGAGGCAGATTCAGTAGCGAATGGTCAACTGTTTATTTTGGGATAACACCAGATCTTCTGTAGAAGATCACTGCAGGAATGATCAGGAAACCAGGAACCGAGAACCAGTAGAGAAACTAAGAGAAGTTCAAGGAACAGAGACGGGACAGCCGAGAATGACGAGTTACAGCGCTAATGAGCTGATCAGCCAAAATCAACACAAGCACACACACACACACACACACACACACAGAGAATGAGTCAATGAATCCATGAACCGTGACACCAGCTCAATAGTGAATTAAGTGATCAAGTGCGTTCTATTCAAACCAGTAGTGGGCACTCGTGCAACGTAAGCAATGACTGAGTGAACAAGACAGAGGGAAGTTAGTGAGTGAAGGGCATAACAATCTGGAGCCTGAGTCTTCTGGAGTGATAGAAAAATAAAATATGGTGGCATGATTAGTCATGATGTCACATGCATGAGCCAGTGAGATTTGAGGTTATTGACGCATCACTATATTTGATTTGGGCTTCAGAAACAGAGACAGTCTTCAGAAAGTTTGGAAAGACATGAGGATGAGTAAACAATGAAATAATTTATGTTTCTAGGTGAACTATCCATATAAAACTAGGCATTGATGAAATAATGCTGGCACTTATGAATTAACCTATAATCTTGATCTTTAACCCCTCAATCTCACCACTTCTCTGATACTGGATTCATATCTGTTTAGTTGATGATTAATGTGATGTTTCTCCTGTCATTGGTTTGTCCTTTAGCACCAGCTGAAGGAGACGCAGAGGTCGTTCCAGCAGAGGATCCAGCAGAGAGAGAAAGATCTTCAGCAGCTGAGAGAGGCTGTGGCGTCTCATAAGGTGAGTCTGGAGAAGAAGAGAAGTTTGAGACGTCTCAGTCAGGACTCACTGAAGCCACTGTGTGATTGTGATGTGTGTCCTAACAGCGCTCTGCACAGACAGCAGTGGAGGACAGTGAGAGGATCTTCACTGAGCTCATCCGCTCCATTGAGAGAAGCCGCTCTGAGGCGACACAGCGGATCAGAGATCAGGAAAAGACTGCAGTGAGTCGAGCTGAAGGACGACTGGAGCGACTGGAGCAGGAGATCAATGATCTGAGGAGGAGAGACGCTGAGCTGGAGCAGCTTTCACACACACAGGATCACATCCATTTCCTGCAGGTAACAGAGATCTAGAAGAACAGGGTCATAGTGGACTTGAGCAAGAGACTCACAGAGAAACATTTCATGAGAGCAGAATGAGCCGTTGACTGAAGTGTTGATCTGTGTGTTCGGTTATTATATCATCGTCAGTCAGACTCTCATCTGATCTTCTTCTTTTGAAAGAGACGCACTTGCAAATGCAGTTCAGCTCTGGAAATCTCTTTTTTTCTGAAAGATAAATTGAGCTTCCAGAAACAGCTCAAAACTTCACCAATATTTAAAGTCTTTTTTATAACAATGTGAAATCCATGAACTTGATGGCACCAGTTTCACTACTAAAGATCAACAAGAGCCACATAAATCGGACAGTAGTGCAGGTTATTGATGAAGAGTGGAGGTGATGAGCTTTGATTTCTGTTTTCTGTAGAGTTTCCAGTCTCTCTCAGCTCCTCCTGAATCTACAGACGTAAATGACAATCCCTTCAGTTCTCTCTCCTCTTTTGATGTTGTGAGAGAATCTGTCCGTCAGCTGAGAGACAAACTGGAGGATTTCTGCAAAGAGGAGCTGAAGAAGATCTCTGACAGAGGTAAAGTCCTGGAGATTCATCAGCTCTCAGAAATGATCCTCCATCATCTCATATCATGTAGAAGATCATATTAGAAATGTCTTAGGAACGGATGCAGGGATCATTTTCTCTCGACATGATAATCACACTCTTCATGTCTGTTGATTTCCACAGTCACTTTCACCAACATTCCCAGAACCAGGAACGACTTTCTACAATGTAAGTCACTTAGAAAACAAGCAGAGAAACTCACTGAGTGTCTTCATGTTCTTCCTGTAGAAAGAAAACATGACAGAAGAGTTTTATAGTTGATCATGTAAATTAGTGTTTCTCAACGGAGAGAACATCGAGGAGCGCTGGAAGCAAAATCAAATTGACTTGTGACTTTAACAAAGATATAAATCAGGGGATTCAACATATTCTTCAAAAACAGGATGTCCTCTAAAACTAATGAATAACTATAATTATTTTTCACTGAAAGCCAATTAAAAACATTCATCCAAGATTTAGAGGTAAAATCACAGTAGTAAAAAAGCTTCAGGAAAGTAAGAACAAACTGAAATCTCTTCTGTAAAAAATTCCTCTATGGATTTATCCTAAACAGATTTTTTAACAAATCTCTTTAACCTTTGAGGAAATGGATAGAAATTTAAAGAAAGCTCAAGATTGCCAAAGGCTACAGCACTGAAAAAAATCATACTGAGCCCACATATTTGAATGGCGTATATATTTGTTACAATCACGCCAGACTCCACCCTCACTCAATCACGGCGCACTTCCTCTCCTGAATACTAATCACACACACCTGCACGTCATCAGCTCATCAGTCACTCACTGCATTTAAACCCCGCTCTCACCATCACTCACTGTCCGGTATCGTTTGCATCAAGACACTAAACTTATGCTTACCTCCAGGACTCCTCTACTACTTACCTGTTCCGTGGTCTCCTCTCCCAGTCTTCCAGTCTTCCTCGTGGGTCTTCGTCTTCAGTGTTCTCCTGTGTTCACCTGTGTCATCCCTGGTTCCGGTAATCTCCTTCTGTTCCCCATCTGGAAAAGAGAAACATACTGAGTCATACCTGTCAACCACATCGGGACTATTCAAGATCCACTCACCTTCATCTGCACTGTCTTTACCTCTGCTGGTTGTAAATAAACACTCATCTTACCTCATCCGTGTGTCTGTCCCCCCTGTGTTGTAACAGAATACCGGACCAACAACAGCACACGCCAGCATGAGCACTACAGATCCATTTGATGACATCGCAGATGATCTTCGTCAGGCACTTCCCCCGATTCTACCCACACCATCGCATGCTGCCACTTCCGCAAACACGAGCACTTCTTCACCACCGGTAATCGCCAGTCCCATGGCCCGACCAGCGCCCTTCACAGGATCGGCGGAGGATTGCAACGGATTCATCTTGCAATGTTCACTGGTCTGGGAGATGCAACCGCATTTATATCCGACCGACAGCTCCAAGGTGGCGTTTGTAATTTCACAAATGCATGGTAAGGCGCTCCGTTGGGCTGAATCTCTCTGGTCACAGAAAAGTGACATTGTACAGACAATTTCCAGTTTCTTCACTCACTTCAGAGAAGTTTTCGGAACACCCACCTGGGATTCATCGGTTAGTGAACAACTGTATCAGTTGAAGCAGAATACTATGTCCGTGAGTGATTATGCCTTACAATTCCGTACTTTAGCTGCTGCAAGTGGATGGAACGAACAAGCCCTGATCACCACTTATCGTCAAGGGTTAAACCCTCGAGTGCGGTTGCATCTCGCTGCATACGAGGATTCCATCGGGCTCGAACGCTTCATCCAACTCTCCACACGCTTCGCCACTCGTATGCAGTCGTGTCTCGAAGAGCACCCAGACCAGTCATTCGCTCTCCATTTCCTCCGCCGTCCTGAATCCATCAGCCCTCCAGAACCAGTCCACGAGCCTATGCAGTTGGATAATGCCCGGCTATCCCGTACAGAACGTCAGAGACGCATGACACTTCATCTATGTCTATATTGTGGCTCCGCTGAACATTACATCACCAAGTGTCCTATTCGTCCTCCTCGTCCTTTGGTGAGTGCAATAGTTCCATCCATCGAGAAAATGACGCCTCTCACAACTCTAGTTGAACTAATTACTGCTGATTTTGTCCTTCCAGTCCGCGCTTTACTCGACTCAGGCTCTGCAGGCAATTTCATCTCCGGCGCCCTCTGCCGTCAACTCAAGCTCAAGTTCACTGCCACGAAATCCATCTACCAGATCAACTCGATAACTGGAAAACCACTCAGTCGGAGACGGGTGAGTCTAAGTGCTGGACCCGTATCACTGTCAAGTTCCGCTACCCCCTTCCTCTCGTCCCAGCTGCACTGGAACATCTCCGAGGTGCCACTGTTTTCTCCAAGTTGGACCTCCGCAGCGCATACAACCTCATTCGGATACGTGAGGGGGACGAATGGAAGACCGCCTTTGTGACCCCTACTGGACACTATGAGTATCTCGTCATGCCTTATGGATTGGCCAACGCCCCCTCCGTATTCCAGGATTTCATCCATGAAGTGCTCCGGGAGTTCCTCCACAAGTCAGTTCTGGTCTATATTGATGACATCCTGATTTACTCCCGGAGCATGGCAGAACATCGTCACCACGTTGCGGAGGTCCTGAAACGCCTGAGGGATTTCCAGCTGTTCCTGAAAGCCGAGAAGTGTTCCTTCCATCAACCCTCAGTGCAGTTCCTTGGGTACAACATCGATAGCAGTGGCATCCGGATGGACGAGGGGAAGGTGGATGCCATTCGCGGCTGGCCCATACCTACTACCATTAAAGAACTTCAACGATTCCTCGGATTCTCCAATTTCTACCGCCGTTTCATCCAGAACTACAGTACCATTTCCAGTCCTCTTACTCACCTCCTACGCAACAAGCCCAAGTCTCTGTCCTGGACACCTACTGCCACCCACGCCTTTGAGACCCTCAAGAAAGCCTTCTCTTCTGCTCCTCTTTTGATTCATCCAGATCCAGAGAAGCCCTTCGTCGTGGAAGTCGACGCTTCAACCACAGGAGTGGGAGCGATTTTATCGCAGCAGCAGGGGACTCCAAGTAGACTTCATCCATGCGCCTTCTTCTCCCGCAAACTCAACCCGGCGGAAGTCAATTACGACATCGGCAACAGGGAGCTGTTAGCCGTCAAGCTGGCTCTTGAGGAGTGGAGACATTGGTTGGAGGGCGCACAACATCCATTCGTGGTGTTAACGGATCACAAGAATCTACAGTATCTCAGAGACGCCAGGAGGCTTAATCCCCGACAGGCAAGATGGGCACTGTTCTTCACCCGATTTAACTTTACTATCTCCTACGTCCCTGGTTCCAAGAATGTCAAGGCTGACGCCTTATCCCGTCTTCATAGTCCGGAAGAAACTACGGAAGAGTCTGAAACCATCCTACCCGAAAGTCTGTTTGTAAGTCCCATCACTTGGTCTGAGGAAACCTTGCCCTCCTCCAATGTCTCCACCAACGCTCCGCCGGGTTGCCCACCAGGATTGACCTACATCTCCCGAACTCGGCGCATTCCCCTCATCCATACTTCCCACACGTCACTGGGCACTGGCCACCCAGGGGTCAATGAGACCCTCTCGCTGCTAAAAGAACGCTTCTGGTGGCCAAACATGGCAGCGGACGTCAGAAGGTACGTGAGAGGTTGCAAGGAGTGCGCCATCTCGAAGAGTCCTCGCCATCTACCATCTGGCAAACTACTGCCTCTGCCCGTTCCCAACAGACCCTGGTCACACCTAGGAGTTGATTTCATAACAGACTTACCTGCTTCTGATAACTGTACCTGCATCCTAGTAATCATTGACAGATTCTCCAAGTCATGTCGTCTACTTCCCCTGAAAGGACTCCCCACGGCCATACAGACTGCCGAACTGATGTTTAACCACATCTTCCGAGTCTATGGAATTCCAGAAGACATCGTATCCGACAGAGGACCGCAGTTCATTTCCAGGGTATGGAAAGCGTTCTTCTCACTCCTAGGTGTGACTGTTAGCCTCTCCTCTGGTTACCATCCGCAGTCGAACGGGCAGACAGAACGGAAGATTCAAGAGATCGGACGTTTCCTCCGTACCTTCTGTCATGGCCACCAGGACTCTTGGAACCAGTTCCTGGGTTGGGCCGAGTACGCACAGAACTCGTTACGCCAACCTACCACTGGACTCACTCCATTCCAGTGCGTGCTCGGCTACCAACCTCCATTGTTCCCCTGGACTGGAGAGCCATCTGATGTTCCTGCAGTTGACTACTGGTTCCGAGAGAGCGAGAGGGTTTGGGACTCAGCGCACCACCACCTGCAACGCGCATTGCGCAGACGCAGAATGACAGCCGACCTTCACCGCTCTAACACTCCCTCGTATCAACCAGGTCAGAAGGTTTGGCTGTCCACCAGGGACATCAGGTTACGTCTGCCTTGCCGAAAGCTGAGTCCCAGGTTCATTGGCCCCTTTACCATCATGAAGCAGATCAACCCTGTCACTTTTCAGCTACAGTTACCACCCCAATACAGAATTCATCCTACCTTCCATGTCTCCCTGTTGAAACCTCACTATCCCTCTGTTTCTGTTCCCTCAGAGTCTGGCGTAGCGGAGGAGCCTCCCCCTCCACTCATCCTAGAAGACGGAGCTACCTACCAGGTTCAGGACATCTTGGACTCCCGGCGTCGTGGTGGTCTTCTAGAATACCTCGTGGACTGGGAGGGCTACGGTCCCGAGGAACGTTCATGGGTACCCAGAAATGATATACTTGATCCCAACCTGCTCGAGCAATTCCATGCCACTCATCCGGAAAGACCCGCACCCCGGGGAAGAGGCCGACCGCCACGACGTCGGGGTCCTCGGCCCTCAGGAGCGGGCCGTGGAGGGGGGGGTAATGTTACAATCACGCCAGACTCCACCCTCACTCAATCACGGCGCACTTCCTCTCCTGAATACTAATCACACACACCTGCACGTCATCAGCTCATCAGTCACTCACTGCATTTAAACCCCGCTCTCACCATCACTCACTGTCCGGTATCGTTTGCATCAAGACACTAAACTTATGCTTACCTCCAGGACTCCTCTACTACTTACCTGTTCCGTGGTCTCCTCTCCCAGTCTTCCAGTCTTCCTCGTGGGTCTTCGTCTTCAGTGTTCTCCTGTGTTCACCTGTGTCATCCCTGGTTCCGGTAATCTCCTTCTGTTCCCCATCTGGAAAAGAGAAACATACTGAGTCATACCTGTCAACCACATCGGGACTATTCAAGATCCACTCACCTTCATCTGCACTGTCTTTACCTCTGCTGGTTGTAAATAAACACTCATCTTACCTCATCCGTGTGTCTGTCCCCCCTGTGTTGTAACAATATTAGGCATAATTATAATAAACACAGAATAATAACCATTAATATACAGTAAATGATACACTGATGTAAATGATGATTTGCACAGGATATCTGGTAAACTAGTAAACCATATTATTGCTCTTCCTGCATTGACACCATTATATGAGAACTGAACCGAGCTGGACGATGACATCACTGCTTTCTCCAGAGCGGCTGTATTGATAAATTAACTAAATTAATAACTTTTTTATAACAGAAATTAATCAACACTGAACTTACTTAAGCTGGACAATGACACTATTTTCCTCTAGATCTGCTGTACAGACGAAACAAACTTTGTTGCATTATTTTTCTGTTATCACTGTAAAACTGCTTTGAAACAATCTGTATTGATCAAAGCACTAAATAAATAAAGGTGACTTGACTACTGAGACACTGCTGATATATTGAACATGAAGAGTTCAGCTACAATAAAAGATCAGACAGATTCATAATTCCTGATTCTGATGTGTTTTCTCTCCATCAGATTCCCATCAGTTCACTCTGGATCTGAACACAGTGAATAAAGGCCTCAGTCTGTCTGAGAGGAACAGAGTGATTACTTGCACTGGCACAGTTCAGCCGTATCCTGATCATCCAGACAGATTTGATGATGTGTATCAGGTGTTGTGTAGAGAGAGTGTGTATGGACGCTGTTACTGGGAGATTGAGTGGAGTGGAAGTGTGGAAATATCAGTGTCATATAAGAGCATCAGCAGGAAGGGATCGAATCATGAGTGTGGGTTTGGATTTAATGATCAGTCCTGGAGTTTGTTCTGCTCTTCCTCCAGTTACTCATTCAGACACAATAATATAGTGACTAAACTCCCTGTAAAGTCCATCAGCAGGAGAAAAGGAGTGTATGTGGTTTACAGGAGAATAGGAGTGTATGTGGATCACAGTGCAGGAACTCTGTCCTTCTACAGCGTCTCTGACACAATGAGCCTCATCCACACAGTCCAGACCACATTCACTCAACCGCTCTATCCTGGGATTAGGGTTTATTTTACTGGATCATCAGTGAAACTGTGTTGATGAATGAGAACAGACTGTAGAGAGATTCTACCCATAATGATTTGAGCTGCATGATAAATCAGTAACAGTGAGATGTTATAGAGAAGGGGTTGGCAACTTTGTTGTCACGAAGTGGCCATTTTTAATTTTCAGAGTTAATCACTCTGATTGGATCGCTATCCGTTAAAACTTCAATTTACACTGGGCAACATAACTTTACCTCACTGAGTTCATGTTAAAGAAAGCAAGATATGAGCTTGATTTTATTTATCATCAGACAATTTCAAGATCATAGATGCGGCATCAGCACTGGAAAGATAATTTAGTGTCACTACTTTTAATGAAGACAACTGTGTGTTGAGCTTCAGCATGTGACGCTGAACTTTCAGTTTCATTTGCTTTTCAGTTTTCACGTCGCTGACGAGATGCTCAACTTCTCTCCGCGATGCGTAACGCAGAAACTACTGTAATAGCGCTGTTATATCTGTGTACCAGGAGCTGTTATAACACACTCTCGCATGTTTATTTTTTACCATTTTAGGAAGAGTAAAATTTACATTTGTGTCTTCAACAACCAGATGCATTTTGTCCAGTTTCATCTAGAATGTGAAAAAATGCCCTCTTTCGTATCCATGAACAGTTTCCACATGCATCACAGTCATTTTGATGTGTGTGGGATGTTTAATAATGACTCTATATATTTGGTTGAATATCTCTGAGATTTATAGCATTAATTATGTACAGCGGAAAAAATGGACTACACTACCCATAATCCTCTGCCCTGTTTGATCATCACAAATTGACTTCACTCTGTCATTTATTGCTAGGTTTTTTTTTTTTAAAAAATTATATGTTACCACTGCATTTCTGGACCCTCAGTTTCCTGCATTTCCCTGTTTTCCCAGTTTGTGTTTGTTTTCGGGTGGTTTATATGTGTTTTGACCCTTTGCCTGCTGTATTGACTGATTCTGGATTAAAGTCAAATAAAGCTGCACTTGGATCTTCACTCTTCGTGTCTCTGTATTGTATAACAATTACATCAATACTACAGCTGAACTTCTGTCAGTGAAATAACACGTCAGAATAAATGTGTGTAATGAATCCTCATATAGACAGTAAGATCAGTGTGTGTTTGTGAGTCATGATGATTTACAGTGTGTATCTGTGCTTTTCTTGCAAGACGACCAAAAGTCTAACCAAGTCATTTTCCAAATCACAGGTTGATATCACAAAAAAAAAAGATTTCGCCTTGGCTACGGCAGTTCATTGGAACGAATGTCTTTAATGTGACATCTAGTGTATATACATCTATGCACCAGTCTGCGCACACGTCACACAGCGGGAAGCGCCAGCGACTTCAGATCACTTCGACATGGTTGTGTTATAAGAGGTAAAAACGATAAAAATACTGTTCGGTTTCTCACACAAACCGCTCGTTTCGTGTCTTAGGCCATCAATGTGTACTTACGATGGGGAATTGTTTAATTTGGACGATGGGGAATTGTTTTAATTTGGACTCTGTGCTTGTGTTTTGAGACAGTATCCATATACCTGCATTATATGACTGACAGACAAGAACGGTTTGACCTAAAAATATCAAAATTGAAACTACTGCGGAAAAAAAGACACCTACATCTTGGATGCCCTTCAGGTAAGCTAAAACATACCAAAATTTAATTTCAAAGTGAACTATCCCTTTAAAACCTGCAAACATTAGCCCAGTGCATAACAACAATCGTTGATTGCTGAACAGAAATCGTGTCAGATGGAGTGTCATACAAGTAGCCTACTGTAAGGTTGAGGATGGCCTTATGCAATATTTATACTATCTTTTGATTTAATTATGATTAAATTTCTGTTAGTGTTTTGTTAGTTTATTATTTGTTTTGTTTGTTTCAGGCACGCTAGGGGGCACTATAGGTTATTTAGGTAAACGCACGGCAGGGACTAGCATGCACCAGGTTAGGCATATGGTTTTTTACCGGAGCGGGAGAGGCACAGGAAATTTTCTTTGTTCTGTGTTTGCTCGACTTCAGTCAAAAAATAAACCACGTTTTTGTTGAATTTGAATACTTGTTTGGACCTGATGTTTTTCCCACCCGCGTACACCAAAACCCACGGTGCATCAGTGGTTTTTTGATTTTGTTTGATTTGAACTTCGACTTGAGATTTTTGTTACTTAGTTGACAAACGGCCACTACAAACAACATGGCCAAAAGGTTGCTATAGCTAAATTGTGTGGTGAAGGTTGTTACAGTGTTGTCACAATGTTGACATTGAACCACCATTCAGAGCCATTGCTTAAAGGTTGTATCAGCGATTTCAGGCCCAAAAAAGGCCCAAACATAAATGATCACATTCATCTAATCTTTCCTAACGATCCGCTAGCTGCCCGCCCCATAATCAGGCCATCAAAAAACAAGAACAATTGGTTTCACTAACCACTCAAAACCAAAATAAATAGTGTTCCAACCAAACACCGACAGGGGGTGGGTGTTGTGAGGTTTTGCGCTCGTGTTCTCCGACTTCGCGTGCAGCCGTGCGTGTCGGTGATTGGTTGGAACACTATTTATTTTGGTTTTGAGTGGTTGGTGAAACCAATTGTTTTTGTGTGAGATCTCAGAGCCTAAGCTGCCTACAGAGACACGTTTTTTTGACGGCCTGCTTATGGGGCGGGCCACTTTATGCCAAAGTTATAAGCCATAATGAAGCCAAAATTACTTTAATGATGAGTAATTGACATTTCAGCACTCCTTGAAGTGACAGCGACTTAAGCACGTACTTGTTGCACGGTAATGTTTTTTTTTTTTTTTTTTTTGGGAAACGCAGACAAAAAAAAAAAACCACCTGTTTAGTTTTTCCTTTGATTTGTCTGCTATTTAGTATCATTCGTTTCTTTGCTCCTCTGGATTTGTTGATATTTCCTAGAATGATTCCGGTTACTGACTTTTTTTCCCGTCCAGCTTTCGACTATGCTCCCCCTGTCTGCCATGTGCAGAACCCGGCTTTGTTCATTAAATGTGCTGATCTGCCTTTGCTTTTTATTTTTTATTTATTATACTTAAAATAAATTTGTATACTTGTTTTAGTTTTTTTTTCTTTTTTTCATAAATTACTTTTGGAAGTGCAATTTGATTACCATATGCAGATTTAATAAAGTTGAATAAAAGTATACATTTGCAGGTGTTGATTATAATTAATTTACCGTTAGACCCATTAAATAATAATAAGGATAAACAATATTTAAAATATATAATTATCTTGTCAGACCGTTGCTGAATGTCGCGCAACAACGTTGCTACAGCCATGTCGCTTCTTACAATTCTACATTGTTACAACGTTACGAGCACGTAGACAACGACGTTGCCATAGTAGAAATGCAACGTGCCATAGATGTTGCCACAATGTAAATGTGTTTGCTGTGTACATCCGTCGAGATTCTCAAGTGTGAATCCGATGGATACTTCTCGCAATTTGAATCGCAATTTTTTGAAAATAAATCTTCAGATGTGGGTGTTGTATATGTCATATAACGTCATCGATTTTGCCTCAGCTTTTGTCAACATTTTGTATTACACATGTACTGTAAATGCTTATTTTAATAATTTAAATAAACAGATTTACATAACTGAAAAGTAGTTACATAACTAGTCTATGATTATACGCATTGACAAATCCAGGATCATTTGTGTTTGATGAAAAGCAAGCTAACAAAGCGAGAGTTACGTATGTAACTACGGTTCTATGAGTTCTGGATGACCGCCAGAGGCAGTGCTTCCCACTGAATATTATCTCTCTTGCTCATGCACAGGTCGAGTCTAATAAAAACAAAGTCATCACATGACCAGGTACGTCATGGGAATCCCCTCTATTTAACCCCGTGACATCCTGCAAACTGTCTCAACAGAATCTTCTCGCAAGACTCCGAGTGACAGGGTGCTCTGGCGGTCATCCAGAACTCATAAAACCGTAGTTACATATGTAGCTCTCATTCTATTTCGTTCTTACTGACCACCAGAGGCAGTGCTTCCCACTGGATGGCTCATAACAACAAGGTCACGAGGAGGCTACTCCTAACCTTAAGCCGAAGTTGAGGGTCCCAACAGGACTGCCGCTTCCATAGCACCAGGGGTGGCCACATTAACTCTGTAGTATCTGGAGAAGGTATCAGTGGAAGACCAATTGGCCGCTGCACAAATGTCCATTAGAGGGACACTTTTTAATGCTGCTCAAGATGTTGAGATACTTCTCGTCGAATGGCATTTTATGCCAGCTGGCAATGTCTTGTTGTTGGCCTTAAACTGGATTTGAGAGGCTGCCATTGACAGCATATCCTCCTCAAGAATGGGTGTGATGGTGCGTCCCTTGGTTGCAGATTCAATATTAAAGACTTAAAGGTGCCGTAGAATGGATTATTTTATGATTTTATAATGTTTCCTGGGGTGCCCTTATAATGTTAGTATGTTTTTTAGATCAAAATTTGTTATAATTTAGAAATAAAAGGCATATTTCCTAGCCTGATTTCATCCCATGATTTGAACACTCAGTTTGAAGGGGCGTGTCTGCTGTGAGACTTCAGTGTTGTTGCCCACTGCTGTGATTGGCTGACATGCTTGCATATGAAATATCTGGCATTACATGTAGAGCTATCTGGAAAACTTTTACTATTACAGATTTTATATGTTTTTACTATTACAGCTATCGGGATTAATGAATCATGAGAAGTTTTTTTAAGTATTTAGATCTATTCCCATCACATAAAAGGTTGCAGTGATGAGCATTGAGCAGATGACAGCCTGTTGATCGCGTGAATGAAGATCTTATCACTGCAACGCGATTTACTGATGCATAAACAGTGTTGAACGACTTTGAGAGAAAGATTATCTGTCTGAACTTGAACAATTACACATCAGAAATTCACATAACCCACTGGTTCTCCCGAGGCTCGGATGAAGGAACTAAAAAAATATTTTTGTGTTCATTTGTACATCCAAACACTGAGCAACTGCCATGCTTCGTTCGCTCGTTTGCAAGCCACGACGTCTCTCGAGGAAAAAACAATATATCGCGCTGGATCTAGATAACACAGTGTAAATTATCGTTAATAAAATCACTACTTACCGCTTGCGGGAATATAACGTTAGTTGAAATTGCCCCCTTCGTCCGTTTGAGACGCTGAGAGAAGCCTGGCTGCTTGATATTGTTCCAGGTTAGAAAAACAGTCCGTGGTGAAATGGGCAGAGCAACTAACAACTTCAAATTAAACTGTAGCGGTATCCGATTATAGATAGATAGATAGATTATAGATAGATCTGCCATTTTCCTTATGATCCTCCTTCTGCTTGTTTCTTCACCTGCAGAACTTCTGATGATTCGGCTGCGCAGTTTCGCCTGGCACTGAGCATGGGCTGGCATATGCACATTTTTGGAGGCGTACATATTAATGATCCCGACTGTTGCGTCACAGTCGGTGTTATGTGGAGATTCGCCTGTTTTTCAGGGGTGTTTTTCAAAAACGAGATTTAAATAAGAAAGAGAAAACTATGGTGTTTGAGACTCACTGTATATCATGTCCATGTACTGAACTCTTGTTATTTAACTATGCCAAGATAAATTCAATTTCACATTCTAGGGCACCTTTAATCTGGGCAAACTCTGAGGTCAAAACCTCCACTTTATTGACTAAAGAATCCTCTCTATGTCTCTTACTGGTGGAGACACTCACTGCTTCCACCCTCTTCCGCTTAGCCGTCACTTTTTCCTGCCGAGGCGTATCTGAGGTCAAGAGTGCCTCTACTGCAGCTAGTCTGGAAGTTCTCCATTCCCACGACATAGTGCTACAATTCATACAGGCATCATCAGTGAGACCCTGTTTCAAATGTTCCAAGCCTAAGCAGGATGGACAGCAGTCATGTCCATCGTCCTGCTGTAAAGTGGCCCTGCACACAGTGCATGTGAGACTAAGCTGTTCCATACTGCCACAGCAGTGCATTACTGAAGCCCAAGCGAGAACATTCTGGGTGCCACAAAAATTCTATAACGGTAAGGTACCGAAAGAATTATTATTTTTTTAACAGCCAAACTAGTGTTAATACTTTAGCCCACTGTTGGTAGAAGTACCAGGTAGCAGTACAGAAAACAGAGCGAAAACACTCGTATACAATGCAACTGCGAGAAATATAATATATGCCTATAGCAAAGAAAAACAAACAAAAATCAATTGAATTGTCATGTATACAGCTACCTATGTAAAGCTATGTCATTTATAAAAATTTTACTTACCTAAATTAAATGCTCTATATGATAACAACCAGCTGCAGTGCACGCCGCGGTCTGTAACGAAAAATATATTGTTGTTCCTGGAGTGCACACACTCTTACTGTTCGCTATAATTAATCACTATGGCTTTTCTATGGAGCGAAACCACTCTGAGATGCCATATATATATATATATATATATATATATATATATATATATATATATATATATATATACACACGTTTCATAAAAGAAACAACATCCGGTGCTTATGTAAGCAACTTACCGCGCTCTGGCAGCGATCGGAATAAACAGACGTGTTCCAACAAAGTAAGTTTGTCTTCAATCCGCCGCAGCCTCTGGAGGACGCACAACGTGCAGCTCCAACAAAAATTATTGTTACGAGGCTGTGAAAGACGGAATCCAAGAATTCTGAATGAAAGTTTTTCCTTCGACCTGCAATCTTTGCACGTATGCAAGAAGATTATAGGGACAGTTTGCAGGATGTCACAGGGTTAAATCAAGCGGGAAGGAAGTCGACCGGAAGTTGAAGTCAGCCGGGTGCCGACATCTTGTAGCAGAACTTCACTTGCGTTAGCATCCCATTGACTCCCATTCATTTTGGCGTCACTTTGACAGCGAATAACTTTACATCTGAGGCGTTTGAAGACTCCATTTGTCCATTATTTATTTCTAAAGATACACGACAATGTATAAAATGCTCCATTACCTTGTAGCTTATGTTATGGACCCGTAGAAGCAGTTTTTGTAAAAGTAGGCTAACGATTGCGTCATAACCACGCGACTCTCTGTCGCACACTAGAGAGATTACCGTATAGACGGGAGGAGAAGCTCGCGGGCAATCGGGGGGACGTGGAGCCAAAATTACAATATAATTAATCAGAATACCTAGCAAAAGTTTCTCCTGCTCCAAGCTTATGGACACCTCCTACTCACACTCTCCGTCTCTGCAAGATTCGGAAGGGAATGATTCAGATTTCTCTTGGCACAGCTACTAGAAGACAAACGGGTTGCTCACGTGGTCCGTGTAACGCTTTGCTCGGTTTGAGTCTGCGCGTCAGGAAAGGAAGTGCTAAGAAATCGCTGAAAATGGGCTTCACTTGTCTCAATTGAGTTCCAATGGGGTCGCTGTGTCCATTTCTTTTACTGTCTATGGGTTAAATAGAGGGGATCCCCATGACGTACCTGGTCATGTGATGACTTATTAGACTCAACCTGTGCATGAGCAAGAGAGGTAATATTCAGTGGGAAGCACTGCTTCTGGCCGTCAGTAAGAACGAAATAGAACAGCTATCAATATACTATCACGTTGGTTTTGTTTGTGTTCTCATATTCATGTTTCCTGGTTTCTGGTCATGTGACTTCCATGCCCTCATGTGATCATGACGACTTCTTCTTCTCTGATATTTATGGCGGGTCGCAACCAACCTGTTCAGGTGCATACCGCCACCTACTGTACCGGAGTGTGTAAATCAAGGTTTTAGTACTTCAGATTACAGATTCAGTGCACCCATAAAAAATAAACATAAATAAATAATAATAAAAAATAAATAAATAAATAAAAAAACTTATATGTTATGGTCTAATCCTGTAGATTTGAGAAAGTTAAAGAGATCTTTGCAACACTCCTATGTTTCCTCACTCATCCCTAGAATCCCTTCTAAATTCCATCCCCGTCCTAATTCACATAATTATCACGTAAGATGTTCCTCTCAAAATCATATTTACTACACTTCATGATGACATGCTCGACATTTTCAGGAACATTACAAACCTCACATTTATCAGACACACATTTTGCCATTAAATACAGCGTTGATTTTAACCCAGTATGTCCAAACCTTAATCGTGAAAAAATATTCTATATTTCCCTTTGAAACCCTTCACCTTAATTGATTTCTGAATGCTGTAATAGTGTCTCCCTTT
The DNA here is from genome assembly GCF_963993115.1 of Abramis brama. Taxonomy (NCBI): domain Eukaryota; kingdom Metazoa; phylum Chordata; class Actinopteri; order Cypriniformes; family Leuciscidae; genus Abramis; species Abramis brama. Next base: position 27,609,908 of record NC_139966.1, on the reverse strand, counting down.
AATGTCTGTGTCCCACTTCTTCTGCCATACGTCACTCACTGCTTTTCTAATTAATGATTTGGCCTCTCTTTTTCCAAAGGGAACTTTCATTATTTCATCATCTTTTAAATTTAACGCTATCTTTGCAATCTCATCTGCTTTTTCATTTCCCTCAACACCAACATGAGCCGGGACCCAAACAAATTGTACATCATCTCCAGTTCTTTGTATTCTCAGCATTATTGTATATATTTCAATCAATAAATCATCTCTTACTGTCTTTTTGGAATTCAAACTACACAGGGCAGCAGTGGAGTCTGAACAAATGACAACTCTCTCTGGCCTCACCTCTTCTATCCACTGTAAACCTAAAATAATAGCAACCATTTCTGCTGTATATACAGATCATTTTTCATTGATTCTTTTACAAATACCTACATCAAACTCAGGTATGTATGTTCCTGATCCTACATGTTCAGTCCCTGAATCTTTTGATCCATCAGTAAATATTATAATATAATTATAATAATTCCTCTTCACATAATCTCGAACCAAATATCCTATATTATTCACATTACTTTCATTCCATTCTTTCTTCTTCTCTAGAAGTTTCAGGTCCACATTGGGCACAGGAAATATCCACGGAGGAACATTACCCCATTCAGTAGTTGGTCCATATTCTATGCTATTTAATCCATATTCTTCTGCTACTGCATTAATATTCCAACCAAATCCTTTACCTTTCAGTTGTTGTGTATATTCCCAACAGTCACACAGAACATTTGTTGCAGTTTGTTCCTCTCCAGATCCTTGTAACTTGATCCAACATGCTAAGGACAGCTTAGAACGTCTTAAATATAATGGCAATTCATCAGCTTCTACCAGCAGTGCATTAGTAGGAGTTGTTTTCACTGCACCTATACTGAGTCTTAGAGCTCTAAACTGAATTCTGTCTAATTTTCTTAAAATACTCTTGGCTGTTGCTCCATATACCATACAACCATAATCAATACACGATCGTATTAGGGCCCTATAAATATCTAGTAGTGATTGTTTATCTGCTCCCCATTGGTAACCAGAAACTGACCTCATGAGATTTAGTACCTTTTTACATTTTGTTTCAACCTGTTTAATATGATTCCTCCATATACATTTCTCATCAAACCACAATCCTAAATACTTTCACTCTTTCCATATTTTGTCCATACAATTTAAACTGTATGTTATTAATCCTTCTCTTTCTGGTAAAGAACATATAACATGATTTCGCGACTGACATCTTAAATCCCCAATCATATGACCATCTTTCAACTTTTAATATAGCATTCTGTATGCTATTAGTCACATGTCTAATGTTTTTCCCTCTTTTCCATATAGCCCCATCATCTGCATAAAGTGATGACCCAATATCTCTACCAACATTTATAAAAATATCGTTTATCATGATATTAAACAGAATAGGGCTTATAGCACTCCTTTGAGGAATACCATTTACAATATCAAAATACTCCGACACAGCATCCCCAACCTTTACACGGAAAGTTCGATTAGACAGGAAGTCTAACACCCAGTTGTATAGCCTTCCGCCAATACCCATTTCATGCATTTTTATCAATAGTCCTTCTCTCCACATTGAATCATAAGCTTTTTCAATATCAAAATATACTATAGCCATGATCTCTTTCATACTAACCGCCTTTTCTGCCTCATTGCTAACTTTAACCAAAGCGTCTACCGTAGATCTTCCTTTACGAAATCCACTTTGGTATTTATTTAGCAATCCTCTTTGCTCTAAATAATATGACAATCTACAGACAATTATCTTTTCCATCCATTTACATAGGTGTGATGTTAAGGCTATAGGTATGTAGTTTCCTGCATTAGTTGTGTCTTTACCAGGTTTATCAAAAAGTAGTATCAATGCACTTTTCCAACTATCAGGCATTACACCTTCTCTCCATATCTTATTAAACAGTTTTAGTATAATTTCCAAGACTTCTTTTGGTAATTGTCTAAACATAGCATAGCATAGTTGATCTTGTCCTGGAGCTGTATATATCCACTTCCCTCTAGGACAGGGATGGGCAACTTCGGTCCTGGAGGGCCACTGTCCTACAGAGTTTAGCTTCAACCCTAATCAAACACACCTGAACAAGCTAATCAAGGTCCTCAGGATTACTAGAAAATGACAGGCAGGTGATTTTTTCAGGGTTGGAGCTAAACTCTGTTGGACAGTGGCCCTCCAGGACCGAAGTTGCCCATCCCTGCTCTAGGACCATTTTTAACTCATGTAATGACAAGTCCATGTCAAGTGCCGAATCATCACTATCTTTTTTCTTAGTTACCTCACTATTTGTTCTTAAAATATCCTTTTTCCGTTGTTTATGTATTTCATCTAAATGACTCCCACTATGTACACTTGCAAACTTCTTACCTAGTAGCTCAGCTTTCTCCTTATTTGTAATTGCCAGGTGTTCTCCATCTATCAGCACTGGGATTTTAACTGATTTTCTTTTCCCACTCATCTTTTTGATCATTGCCCAAATGTCACCCAATTTGACTTCTCTACCAATGGAGGAGCAGAATTGCCTCCATGCATTCTTCTTGGATGACTTAATTACTTTCCGTGCTATAGCTCTCTTTCTTTGATAGTCAACCAGATTATCTTGGTTCAAATTCTTTCTTAAAGATCTGAATGCATGATTTCTGTCTTTTATAGCATTTTTACATTCATTGTTCCACCATGGAACTATTTTCTTTTTCTCATTCACTGTACTCATAGGGATGCAGGTTGTTGCAGCATTAATAATCATGGAAGTCACTGCTATTGCGCAACTATTTACATCACCCTCCATCGATATACTTTCAGAATACTCAATACAAAGTTCTCTGAATTTTTCCCAATTAGCTTTAGGAAAACACCATCTCTCTATTACATAACCCTCCTGAACATACATATCAAAGTTCATGGAACACAATATTGGAAAGTGATCACTCCCTATATTGTTATAACTCTTTACATTCCATTCACATAAATTACTCATATTTACAGAGACTAAAGTAAGATCTATACAAGAAACTGAATTTCTTGTAACATTAACCCTGGTACCTCTTCCATCATTAAGGCAAGAAAGTAATCTCTCCTCAATTAGTTCTTCCACTACTTCTCCATTAGTGTCTGTATGGTCACTTCCCCACAGAGTATTGTGAGCATTAAAGTCTCCACACCATATTTCTCTTCTATCAACACTTTCTGAGATTTCATGGAATGTTTGCATTGATAATTTCTTACACAGATTATAAAAATGGACTACTTTGATATTTCCTCTGGGACTACACATTTCTATTACTACACATTCATACTCATTTGGGACAGTTACCCTTCTATATGCTAAATTATCCTTAATAAATGTTACACATCCTCCACCTTGTTTTCCAATTCTGTCACATCTGACCGAGCTGTATCCTGGTAGGACAAAATCCAAATGAGGTCTTAACCAAGTTTCTTGTATACACATAACATCGGGTCTAACTTCCAGATCAGTTACAACCTTCTTGAACTCTTGACCATTTGCAATTAAACTTCTGGCGTTCCAGTGGAGGATATGAAATACCATAATGAGGCTAATCACCTTGAGACACTCCATCATAATTATTAGGGTTCAACATCTCATGAATCAGTTCAGCTGTAACTTCAGTGATCCCCAGTATCTCTATGGCTGCCTCTACAATTGTCTTGATTCTATCACTTTTTTTCTTTTGCTGTATTGCCACATTGACAGTCTTACAGATGAAAGCAACAAATTTGGTTTTACCCACAATCAGCGTATCTTCATTAATCTCCCTTATCCATGGATTTATTTCTGTTTGCCTCTGACTTGACGTTGAAGATGAAACCTCAATTATTCGTCTGTTCTCAGATTCTTTTGCTCTATTTACTACTTGTACAACACTGGGTCTGAACAGTTCACTTTGTTTTGCTGCATCAGCATAAGATACCCGATTAGTTACTTTATATTTGGTAACTAATGTGCTATGCTCACCGCCGCAATTACAGCATTTTACTTTTGTATCCTGACCACAATTTCCATACTCATGTTCACCTCCACATCTAGCACATCTTTGTTTACCTTTACATTGTCCAGCAGTGTGTCCCATTCTTTGACACTTGAAACATCGAAGTGGTGCTGGGATAAACTCTCTTACATCATAACTCAAATATCCCAATCTTACTCTCTACTTTTCAAAACTCTAGAACTACTGATATCAGGCTATCAGATATCAGGCTATCAGTTTTCACCAGTTTTTTTTTTTTGAACATTATCACTTTCCATTCAGTTTGTTCATCCTCCTTTTTCCCCATTTATAATTATAGACTTCACTTTTTTGGACATGTTACCCACGTCCACATCAGTGGCGTACCGCACATCTCTGAGGCCCCCCCGCAAAGAAGGCGACGGGGCCCCTCCCACCAGCAGTGATGCTATGCCACGAATTAAAATTTTATGGCGCATCTGCTGCAGTATACTATTGAGTCCGTCTTCCCCATTTACAGAACTGATTTAACAGTAATGAATGTGAAAATTAGCATTGCATTGGTGCATTTTATGTTATTATTGAATAACATTACAAATATGCGTACTGGTTTTGATATCGCTTTTTAGTAAGAAATATCCGCTGGAATAAATAATTAGTCTGAACGTGGAGGCATTAAAAGTGCCGCTGCCTCAATTTGATTGTTATTTTAGCAATAGCATGAGGATCATTCAATAGGCTAATAATAATATTAATAATAATAACACAAAATGGCCTCAGTCTACGTATTTTATTTAACAGTATAGGCTCAATAAAAGGTGCAGAACAAGTCTAAGCTGGCCTACACAAGTATGCGTAATTGTAGAAAATAAATTATTCTGTAGTAAAAAAATGAACAGTAAAAGAAAAAAGAATGACTCTACATTTTACGATATATGCTACATTTAAAGAACTACTTTACATTTAAAGAAATTCGCATACCAACTTCTGACGATCAACTGGCAAACAAAACATCTAGCGAATCCTTTGTGCTCTCCGCGCGTTTTGGTGCGCAAAGTCTTTCACTGCATCTTTAATGTCAATGTTGCGAGCACGGGCATTCTCAATACTCAAGAGAGCTAAACTTGACAGTCTTTCTTTTTTGTGACATTGTGCTCCGGAGGAATGTCTTGATCAATTTCAACTTCGAGAACGATCTTTCAGCAGTTGCAACCGTTACAGGTAAAGTCAGGAACAACTTGAGAGCTGTTGCAACATCGGGGACACTGGGCAGAATAGAGTGGTGTTTAACCCTCTGGGCTTCTTCATAACATAGTCACACTTAGCTTCCTCCCGCCCGAAAACGGGCGAAGCCTTAAAATTTTACTTTACTTTTTCCCAGGATAACCAATCAAATATATTTTTGTTCTATAATGTTTTCTGATTATTATTTAGAATAATAAATATTATTACTATTTTTTTCCATTAGAATTAATATATATATTTTTATTTTATTTATTTTATTTTATTTTTCAATAAATGCAACATTTCACATCAAAATAGAGTGCAGGCCTAAAAAAAATATATCTCAAGTGAGAAGAGTGCCACCTAGTGGCTTCAAAATGTATTAATTTGTGTCATGTCCTATAACCGCCTATAGGCGGCCTGTAGCTTTTTTATTTATTTATTTGATTTATTTCCATTTGGAAAGAAAAAAATGTATTACTAAGCAACCACTGAATGGAACAACACAAATTATATATCATTTTAAAGCTTAGGATCTTTTTAATGCATCTAATTACATGTATTAACTCCTAACGAGTGCTGAGTAATCCCTCTAAAACCGAGTGTACCGCCAGCAGGCGCCACCTAGCTGCGAAAATATTCTTTACCATATTTTTAAAAAATCTTGCCTTGATTAACACAAAGTTGATGTCATTTGAAAGCTTAGAGTCTGAACTTTACAGTGAATGTATCCACTTTGAAAAACTCTTAAGTATTGCTGAGTTATTTGCTGATAAATAGAATTTATTTATTTTTTCATAATCTATAAAATAATGTACTGCAATGTGTCAAAAACATCATACAGCTCATGAAACATTCTCAGATAATTGAAAATGGCACTTCATTTTTTACAGCATATTATTACAATTAAAACGAGCCCAAAATTAACATAATCTATTGCTTTTATGACAAGATATTCTTCATGGACAAAATATTGCCCATGAGGGGGTGTCAAAGACTGTACAAAAAGGCTATCTCTTTTCCAAATGCTGTAACTTTTGATTCCTTTATCCAAAAATTATTATTTTATCCAGATGCAGCTAACATGTAGGGGGACTTCACTAAAAAAGAATTTTCCTCCTACCTTATTTCCTTCCTGAGTTATTCCATGACAAATAAGAAAGATATGCAAAATCATAATAAAAATTATATATATATATATATATATTGTCTTTTATCCGCTGTTTCTTGGCAGGACAATGTCCAAATGTAATGTAATTTATATTTTCAAAAAATTTAAAAAGAGTTCTTTCAAACGATACCTACCTTTTGACTCTCCTTGCTATAGTTTTGGAGTTATTATGATTATATAATTTTTATATAGTTTGGGGCAAAATTTGCTGTTTCAGTCTTACCAGTTCATTTCTCTCTCTCTGTGTGTGTGTTTGTGTGTGTGGGGGGGGAGGGTGTCTTATTTGCACTCTTGATGTTTTAGAGTGTCACCCCTTCATTGCTGTACACTTTTTTTCAGCACAGTGGCTGATCTGTAGCTTGTACCACCAAAAGTTTCTCTGAGTTTTCCTATTTTTTCGTATTTCCCATTCATTTCCTATGTCGCCCGTTTTTGGGCGGGAGGAAGCTAAGTGTGACTTTTTTTTTTTACAACCCTTTAACATATCAGAATCATCTCCTTGATTTTTGTGTGTGTTCATATAGGTAATAAAACAAAAGTCACCAAGTTTCACCCCCATCCGATGAAGCAAAAAAATTCGAAACGTTCAAGTTTTCGGGCGAAGAAGCCCAGTTAAACAACAGCTGCGCAAGATCTGCAATGGAGCCACGCTCAATCTCCTGTATTTCGGGCTTCAGCGCATTTCTGAACGGTAACAATTGCATGGCAAAGTCTGGTGACAGGTCGTCAGTGTACTGAACCGCTAAATTCATCTCAAATTCATTTGCTGCGTCTTGAGTTTTTCAAAGCAAAAACACGTTCTATCCTATGTGGTGTGTGAACGCCTTTTAGAAGGGCCTGGGCGGGGCCCTCCAAAGAGGCGGGGCCCCCACGCAACGCGGGGGCTGCGGGGGTGTCCGGTACGCCACTGGTCCACATCATAGGTAGAACTTCCAGAACTATCGCACCTTACTTTCCTCTTATTATTTACATCCTGCCATGGCATACTATCACTATCTCCATCCGTACTTTTACCCATGATAGTTACATTCACGGTACAGTTGTTGCTAATTCGGCAAATACCAACAATCGTTCTCCAAGATTGCAGCGTTTTCACCTCGACGCAACGTGACACCTTCCTTCGACTCTGATCATGACTTGTGCTTCCCTTGTGTTATGTGTCATGTTCTGATTGGTTGATGGTCTTGATTGTTCACAGGTGTTTCTTGTTAGTCATTAGTCTTACATAACTAGCCCTCATGTTTCCATTGCATCTTGTCTAGCTCTGTTCATGTAACCCGCTTTTGGTGAGTTCTTGTTTGAGTGAAAAGAACTTGAGTAAGTGAGAAGAACTCGAGTTCTTGTTTACTCAAGTTCTTGTTTACTCTTGGATTTAATAAAACTGCACTTGGGTTTGCCTAGCTTGCCTTCAGTGGACTATGTTACATATACACCTCAACATTTCAATTTAGTAGTCTTTTAATCACAGATCTAACATTAAATCATGTTTGGAAGTTACAGGGAGCAATGAACACACATGCAGTCTTATCCAGGAGAGTGGCTCATGAAGCCCTCTTCACCAGAAAGAGGAATGCTGCTCTCAAAGGTTTTGAGGAAGTATAGAAAATATATATTTTTTAAATCTATATTTGTTGTCACTTTTAACCACGTTATTAAAGCATTTTTTTATTCTTGTATTCTTAACACTTGTTGCAGAGCTTTTGTGGTAACAGGCAAAATAACAGCCATATTTGTCAAAGGGAAAATCTTAAATATATAAAGTGTAATGATTTTGTTACCATTAATGCAACAGTTAATGACTATTTAAATTGTGTAATTCAGTGGCTGACTTTGTATTCTGTTTGAACATTTCTGTAGGATCTGAAATGTCCAAAGACAGGGAGGGGTGAGTGAGGATTGGGAGCTCACCTCAGCATCCTGAAAGTGGTACAGTGCCATGGATGAGGCAATTGGGCGCAGACCTCCCATTAGTATACCTAGCCTTAAGACAATCCTTAGATAAACTTATTATGATGTCATATATTTTTCCATTGCTTTATCAAACATTTTAACATTGAATAAACTTATCAAACACTTCGCAGTCTTAACCTGTTAAGCTGTAACCCCACTTTTGAAAAATCCCAAGAAATGACATACCCAAACTGAAACAGATACAGTTCATGAACCCTTTGTACTAAAAGCACAAGTATGATCTCATTTGAAAGCTGACACCTGGCAGTTTATTGTAAATGTAGAATTAATTATTGTCATAATGACAAAAATTGTTATAAATAGCTTCAAAGTTTTGTAAAGTTATTAGAAATTATTTTTTATGAAACATCCTCATGAAAAAAAAATTGAAGTTGGCACTGGAGCAATCTAGAAATGCACTACAGCTAATGCCACATGTCTAAACATTTTATGTTTAAAATCTTAAGATAATAAGTCCAAAACTCTGTATTTAGTGAAATGTTTTTCAAGACCATGTCATGTGACTTTATTTTGATTTGACGCTAAAATGCTACTGATGTTTATTGTCATCTTCTAACCATCTATCCAGTATATTGTCTTTATTGTTTTGTGGTGCAAACGAGCCCCATTCAGTCTCAGTCTCCCCCTGCACACATTCACACCTCTCCAGCCTAGTTATGGCTCTAAATATGCATTTCTTTTGTCTGCATTATAGTTACTAACGACTGGCTATTCACAGGCTATTCATAGGGTTTCAGTCACTAATTTCTTTTCTTAAAGTTCACCCTTACATTTTAAACTGTATCAAATGCATTTCTTGAATAAAGAAACATTTCAGTAAGCATTCAAAAAATAATAAAAATATAACTTCTAGGTGGCAGGTGCACCTAGGGCTAGCTAGCATGTTAGCTTAGCACACCATCAATACACGACAATTTATGAGATTAAAACCATGTTTGTGCTTATAAACTTACTTTATAAAGCAAATCGAGTATATTAAATAATTTTTTGTGATCTAATTTGGCTTCAGATAAAAAATCAGACAGAAAATATACTATTGGATAGTGTTCTGCACAACGATTCTATATAGATTAGCATTACATTATAAATATAATCTATTATTATGGAAATACCTGGCATGGATTGAAAAACACAGGTAACTCAAATATCATAGCAAACATGTTTATTGTCTTCAAAACTGCATGTTACAGCCATAGTTACAGCGCGATCTCGTTAGCTTTGTGTGTGTTCGAGGCTTCCTGGATTGTCACATGATTATGGCACTTCTTCATGTTCTAATACTGTGCACAGGGCGGCGAGGGCGCCCTCAGGCTATTGGTATGAATTCATAACACAGTATCAGAGTTATGCAAACGCTCATAATGATTACATCGACGCATTTGGGTATAAATTCAATAAATATTATTCCTGTCTATAGAAATCTGATGTGAACCTATGAGAATATATCAATATTTCTCCAAATCTGCACATTTTTGAGCTAAAGCCCTGAGGCACGTTGTTTTGTGTATCGCTGTCATGACGACGGCACGGGAGTTTTTTTATGAATGAAAGCGGCTGACGCGCATAATTCATATCAAAGGTATCGACTAATTTTTTCATTTCATAACTCCTGAAACAAATTAAGAAATAACTGTCGCTATAAGTTTCTCAGAATACAATAGTGGTCAAATTCTGAAACTTGAGTCTTATATCTTTTTAATGATGTATAGTTTGTCAAGGTATAACATTAAATCTGATAGTAACTTTGAACTATATATAAATAAAACCGCTTCAGTGCGTCCGCGCTCTGGCAACGGTTAACAGGTTAACTGCATAAATGTTAAACTTCATATAGAGTAATCCTTATTAAATCAACAATTTCACCCATTGCCGATGTAACCCATGTTAAAATATGACATAAATAAGAATAAATAGTTTAAAAGCTGCATAAATAAGTTTGAAAGTTAAGTGATTCATTTAATGTAAGTTAATTCACCAGAGTTAAAAATGTTAATACAACAATGTAATGTTTAAGATTAAAAGTATGCTGACAGAAAATTCATGTCACTGCCCCTTTAAGGGACTAGTGAAGTTAGATGCAGTACTTCAGTGACGCTGCAGCAGAGGCCTGACGGAGAGAGCAGAGGAGAGATCGGAGAAAACGAACTGTTTAATAAGCAGAGAAAAGAGTGAAAAAGTTGATTTTGCAGTTGAAAAACATAACTTACCTGGTCGGGAACTGACGTGGATTTTATGAGAACTAAGCCACACCGGTTTTGGTCAGGTTTTTTTTGCTTGGTTTGAGGCTCGGTCGGAGCGAGGATTGGCCTGCAGTGTGCGGGTGTGCACATGCACAGACGAGCCAGACCCAGACTTTCAACTCATCTTCTCTATCGCATCAGTGAGGAAATCTCCTGCGTATGGTGACTCGCTGCCAGAGTGGTAGGAGTATCAGAAATTGTTTTTTGAACTGAACTGGAAACTGGTTGAACTAGCAACGTATGAAGAACGAGCCCCAGGTGGAGTTAGAAGCTCTAAAACCACCTTATTTATGTTGTTCTGTCGGATTATAGTGTCGATTTCACTGAATATGATCAAAAAAATGTTGCCGATGGCAGCTTTAACATTAAAGGTATTCAACTACTGTCCCTTTAAAATCTGTCGCTGCAATAGATGGGTTTCCGTTTCTCGAATTACCCATTATCCTCTGCGGCGCGCCGCCATGTTGTGTGTCAAAGCTGTCAGTAAGCCACTGGGAGACACGGCTCATTCACTGTGCTGCATTAATAGAAAGCCAGTTAATATAAAGTATTTTTGACTCTTTTGTGTTGAGATAACGATGACAAATTAAGAAGAGGAAAGTCTCTGGAAGCATACAATTATTTTGTTAGAATGTCCGAGTTAAAAGTTTATGTGGTCGCATTTGTGCGAGTGCATGGTCATACACTACTCAGTTAAATTCACGCATGAATTCTCCTGCATTGAACTTGTTTTAGCGCCCGCCAAAGTAAATTTTTGTCCCGCCAAAGTCTTATTTGATCGGTGAGTAATGTAGATGAACTGGGTGCATGTTTAACTGAAAGAACGAGCAGATAGAGAGAGAGCCGGTCGCGCGCGCGCACTCTATCTCTCTATCTTCGGAGCCAGGCGAACATGTAAACAAGACTTCACCGTCTCCAAACTAAGCGCTGTCTTGCTCTCTCTCCCTCGTGGAAATGTTAGTCTGGAGCCCTGCATTGACGGTTCACATCGCTGTAGCCAGGCGGCTGATATCTGCACAGCCCTTATTATATGGTACATTTAGACTCAGTGTCAAGACAACACCATCTGGGTAAAACAACAACAACACAACGCTCCGAGCTAATTTAGTGTAACATTAACTTAGGAGAGAGATGGAGAGCAGAGGCACGGAGCGATGTGCTCGACCAGCTGATGTGGCCACAGAGAAAGTGATGAAGGTGGACACTCGTCAGAGTGTGCTTCTGCCCAGCCAACACCTCTCAAGGGCTGTGTCGATAGTAGCCGCCTGGGTACAGCGATTTGACAGCCGATTATAGCTAGCTAGCGCATTTAGCTAGCCCATCTTGGAAATGATTAGATAAAGTGTCACATCTCCAGAGCACAAAACCTCTAAATGTTCACAAGAGCAGCACTGAACATTAACTCAAGCCAAACGGAGAATAATCGTATGATTTTTATGTTCAGAATAATGCCGATTCAGGGTATTATCATGCTCCGTAACACAAACGCTTGACCCACTTGACACACAAGATGGCGCCGTAAGGAGTTGCGGGAGAAATGTGACGTCATCGGAAACCTATCTATACCTACCGTGAATCTTACGCACTGTCCCTTACATATTATCTAACAGCTCTCTAAGTTAACACATTACGAATTAACACAACTCATTTAACACTGCGAAAATTATAATACTCGCAAAACAAGCATAATAATTGGAGTGTGTTCGTTTGTTCAAGTTCAAAAGAGAACTGGACGCGTCTTGCTTGTGTATGTGTGTTGGCTTGTGTGTAACATGACACAGCATTCACATACAGCGCGTCCTCTACAGTGTTGGGGGTAACGAGTTACAAAGTAACGAATTACAGTAACGATATTACTTTTTTGGGTAACGAAATAAAGTAACGCATTACACTAAAAATATCGGTAACTACACTACTTTACTAGACTATAGGAACGCGCTTTCCTGCGTTACCCAAGCCATTTTTGCCTGCGTGTAAAGCTCTGATCTGTTTGTGCTGCGTGCATGTCTGTCTGTGTATGTGTGTGTGTGCGCGCGTGCACCGTTGTCATAGAGATCGATTTGAGTGACGTAGCTGCTGGTGCGAAGGGGAGCGGGAAATGGAGACGGAGACAGGGGGGTTCGGCCAGTGGCAATATTCACATCACTTTCAGTTTATTGCTCGAAAGGACAAAAATATTCGCGTGAAATGCACTTTGTATGCCCAGGCAGCAAGTACTGGCCATCGGGACTACCGGGAGATTCCCAGTGGGCGGACGTGCCTTTTGGGTCGACTCTTCTTTTTTCTTCTTCTTCTTAACGGACCATAAAACTCGTACATCGGCGGCCCATTCGTTTTGCTTAATTGGTGGCGCTGGGTTAAGTAAGTGCGTGCCGGTGTAATGCATTAGTGAAAAAAGTCTGTGTCAGTTTTTTTTTTCCTGATAGCTGACCGGTCCATGAAACACCGTGGCCCATTGGATCTTTTCTTGATTGACACTGGGCTGGTCCAATCACATCTTTAAACACCTCCCCCTTTGGGCTTTGATCGAGCGTGCACGTGTGTCAGTGTGTATCTGTCAAAATAGTCTGAGAGATGGAGAAGAAACGCAAGGAATGTGCAGAGAAATAGCGTGAAAAATAGACACAGCCCCTTCAAGCAGACGCTGTAAAATGTGTCAAAATGTTTTCTGCAGCAGCATGACCTTCATCAGCTCCTGTGGCTGATGATGAGGATAGTGAGGAGGATCAGGACAGAGATGAGAAAGTGTAGAGCCTGCGGTAAGCAGAACTAACAGTTACTTTCAAAACACTTAGGCTATCCCATACACAAAAGATAAATATATTTGAAATATATTTTCAGAGTATATTTTGGAATATATGCAAATATTTGAAATTGGCCCAATAAATATATTTCACACTTAACATCATATATTTTTGTTATATTTCAGAATATATTTCAATGTACTTTTTTTCTGTATGGATCCCCAAAAGTGTCAAAATATATGTGGCATATATTCCAAATACATTGAAATATATTCTGAAATACAACTAAAATATATGATGTTAAGTGTGAAATATATTTATTGGGCCACTTTGAAATATTTGCATATATTCTAAAATATACTCTGAAAATATATTTCAAATATATTTATCTTTTGTGTATGGAATGTCATGAGTGTAGGAACCCATTACCCAGTAACACATTATTTCCACATCTGCATAGTTGACGATTACCGTAATTTACTATAAATTTAATGAGACGCGTTTGTAAACCATGTTTTCCATCAAAATAAAAGATTATGTGCTTATATCTCTTTCAAGTATAGAAATTAGTACAAAACTAATTATGAAAGTTTCCTTTATTTTTCAGTGCATTTGTTTTACAATATATGTCTATTAGTGTGCTATTATTATTATGGCCAAAATGCCGATTTTTTTTTTTTTGTCCCAGTCCAGCCCTGATTATGTGTCTACCACCGCAGACATTTGTCCTTTATCCTGTTGTTTGTGGATTTTACAGTGAGGCATATTTCTTTGTGCAGACATGGATATTATTCTTTCATATGGTTTTACATGCCATTTTGTATAGGCTACATTTAAACACTATTTGGACAGGCTAAGTGATGATAGGACTATGATGTTTGTCCGTATCTACAGGGTAAATTAAGAAATGGGAAAGTAAAGTAATAAGTAGTGAAGTTACTTTTCAAATGCAGTAACTAGTAAAGTAATCTCATTACAATTTACAGAAGTAACTAGTAACTAGTAACTAATTACTTTTTTTGAGTAACTACTAGGGATGTCCCGATCCGATCAGGTGATCGGAAATCGGGCCCGATCGCGTGTTTTCAGACTCGATCGGAATCGGACGTTACCTCCCGATCAGGACTCGGATATATATGTATTTATATTCTCATTATTTTTTAACACCTCTATTATGCGGTGACACAGAGTTACGGCGGTTTCACACTGCACGCGTTATTAGAGTGTAAGCAGCGCAGGAGCAGTGCATATGGTGAGCAGGAGCAGGACACGCGCGTTTTGCTTTCATACTGGCAGCGTTTGTCACGCGCGGCTGAACCGCGGGTTGTGTACAGACAGAGTCTATAATGGATAAGTTGGCATTGCTTTTTTTCGTTTTCAAATACATTTAAGAGAAAAGTTTTGGCAACAAGTTTGTTTTTGGACATTTGTTTTCTTTTTAAATTGCTGTTGGTCATTTGATTGACTGTTTAAAACACAACAGATATCATCAATGCACTTTTTGGATAAAACTGCGGTGTATTTTGGCCATGATCAATGTATTGCCACTTTAATTCAGCAAAAGCGGCGCAGCAAAAATAGACTCGGCGCCGAAACGATCACGGCACTCCTGCTTTGCTCTGCTACGCACTGCCGCGCCACCTCTGCGCGCGGTGTGAATGCTCTAAAGCCTGGTTTAATCTGTTAACATGGGCGGCGAAAAAAATACGCGCTGCACGCTCTGCTAACAGTGAAGTGTGAAACCGGCGTAAGAGTTAGGAGTGCAGTTCCTAAAAGCACATTACTGGCTTTGCAAACACTGTGGCACTTTTATTTTTTATTTGTTTACATGCCTACCAGATATTTTAAGTTGAGGTGCTATTTGTTTATATATTAGACTTTTTTTTTTTTTGTTGCACTAAAGTCCAAAAGTGAAGAATTTATTTATTACTTGATTGTTCAAGCTACCTCACAGAAGTGCTCTGTTTGTTAACAGAGTTGTTGAATGTTAAAATAAGGTGAATTAAATAAAAAATAAGGAACATCCTGGATCTGTTTTTTTCGCTCTTCTTTATTCTTTTTTTTTTTTGCATTATAGAAGTATCGGATCGGGACTCGGTATCGGCAGATACTTAAAATCAAATGACTCGGACTCGGACTCGAGGGCAAAAAAACCTGATCGGGACATCCCTAGTAACTACCCCAACACTGGTCCTCTATAATCTTGCTGCACTTCAATACTTTAAAAGCATTTACGTGAATAACAGCATGATCATGTAATTAAAGGATAACAGAAAACTTTATTCTACATTTTGCACTACTATTTTAATGCGTTAAACTGAACAAAAATGAATCGCAAATTCATTTTCATGAGCTTTACAGGACTCTTATTTTTTTCTGCCAGAGTGAAAATTGACCGCTTCTCCACAGCAAAAACGACGACATGTCTGAATTCTTCTCTGCTTACTTGAATCAATGCGTTAAAATACTTCCCGCCATCGCGCACACCTACCCTTACCGCACTCACATTATGTATGTACCCCTCGACGCTAGTTTCATCCATGGAAACGTCTGTTTTAACTTTTTTAGCTGGACTTGCCATGATGGTCTCTTCTTGCTTCGTCGTGTTCACTGGTGGTGATTTACGTTACAAATCCCACAAACACTGCAGCAAAGCCACATTACGTATACACAACTGCGCATGCTTGACCAAAATCAAACTCCACTAAATAAATTATTTCGCGTAGACATAATTTACTGCTGTAAATACACAATGACAATTGTATTAAAATTCCCAGTTGAACTCAAACCTCAACAAAAGCCCAAGTAGCATAACAATAAAAGATTTTGATAACTTTCAGTAAATACTACTTATATACTTATTTGAGTAGAAAACTAAATCAGTTTTTTAAGGAATAGCATAACATGCGATCAAACATTTCCAGATTAATAAATACGCTTGAGTCTTAAATGACTAACAAACTTTATTTACACCACACCTGATAAATACAACATAACATACTGTAAACAAAACAATATTTGCATATAATGTGGTAAATCATGATATAATGCTAGAAACAATGGTAAATCATATTAAATAGTACTAGAAGGTGGTGTATCAATGTTAATCATGCTAAAATCCTGGTAAATTTTCTAGAATGTGGTATATCATGGTAAAACATGAAAAATCATACTAAAATGTGGAATATCATGATAAATCATGCTAAAACAAAGTCTTTTCCATCTGTGATGTCAGTGGTTAAATGCTTGCTCAATTAAACCTAATGTCTTTTAATACTTGTGTGGTTAAAGGCCTTAACTGCTTGAACATCGCTAAATGCTGCTTGCAGATTTAATCCTTTTTATTTCTGTTGCATGAGGCATTTTTTTTTTTTTTTAATGGAACAGGGTGATATCCGTACCCTATATAAACGGAATCTTCAACAGAAAATTTTGTATTTTGATCTTAAAAAACGAAAATTAAGGGGAGAAACAGAACTTGACACCTTAAAGAAGAAAAAAACTGGCACTAGAGATTGAGTTGCTTCAAAAGGTACTTCAGAGTAAGTGCTAAAACACTTTTTCACAAAGAGTACTATTGCTGACCTTGGATAACAATATATCTTATTGCAGGTGTTGTGCCGAATTTCGACTCCCTGCCAGAATCTGACTCCCCCTCGCGTGCACGCGCAATGACGTCGATGCGACTGTTTTATTTTTCGTCTGTTTGTGTTACTTAATAAAGTTTGGTGTCTTTTTTTTTTCTTTTCTTTTTTAACAGGTGTTTATTATCAGTGTTTTCCAGAAAGCGTTGCGAAAACTGATCACTGGCATACAGGACATTATGTTTAAGTGCACTAAACTTACCAAGTCAAATATGAAATGTTAATATTTAACATTTATTCCCATTGTGCACTGTTTACTACTATAGACAGTCCAATAATACCATGTGCAATAAGTTCTACTTAATTCTGCACATAGATTATTCTTAAATATACTCTGCCAGTACATTTATTTAAATCAAACCCCAGAATTATTTTCCTGTCCAAAGCACAGGTGTAAGCAAATTATAGAAATCATACTTCCCTAATTTTTCAGGTTTGCAAAATCAAAGGCACATGGAATTCATGCTGGTTACACTTCTTACTATGGATGCTAAAATAATTTCTCTGTTTTACACTTTATATTGTATTGTGATAGGCACTTTCAGTTCATTCTGGCTGATATTTGCCAGTATAACTGGGTGGCTAGTCATCTGAAGTGGACATAACACTTGTTGTCCATTTCAACATTTACCTACAACTTTAAATGTATTTTATGATGGTGCACACTTTCTGTTTTCAGGATGATTAACTGCATTTCGGTGATAAAAAACAGAAATACATGTAAAACGCCTATAACTGTGAAGGAATGTTTTTATTATTATTATTTGCTCAATGAAAATGTCATTTTATTGCATTCACCGTTGGTCCCCCTTTTATGTACATGTGTCACAGTAAAATAATATTTTTTATTGTATGTGCAAAGTTAGTGTCTTTTGAATTGTGGTCTCCAATGAGCTGGTCAAAAACGCATAAGTTGGAGAATAATAACTTAAATAGGATTACAAACTAAGCAATAAAAAAAAGAGAATCTACTGTTCAACACTTGAAAATAAATACATTTATTTAATACACGCTGGACACAGGTAGTTGGTAACTTCCATCGATGTTTTTGCGCAGGCACAGTGGTACCACCGAGGGCACACATCACAGCCAATCTTAACATAGGGACAAAGTGAATATTAGTATGCACCACAATTATCTTTTAACATCCATTATGATGAAAAAATAAATATGGTGTACTTAAAGACTACTCTTTTCAACAACAAAAAAAGGATAAAATAAAAAGTACAGTTAGAGTACCCACCCAGTCAGTGCCATTGTCAGGACTTTCTTCCTCCCTGCAGTCAGGACTTTCTTTCTTCCTGCAGTCTTCCATTCAAA
Source organism: Abramis brama (assembly GCF_963993115.1). NCBI lineage: Eukaryota > Metazoa > Chordata > Actinopteri > Cypriniformes > Leuciscidae > Abramis > Abramis brama. The sequence goes on along the minus strand of NC_139966.1, from coordinate 27,591,580 downwards.
TTCCGTGAACCTCTGCAGGAATGTTGCTACCCGTGAGTTGATGGCTGCAACTTTTCTCTGCATAGTTCCACCTGTCTTTCGGCTTGTACCGAATTTTGCAGTGCACTTTGTGCCCTCTTCAGGATTGATCCTGACAAAGAATCTAAAAACAAACACCGGTCTTAAATGTTCATATTAACACATACAGTAGTCATCTTTAAAAGCGGCCCTGTGCATTAGTCGATTTTAAAGCATGACATGGAGGCAAAGAACCACCCAAAACGAAATGACCTGAAATCATTTAATGCACAGCTAGCCATGGATAATCCCGCTTATACCATGGTCATTTGCCAGCACTGACAACTTAAAACTGTTGTTGCTGTTTGCAGTAAGTTGCAATATTTGACCGGAAGGGACAAATTGACGGTTACTTTCGACAGTTACGTTAGATCCAGCATTCTGCCCACTTTAAATCATACGCAGAGATAAAGTAGTGCGTAACATTTTATTCAGGTAATAAATTAATGGAATAGTTATTGTTTTTGATAACAAAAAAGTTTGTATTGTAATTAACAAGGTTATGACACCAACATTTTAGATAGTAGTGAAATTCTCGATTACAATTTCGATACCACAACTAAAACTACTAACTAATATAAATTTCAAAGATAATTAAAAACAAGCAAACAGTCATTAAAGGACAAGTTCGGTATTTTACACTTAAAGCCCTGTTTTCAGATCGTTTCTGATGAAATAGAACGGTTAAGATTTAAATTTGGACACATGCTGCTGGCCCGAGAATTTTCGGTTTCTGTGGTAGCACCCCCCCACCTCCACAATGGTTGCATAGGTGCACTGGAACAATCCTTACTAAAACGCATTAAACTTTCGTTTACAAAGAGTGGTCAGGGGTGTTCACTGATATGCTCACACAAAAATCGCTGCAAAAGATGCCTTCAAATTTAATTTTGTGGTGAATTACTCGCCTCTGTACCATCTCCAGCGTAGTGGATGCTGACTCCTGATACTCCAGATTGAACACATAAAAGGAGCCGAAAAAGACAGCGAAAGCACTGGCAAAGTTATGAAGTTGGTTAGCTTCATAGAAGACCTTCCCCCCAATGCTGACCATCCAGTGGGTTGCAAACAGCAGACTACTCCCTAAAACAAAGGCATATTCAGCTAAATTGTTTCTTGTAATAGAATTCTCAACAATTATTTCTCATACCTAGCATGATCACCCGTGGTGTGGTAGGCAATGTCATCTCCTGCTCAACCGACATCTTGGCCGAGGTTGGCTGAAAGAAAAAAAAGAAAAGATTCTCAGATATTGCAAATAATTTCTATTTAAGAAAAAAAAAGATTTCAACTTAGAGTGATGGTGTAAAAAATGTAAAGAAAGAACTTTTACATCTGTCAAGATGAAGATGTGGTCCTCTTTCTCTTGAAAGTATTTCATTAAAAGAAGAATGGCAGTGATAGGGACCTGATGGTTGTTCATGCTTTCATGCTCCATCTCTCGTAGCAAAGCCTGGATGTCCTGGCTCCATTTTAGTCTTTGATTTAGGAAAAAGTTCATAATCCTCCTGCCCTTGGTGAGGAAAGCTTCATGGAGGCGTGTGTCAATATCAATATCAGTGAGCATATGAAAATGACTGCAGAGACCTCTTTTAGTGAAGAGAAACGGCCATTGCTCCTCAACTTCACACAGACTGGGAGGGGGCCAAGTATTTATCATGTGCCTCTGATAAATATAGGTAAATTCCATATTCCTCTCTACGTCCATTGTCTCAACAGCTGTAGGTCCTTCTGACTTGAAGATGGTTACCAAGATCTTTCTCTTGTCTTCCAATGATTCTGCTGTTTCTCCTTGTGGAAGATTAGTGGCTTGCCATTTTGTACACCCATAACTATCCACATCTGTTTCTTTTTATGGCAGCATCATTACCACTGCTGTCATCACTGGACCTTTTCCTAGGCTGTCGGATTCGATTACTGACATTGTCTCTATTTATGTGCTCAACTCTGGTTTTAAGCTGTCTGAACAGTGAATAATAACCACACCCCAGCTGCTCAACTTCTCCAGTCTTATCAGCAAAAGTCCCAGGGTACTTGCATACAATTAATCTGGCCACTTCTGTACAGATTGCTTTACTGGGGTTTTTGCAGTGTGCTTGATTTGCTTCAACAACAACTCTAATCAGTACCCTTCTGTCCTCTGGGTGAGCCAAGCAACCTTTTTCCATTGCCTGTAACAGTCATGCTGGCATTTTGTCCCATGGAACTTGGAAGCTGCTGATCCAGGACTTGTTTTGGTTTGAGGAAGTTTGAAGGGAGTGGGGAAATTTGTGTGGCACTGGGTGAAAATCCATCTGGCAGTAAGTACAGGGAGTGAAACACGAGGTTCCTGACCCTCTGAAGAAGTTGAGGCCTCTGTAACCTCCTCAGTGGACACCGTGTCCACCACAGTCTAGTCAATCTGAAAAGAAAGTTCTTATCTTGGTTAGTATATTGAAACATGTAAGTGATCGTTAACATATCTGTTTCAAAAGTGAAAAAAAACCCTCCAGTTACCCTGTAGTGCTCTGCAATTTGAGAGGGATAACGTGCCTCTCTCCCAAACATTAAAAAAATGGCGAGTATTTGGTTCTCATTTGAACTTTTGTTCATAAACCAAACATGACTGTGTCCAGGTGCCTGTCCCAGTCTTTTGGCTGGTCTTTCACCAGTTTGCAGAGAGCTCTGTATATCAATACAGTATATTATTACATATGACAACCTTTCAATTTTAAAACATTTAACTCTTGCACCATGCTCTTTGATTTTATACATTTTAAATGCGTTCTATTATAAATGCATAAATGTAAAACATTATAAATACATTGACTTAGAATGAGTCTTAGATATGCCATTCCATGTTGGAACTAAGCTGACCTCCAGTGTGCATCCTGGGAATCAAACACATTACCTTAATACCATTCTTCATCTGCTAAACTACAGCAATGTACACAGCTGACTTATGCAGCAGCCAAACAAGGGCAACAACCCCATTGGCAACTTTTAATTACAATCAGTATACAATATTTAAAACCCACCTCTGGATCGTTCCATTCATTCTTTCCATGAGTCCATTGGTCTGCGGGTGGTATGGGGCGCAGAGGGACCTTTCAATATTCAGCACCTTGCAGACATGTGCATTGAGCTGCAATTATTAAAGAAAGATGTTTAAAGGGACAAGGACAACACTTCATGAGATCAGTGTATTTATGTAAATGTTTGCATGTAAACTAACCTCATTGACAAACTCTTTTCCTTGGTCGGTGAGTACCCTTTGAGGGGCCTCAAACTGATACACAAATTTTAGTAAACAGTCTGTGACTTCTTGCGCTGTTTTTGTTTTCAGTGGGTATGCCTGGGGCCACTTTGTAAAGTAGTCGATTATAACGCAGATGTACTGGTTTCCATTACTCGTTACTGCAAGCTTGCCTATCAGGTCCATGCCAATCAATTCAAAGGGTTGTGTAACCTAGTAAAAATTACAAGAAACCAACATTAACCCATATACCAAACTTTAGTAATATTTTGAGCATGGCCTACAGTTTGTCTCTTATTTAAAATTTTCATATTTAAATTTTCTTTTTAATGTGCATGTACATATATAGAGCTTATTTCTGTAGCTTCTTTATGCTGTATTATTCATAATTAGTTATTTAGGGTTGTGATAGAAAAAAAAGAATACCACAATAGGCGTGTACTCAGTCTCCTTTTTTATTGAGGATCTGCTGGCCTGGCATGGTCCACACTGCTCCACCTTGTCAAAGCATACAACATTTAAATGGTAAATATATAAATACAAATAATACAAATAATGCACTACCTATAAATCCACTTCAACTGGACATCAGTAAATACATGATTAAACAGTCCTGGAATCAACATCATAACATATAAAATATTAAAGCACTGTGAAGTAAACTTCTACAATATAACATAAAATATTACTTTGACAATGTCAATAGATGCGTTACCCATGTGTCAATATCATCTGACATGCCAGGCCAATAAAATCTTCTGCTGATGGCATCTCTGGTCTTCTTTTGGCCAGTATGAGCTCCATGGCTGCTGGCATGCAAGTCTTTGAATATTTCATCTGCCTGCTCTGCTCCACAAACAACTTTTGCTTTTATTTCGGTTGGAGTGCCTTTGTGGCGTTTGTAAAGCAATTCACCATCTAGGAAAAAAAATCTATTTGACTTTTGTAAATTACCCTCACTGACACTAATGTGACTCACACTTCACCCGACACCTATATTACTATCAAATCAATCTTACCTTCAATGTCAAATGTGTTTGCTCTTTTTCGGAAAGTGTTTTTTTCCGTCTTTGTGAATCCATCAGGATATATTCCAGTGCACTTGTAATTTGTAATTTGTCTATAAATGGAAGGGTCCATGTCAATCAATGAACCAATCAAACATACACAATAGCTAAGCACACTTAATAGTACGTTGACTATAAGGATGAGCTCTCCTCCACCCTTAAATACTTTCCTATTGAAGCAGATGCAGGTGCTCTTCAATTACAAAATAATCAAATAATTAAATAATCAAAATCAGAATCACTTTAATTGGCAAGTACCTTGGGTTTGCATGTACAATGAATTTGTCTTGGTGTACTAATGTTTCCAATAGTAGCAGAGAATCAAGGGATGATATCAATAATAATAAGATTCATTCAGATGAATCAGACATCTGTGAGGTAAGATAATAGAGTGAAAGATAAAGTTATGAAAAAAATATATAAGTACAAATAATCATATAAACAATTTAGAAAGAATAACAATAGACACATTAACTGTACATTAATTTAGGTGCAGAAGTAGTCCAGTGAAAATGCTCAGTTTCAATAAGGTGCAGTATAATTGTGTGTGTTAATGTAATACATTGGAGGGGGAGTATGGTTTTGGTGGTTGCTGCTTAAATCTACATAAAAGACTTGTGCTTTTCTGCAGAGGATCCTCCATGGACAAAGGTGACATCAGAATGAGTTTCATGTGTTTTCTCTTGCAAAGCTGACATTGGAGGGGGAGTATAAATTCGGCAGATGCTGTATTTAAAAATTGTAGTGATTTTATGTGTCACTGCATAAATACATATGGTTATAATTTATGCTGTCAACCCCAACCCCAACCAAACATTTTCCTCGCAGCCATTAGATCTAATAAACAGGTTATGTTTTTTATCAGTTTCACTTCCTATTTATATTCATTTGTTATTTATTAATTTACACACACACACACACACACACACACACACACAGTATACAAACACTAAATGCAGACAGGAATTACAGGTGTGGAAACCATAGATGAACAGTAAAGGATTTTGTTTTTTACTTTTTTTATTAAATGCCAATCAAATTACAAATAATAAACATGACAATAGTCTAACACATATACAAATGTAGTCAACAACAAATAGTAAAAGAACATGAACATGCGTATGTGTGTGTTAATGCATAAATCCTTGGTTTCTGCCTGAATATGTGTACACTTCACAATATAATGTGACGTAATGCACTCGAGTAGTTTCGGAGGACAGTAATTTACTGATTAATATTACAGCTGGTACCTGTAATGGGTACATAGAGTAATTTACTGTAATTTATTATTTGAGCTGCATAAATTCTTGAAGATGCACCTCATATTACAGTAAAATACTGTTCCCAGATGATACAGCAAAACACTGGCTATTTTACAGTTATTTACCCTAGAAAATACAGCAAGGGTTAACAGTGTATGTTTTCACATTTTACAGCATGAAGTGCAAAAGAAATGGTGTAACACAGCCTACCTTTACTTCTGGCTCTTCTGGTTCTGTGTAAAGAGCTTGCTACAGTGGTACAATATAAGCCAAAGCCTTGTTGAGACTACTCTCACTTCGAAGGAACTTTACACTGTAGCCAGAGTTTGGCACTGGTATCTGTATCAATGCCCGGCTCCTCGCACATCTCATTATTTTAAAGCCTCCTGCCTGTCTCAGTAAAGGATAAGCACTAAACAGTTGTTCGCAAAATTCAGTTTATGAAGAGCTGTTATTATTGGGGAAAGTGATTTTTTCCCAGACCAACATTTTGCAACACACTGCGCTCTTTGGCTAAAGGTGCCTTTTCAGCCTTAGGGTCAACAAGACAAAAAAAAAAAAAAATGGGACCATGGGGTTTCATATGGTCTGCGGGACTGAGTAGGCCGCCTTGCTGCTTGCAGTCGATAAGGCTGAAAAAGTCTTGAAAGATTAGCCTGCACAAAATCTGTTCTGGAGGTTGATGGCTGAGGGAAATTATTGGAATTTCTTGATTGATGAGACTCATTCATTCTCTTTGCCAGAGGAGAAGAAATAGACCTTATTCGCTCTGTGCACAGGGTGACGCGACGAACGTTCGAAATCTGTGTGGTGGGCGGGGGGACTTCCGGTTTAGGTTACTACCGGTATTTCCGATGTAGATGTTGTTGAAGAGTGAGTGGCAAGCTATCAGTGAGTACCGTATGTAAAATGTTAACAGTAAATAAGAAAGTCTTACATATCAGTATCAAATTGGCAACTCTAAATTACATTGTAGTGTTCCTCGATGTGCCGTTTCATCGAGGTATAATTCTGAAGTAAGTTTTCATCGTTTTCCGCATCAGCCTCTGAGGTACGAGCTCAGTGGCTAGTCAAAATAAGACGCGAGAACTTCACTCCTACCGGTAACACCCGGGTCTGCAGTCGACATTTTAAGCTAGCAGATTTAATCACAACAACCACAGGACGTCGAAAACTTGACTCCTGGAGCATGACTCCTATGTAACTCCGACGACATCGGTGGCTCCATCTGAGTTAGTGGAAGAGAACGAAAAGTTGAAGCAAAAAGTCCAGGAGCTGCAATAACAGATTGAAACTCTGCAACTGCAATCGAGATTTGAGTAATGATGCTGAAAATTCAGCTTTGCATCACAGAAATAAATGTTAATTTAAAGTATAATAAATTGAAAACCAATTATTTTAAATTGTAATAATATATCACAATATTAATTTTTTTTTTCTGTATTTTTGATCAAATAAATGCAGGCTTGATGAGCAGAAGAAACTTCTTTCAAAAACATAAAAAAATGTAATTTTTCCAAACTTTTGGCCTGTACTGTATATTTAGACAACCATAATCATATTAGTTGATTAATTCTAAATGAACAAGACATACTGGACATACCTGACACCATTCGCTACCGTCCTCTGTTAGGACTTTGCAGACAGCACCACCATGTCACTCACACGGCCCGGCTTCACACCCTATCAATAATAAATGAAAAGGCATTTCAGAAGTCACAGAATGGGACTATAGGCAAATCTTGCATAAGCAATAGCATGGAATTATGCAGCTTAAAGTTTACCATAGTTCTTGGTTTGTGCCAACGTTGTTCGCTCTCTGTGCAGCTCAAAACAGGTGGTACAGCTGTGATGTTTAACCCTCTGGGGTCTGGGGTGTTTTTGGGGTCCTTGAGATGTTCTGACATGCCCTGACATTTGTGCTTTTTTCAGTTGCTTATAAACATATTAATGGCAAAGGTGTAAATTCACTCTATATAGCACAAACAGGACTTCCATAATATGTGAGCCACATGTATGTACATGTTTTCATTTTTGAGAGAATAATGTTTATGCATGCTTATCGAAAAAACTAAAAATTAAAGTTTCTTAAATAAGGCCACAAAACACTTACTAAATATGTGGCAATAAGACTTTTGACTAATGGATGTCATCGCCTGGTGTTTTTTCTTCAAAATGATATGAAAATCATCCTGCCTAATCATTCACAAAAAAACGATACATTGATTTTAGTTTTGTGAAACACTTTTAGTTTTGAAAGCCAATATGCGGATGGGGCGTAAACGATCATGCATATTTAGTAGTTCACACCTGGTGAGACTACGTCCCTGCATACTTAATGAGCCATTCATTCAGGTGTGTCACCTATAGCTAACTAAAATATACAAGCTTCATAAAAATGATCATTCTAGGAGAAAATTTCAGATGGCATTTAGAGGCTTTTGCATCTGAACTCTTCATATATACACACACACATATATATATGCATGCACATACATACTTTATAATCTTTTCAAAACTAGTCAACGTCTTTCAAAACTAAAGTATACATTTTATCATACGTATTTCAAAGTAAAGGATTCATTAGTTAGTTGATGACTTTATTTTTGACAAAACACATACAGTATATATTCCTCATCTCAGTATAGCAATAGAGTTTGCTAAAAGCTGTTCATTCAATACAGCAGTATTTGAAAATCGATCATATTTTGTAAAATTACATTTATATTTGCATTTATGTCAAAACCTAGACACTTTTAAACATCAAAAGGACATTTATTAATATGTATTCGTGTCAAAATGACAAATAAACAGATTTTCATATTCAATTTTGCATGGAAACGCTTCCAAGACGCTTGCGTGTCGCGTGAAAAATAGGCGTCGGTTCTATTTCTAGAATGCACGCGTTTTCCACGCGGCTCGTGCCGCGCCTGAGACGCGCGTCTCACACAGGCAGTGTGCAAACTCTAAACTGTTAACATGGGAGCCGAAATAAAAACGGACACGCCACGCAGCTGAGACGCTTACGCCACGCATCCAGTGTTTCACCGGCCTTATCCAGCGGATGTGGGCGTTTCACAGGTTTGTATGGATCGCCTCACATTTGCGTCTGAGCGCGGTCTCCGTAGGCGGAGTCACATTAAAACTTAATTAGCTGAGATGAGAACGACTGACATCTCTCTCTTTACATACATATTATATAAACTGTGAATATTTGTTTTTTATAAAAATTACTTCATTTAAAAGAAGAGAATTCAAGCTTCATGCCTGTGTCTCTGTATGTCTGTTTGACTGAGTATTCGCTGAGTTACAGTTCATTTTCGGACGCGTTTCAGAATTGACTTCACTGACGGAGAGTAGGCAGAACTCGCATCATGTTTATTTTTCTTTATTTGGCGAAAAGCACAACACTTTGTTTTTATTATGAGCATACACAAAAAAAATACACACTAAACAGGATCGATTGATGTATAACACAAGCATATAAGTTAAAAAATTATATATTTTTTTTATTTATTTTTTGCACTCATACGGAAAAAAACGAGCCTATCGCGCCGGCGCGATAGCCGACCTCAGGGGGTTAACTGTGAGTAATGAGCAGTCTGATACAGTAATGCAACGTTATGATTGCATAAGGCTCTGCCAGCCACACAGGAGCACTCGGCCTCATAGAGCTGAACAGGGGTGGAGTCTTAAAGGACAATCTTATAAAAAACAAAAAAGTGTGTTATAATCAGCAGAGATCACAAACTGATCAGATATCTCAAAGTCAAAGGTGCATTTTGCATTATTTTTCAAGTTAGCTACTATGAGTTAGAGAATGAGGTTACTTTAGGGTTAGTAAGAAAGTAAGTTAGTTCAACAGAACACAATATAAACAGCAAAGCAACTGTCTCAACAACCAGCTTCTGGGGTTTCATATAGGAATGGTAGGTCTACTAGAACACTAATAGGGCAGGCAAGTGTCATCATAGTGTTACCTACTTCAAATGTTTGGCTAGCTAGATAGTTGTCTAAGATGTTCAACTTGTTTAGGTAATTATACATTTGTTTGCCAGTTTAACCCATCATTGCCAAATTGAAGCCCCAGAACATAACTGGAACAGAACTGGTTGGATCAGACGAACAACTGAACTGTCTTTCATCCTACTCTGATGGTGTGAGGTTTCTCATGTTTCCTCAAAGATCTATGACAGGTACTGTAGCACGGATGCTGACTCTCCCTGTCTGTAGATCTTTACTTGATACTGGGGATAACCAAATACTGTCAATACATGTAACTGAACAACACAAGTCATTCATATATATTTACTCAATGTCAGATAGTAAAATGAACATATAATAAACCACATGTGACCAACCACTAAAATGAACCGTTTAATAAGTATTTTGTAAAGGTTACTTTCTAGCCTAACATCACCTAGCATCATCGCTAACGTTAGGGCTACAGCTAGGTAAAGACATAGCATAACTTACCTTCATGATTGTCAATGAATGAAGAGACGTATATCTTGAAACCCTTTTCCCTCTTGCTCTTGGGAGCCGATGATGACGCTTGAATTATTCGGTGTACGTCGTTTATCGTTATCCTTGGCAGATGTTGAAGGGATCTGGTGTAGAAAGCCATGTTTATCTGGTCCTAGTCTTACCTGACAGTTACCGGCGTCGTCGATGAAGCTAGCGTAACGTTAGACCGGAAATGCCATCACCCACCAGTGACATCTGACAATCATGGAACGTTCGTAAAATCAACTAGACTATTTGACAACCATATACACAAGTGCAGTAACACATTTAAAATTATTAATCTTTTTGTTTTTCCTTTTGATTAATACAAGGTGTGAGACTGCGAACCCTGGACTGCAGATACTACTATAAGTTGTGATTATATGTATTTGGTGAGGTCAGATAGCCTAGAAATCTAGACGCACCCTAGTGGCAGCAAAATTTATTTTGCAGCCAGTGTAGTCTAGCAACTCTCCGTTGACTTTCGAGCTGGAAAAACCAAATTCTAGTCAGGCCAATCAAATCGTGTATAGAGTTGGTGGGCGGGCTTAATGACGGCAGAGTTATGACAGTTCTGCGTGAATTCCCTGCTACCTGAAAACAAAGAATGGCGGCTGTTGCTGGTGAACAGCGGTCTTTCGAATCGGCTTTGGCCACAACTCTGGAGGACTTGGAGTTAAACTTTTCTTTGAGAAACAGATACATAACTCCATGTTAATCAGATTTTGCCGACCAGATACGGCAAAAGTTTAATCTATCAACTAGCTCCGCTGTTGGGCAAATGCTCTGGTTGGTTGTACCGCTATCCTATTGCATGCAGAGAGAATTTGAAAGACCACTGTTTATCCCGGCCCTCGGATTGAGCCGTGCCAATGGTGAGTTGCCAGACCTAACATGTTAAGCTTGTTTGACTTCATGCAGCTCTGCGCAGACCGATCGGCGGCTGACTTGAAGCAGTGCAAGAGACTATTTACAATCTATCTCAGAGACTTGAGTCAATTTCTCCTGACGCTCCTAAGTTTATTCTGGGTGATTTTAATAATTGCAACATTAAGAAGAGTCTACGCACATATTATCAATATGTTGACTGTCCCACAAGGACAAAAAAGACTTTAGATATGTGCTATGGAACTGTTAAAGATGCTTATACTTCATCTGTCCTCCCACCACTGGGGGCGTCTGACCATAGTGTTGTATATCTTCGTCCTGTTTACCAGAGGTTACTTGAAAAGGAGAAACCTCAGAAAAAATCTGTTAACCCCCTGAGGTCGGTTGTCGCGCCGGCGCGATAGGCTAATTTTTTTCCTTATCAGTGCAACAGAGACGAAAAATACTCTGTTGATTTTGATCTTACATACTTGTGTTTTACATCACTCGATCCTGTTAAGTGTGTATTATTTTTGTGTATACTCACAATAAAAACAAAGTGTTGTGCTTTTTGCCAAATAAAGAAAAATAAACATGATGCGAGTTCTGCCTCTTCTCTGTCAGTGCAGTCCATTCTGAAACGCGCCCGAAAATGAACTGTAACTCAGCGAATTCTCAGTCAAATGGACATACAGACACACAGACATGAAGCTTGAATTCTCTTCTTTTAAATGAAGTAATTTTTATATACAAAAAAATATTCTCAGTGTATGTAATATGTATGAAAAGAGAGAGATGTCAGTCGTTCTCATCTCAGCTCATTAAGTTTTAATGTGACTCCGCCCACGGAGAGCGCGCAAACGCAAATAATCTGAGGTGATCCAGGCAAACCCGTGAACGCCCACATCAGCTGGATAACACACACAGCGAGTTCACTTTCAGACTCATGTACTTTACGACGCTGTGAGGAATAATACTATCTTGATAATAATCCTGGAAAATTTACCTCAGAAGTGCTGGAAGTTTCATTTCGAGGAGCAAAGGGATCCGGCTGAGGAATAGGTCAGTTCTATATCTGCTTTGTTCTAATCGCAAGTGTCTGTACACGCTGAATGAATGAACAGACAGATGCATGCTGTTATGTAGCTACAGCTGGCAAAAATACTGTTTAAAAATGAATCACGTTTCTGTGTGTGAATGAATGAACCGCTTTTACCAAACTCTATTGCTATACTGAGATAAGTAAAAATCGGATAGATTATAAAGTTTTTACTGTAAAATACTGCCACATCAAATAAGCTTATAATGTTGCCAATTTCTGCTCATATGAATTGAATTACGTATGATAAAATGTATACTTTAGTTTTTACAAAGAAAGATTACACTGGAAATATTGTTACAATTTTAATTGTTGTAATTGTATAACCTTTTTAATAAAATAGCAAAAAAATATATATATGTATATATAATATATATAAGGCATACACGGATAGATGTAAACAAAATTTTTACAAAATTTTAAACAAAATCTTAAAAGGTCAATATAAGCCTTCTCTTTAAATAATTTTATTATGCTTTATTAGTGACACATTTGGGTAGAGAATATATTCCAAATCTGAAAATACAGTATGAGAACAATTAAAGTGTGGGACAATGATAGTACAATGGCTTTACAGGGGTGCTTTGAATGTACCCAGTGGAAGGTTTTTGGTAGTAGAGACCTCAATGAGTATGTTGAAATAGTTAATGAGTATATAAATTACTGTGTGGATAATATTATTCCTACTAAGACTTTTACGGTCTATCCTAATGATAAACCCTGGGTGTCTAAAGAATTAAAGATCCTTATTAATAAGAAGAGGAAAGCATATAGAAATCAGGATGTGATAACTCAGAGGCATATACAGAAGCAGATTAAAAGACAAATTCAGATAGATAAGTATGCATACAGACAAAAAATAAAAGCGTCTCTGACATGTGGTAACTCACGATATGCCTAGCAGGGGATTAAGAATATGACAAACGTTCCTCATAAGGGAAGAGGCAAACAGCCTCTGGTGTTAGAAGAATGTGAGGAGCTAGAGATGGCTAATCAGCTCAACTCATACTTTTGTCGTTTTGATAAGGGAGAAGCTAATGCTGCCCCAGTGTTGCCACCATCACCCTCGACTAAATCTCCTGTTGGTTTTTATATCAATGAAATAGAGGTTAGTCAGATTTTTAAGAAATGTAATCCTCAGAAAAGCCCAGGTCCAGATAAGATATGCGGTAATGTTTTAAAACACTGTGCGGCCCAGTTAGCGCTAGTTTTTACTGATATTTTTAGAACTTCGTATAATTCTGGTATTGTTCCTGCTATATGGAAAACATCTACAATAGTACCAGTGGCAAAAGTTTCTAGACCCTTGGGATTAAACGATTTTCGACCAATAGCACTCACATCTCTAGTGATGAAATCTTTTGAGCGTTTAGTAAAAAAGTACATTGCATCTGAAACAGAGCATCTTATAGATCCTCTGCAATTTGCATATCAAGCCTCTAGGGGAGTAGAGGATGCAATTTTAACTGTACTACATCTGTTGTATTCGCATTTAGAAACACCAAAAACTCATGCTAAAATTCTATTTGTGGATTTCTCATCAGCCTTTAACTGTATCTCTCCAAGAACATTAGCAGACACACTGGCAAAAGAATTCTCATTAGATAATAGGATGCTTACATGGGTGATTGATTTTCTTAGTTGTAGAAGCCAGCAGGTTAAGTTAGGAGGGTCTATCTCGGACAAAATGATTACTTCGGTCGGATCACCTCAGGGATGTGTCTTATCTCCATTATTATTTATTCTATACACTAACTCTTGTGCTAGTGTTTTTAAAAATAGATTCATTATCAAGTATGCAGATGATACTGCCATAGTGAGCCTTTTATATGATGGAGAGGAAGAGCATGGTCCTGTTTTGAATTTTTTTCTTGAACTGGTGTGAGAAATCAAATCTCCTCTTAAATGCTTCCAAAACTAAGGAGATGGTTATTGATTTTAGAATGAGAGAACAGGATATAACCCACTCTACACTAATTAATAGGGAACAAATAAAATTAGTAACACATTATAAATACCTCTGTATAGTTTTGGATCATAAGCTTAAATGGGATGTGTGGACTGACTTTTTAAGTAAGAAGATACAACAAAGGTTGTACTTCTTAAAGAAATTACTGTCTTTTAACATCCATAGCAGATTGCTCTTGATGTTTTATGGGGCTTTTATTGAAAGCACTATGACATTTTGTGTGAGTTGTTGGTATGGTAATGCTTCAGAGGCTCAGAAGACATCACTAAGGAAAGTAGTGACAATGATAAGCAAACTGTTAGGAATCAAGTTAACAAGTATAGAGAGTATATATAGAGAGAGAGAGTGCTGAGTAAAGCTAATATCATTGTGAATGATAAGAGGCACCCCTTATCTTATGCATTTGAATTACTACCATCTGGCCGAAGATATTGTGTTCCACGATGCATGAAAAACAGGTCCAAACAATCTTTTATCCCCCAAGCAATTCGATTTTTTAAATTCTTCTCCTAGTCTTGATTGATGGTCAGCTGGTCTGGTCAGGGCAAATTAGATTGAATTATTGATTTGTTAATTTGTATATGCCATATATGATTGTGATTGTGATGTCTGTGGGAGTATACTGCAAATTACTTTCCCTAAGGGGATAAATAAAACTGACTGACTGCATGCCGGTTAGAAATTTTGTCCGACTTGATACAGCACCAACACCACATGACTGTGACTGTGACGTGTGTAATCATCAAAGTACTGCAAGAGCGATTCGAGAGTAGCCGGAGAACTCAGCCAGCGCAGCTTCTCAAGAGCGGCTGCACAAGCTCTGATGACGACACAGCTGTTCTACGATTGGCCGGATTCACCACATGACAACGATCACGTGTGTTTCATGTTTATTCGAACACCTTTAGTTCCTCTAAAGATCATAAATCAGTTTTGTATAACAGTAAACACTCTTTCATGTAGTTGCGATGGTATATTGTGTCATGTTTCAAGTCATCAAATTAAAATTGATTAATGTAGACTCCACTTCATTGATAGTAGCTTATGTTTAACTTTATTCTTGTTCAAACAGACGCTGTATTGAAGCAGTACATAAAGTATTGAATGATAATGTCTCTGAAACATCTGTGTATTATTTGGCAAATATTGCATTTATTTCACTTCAGCTGTGGTAAAGTATGCAAACTCCACGTGCGCGGTCACTACGGGAACCAGAAAGTGTCCGACTTCATGTCTCCGTTTGCAGCTCCTCCCCACCTGCACGCGGCTACTCTCGCCGATCGGTTACATCCAGCCGCAGCCGATGTCGAACACACCTCTTGATGTAGGTCTGGCTTGCCAGGCTAGAGGTCAGACCCAAGTAGATATTTTTCCTCTTTTTTTCTGGTGTTAAATCATACTAATGGATTATATTCAGCCTCTTAATTAATATATTTCGTTTGGTCTTTGTTGTTTTATTTACAATGCCCTATTTTATAGACTTTTATGGTCTTAATTTATTTGTAATGTTTTTGTAATCATGTGATCAATAGTTAATTAATAAATGAAGCTAAGCCAATAGTAATGGATGTCTATGTGTTTTTATCATTTATTTATTTTTGTTGTTGTTGTCATGGTTTATTGTATAATTTTTCTGTGGACAATTATTACGTTTTCAAGTTGGGTTTTTAAAAGGGACATGCAATGAATGTATTGAATGTTTTGTATTTATAATTTATGTAAATAAATGTTTTGTTTCGCTTGTGTATTTATGTTTTCCTTTGTGATTGTGCAAGAACAGGGTCGGGTTTCCCGATAGCGATGTATCTCAGCTCTTAAGAGCGCTCTCTATGTGCAAGGTTGCGAACGCTCGCTGCAATTCCACGCGCGTTTCTTAAAAATGCATTTAACATGAATGCTTGCTACTTAAGAGTCGCTGTCCTTTCGCGAAGTTCTGAAATATAATGTTACATACTAGGATGGCAGCAAATACAGGCATGGAGTCATGGATCCGTTTCAATCATTTATCTGAAACCCATTTGAAATAAATTTACAGCTCACTATATGATGTTTCATTAACAAAGTTCGGGAGGAGCACGTTCAAATAATCAATCAATGAACTCATCAAACAATTACCATGTCTACCCTATCAGCATGAGAGGAAGCATATATATATATATTCACTCTGTCAAATCACCTAACTTCCTTGAAAGTTTCAGCATCCCTCCACCACCCCGACTCCTCACTCTTGGCTTGTTCTTTCACAGCCAGGAATACGGGGGGAGTACTCTGTGTTCGGGCCGAATACCGAGCCCGGAGCCCTCTCCTCGGACAGCACGCCAAATACGCATTTATTCTATCTGACTTATTTGTAAGTGTGAACTCGTGAAATCACAGTCGTTTTTTTTCCCCCAGGTCTTAAACAAAAAGGTTCACATTCAAATCACCCCAAAACATGTTAACATTACCACAGTAGCCTGATGATACATCTCACTGTCCTTTAGGCATGGCCAACTCGACTAGCCTACCGCACACGCACACACGTAGTGTCTCTGTCACTGTCCCAAAAGTTTGACGGCGCGAAAATCCTGGAAAACATCCAAAAGATATGGTATCCACTCCCGAGAAAGTCCACGAGATCTGTGCAAAGAAAGGGATCCAAAAAGTGAGAAGACATATGGTCCAACCATGTCCCTCGCGACAACGGAGTGCATCCGAAGCTTGTCCGTCATCTCACCGAATTCACGCTTATCCAGAATGTTCTCCTCACAGAATTCACGCGCTATCGCGTGTGATCAAGAATGAACCAATCACAAAGCATGCTGAGATGATCACTAGCCATTTGACTGTATCCGAACTCGTTGACCTGTTCATGAACTCTTTTCTATGTTTTAAACTCTGCTCTCCATGCAGACAAAGCATAAGAGGATGAAACATTGATAACATCTTTACCACTGTATATTACTTATTCGTATGTTATTGCAATGTACTTAATCAGACAAATAGATGACCTTATGACAAAATAAAATACAAAATCATATCAAAATAAAACAAAACAATAGAGAAATAAAATGTAAATGTGGGTTCATCACAATAACCTTATATGGTATCGTATTCTTAACGTTTACTCTAATAATCATCATCTGTTGTGGAGCAAGACAAGTCTATATAAAGCACCTACAGACGGAGGCACTGACAAAAAAAAGAAAAGATACCTTTCAAAAAGATGGGAGTAATGTCCTTTTAGAGGAGATAAGTTTAACAGATTTAAAGGACACCCTACAAATAAGGTAAAACAAAACATCTGGAAGGACATTGCTACCAAACTAACTGCATCCTCCAGGGGTGTTCAAAGATCAGGGAAGGAGGTCCGCATGAAATGCCCAATACAGGGCCGGTTTTCGTGCACGTCAGCAAGTTATTATACGTTTATCTTTATACAGATAAATGTGTTATCTGCCGGTTGCCCTGCAGGAGTCCGTTTCAAGAAAGCATCATTAACCAACTATGTTCGCAAGTTCTGTTGTTATCAGTATCAGCAAGTATCTGTGTTTCCCGAAACCATAGTTAGTCTCTTAAAATTTCTAGTGTGTGTTTTATTTTATCCAGAGAAAGATTGCGGTTTTGTTTTGTTGAAGTGTGAATGAAACAACATGATCGGAGCCTTTTTCTTGGGTATGTTTGTTTTTAAACTTTACATGCGAAATGTAATAATTCAGGTGCAAGAAGTTTAAATTAAAAAATTAAAAACAAATTTATTGTTGTCTTTTAAAATAAATGCTTGCTTATATTATGTGTAGCCTTGATGTCGGTGCTGTGACGAACGTTTCTAGTGTGTACTGCCGAGCCGGCGGCAGCTGAGCTTTGATCACTGTAGATTCGTAGTGTTGTTACGTTGATGTGAAGCTAGCTAAGCTTGGCATGCATTGTGAAACAAGATTTGTCCCTAGCTACGTAGCGCAGGTGGGGGCGGGAATTTAAAAAAAGGTACAGAGTTTTATGGTGTTACGTTTTTTTTGTATAACCTTAAAGAGCATTTGCAATATCAAATTGCAACCCAGTTTGAATTTTGTGCATCAGCATTTGTTTATTTTTTATTGCACGTGTGGTCCATGCACCGTGATTGACGTTCTTGTTTCATCTGTGGTCCATATTTACTGTGATTGACTTTCTTTGGTGGACATGAATTCGACAGGTATATGAATAGACTGTCGTTGAATGCTATAATTATATTTTCGTGTTAGTGCTGTGGTTTTATTTATTTATATTTATGTATATTTACATTTTTTAGGTGGTCAGTGTGATGAAGTGGTGTCAAAGATTGGCAGGAAAACGTCTCAGGTTACGACTGTAACCTATGTTCCCTGAAAACAGGGAACTCGACACTACGTCATTGACGCTTTGTCGTTGACGCTTTGGGGAACGCCTCAGGCGTGACAGGTGTCTGAAATCAAATATCAACTCACAGCAATCATGTTGACCGGCGACAGCCCGTGAATCATCAGCTTGATTGATTAACGCGCGACCTGGATGTATAAAAGACATCCTATCGTCTGAAGGGACTGTTGCAGGCAGGCCCCGAGGCATGGCAGGGAGACGTAGTGTCTCGTTCCCTGTTCTCAGGGAACATAGGTTATAGTCGTAACCTGAGACGTTCCCTTTCGAAGGGAACTCAACACTACGTCATTGACGCTTTGAGGAACGAAATACCCACTCCGCCATGCTGAGGGGAGTGCATGCCCAAAGGCAGTGACAACTGTCAGAACCAGTAATTCAGAAAACACTGGAACCACTCACCCTTAGGTCACATCGGGCTGTCAGTGACAGCACTCCCTACCGGTCATAGCCCAAGCTAATGAACCAAGAAACCGCCAGAACATAGTTAATGGGGGGTATATCTGGGCCAGCTCAAAGGCTTAGGACCACAACTTCCAATAGAAGGGGTCCTTTCTAGGGAATGTGACTAGGGAACCCGAGGGACCCCCAGCCAGTCACTATTCAGGGGAGCATGCCTCCTGAAATACCACCAGACTGGCCTGGTGATCTATACTAAGACACATAGTCTGGCCACTGCCTGTCTGTCCGAGACAGAGCCTCTGGAAGTTGCCTTGGATAAGGCATCCAGAAACCGAAGGCCTGCGAAGCTGGCATAAACCATTCAGTTCCGGATCACAGAGACGGGATCTCCCGGAGAGTGTGACTCAACCTCAAGAAACGACGGAAGTCGTCCACTCAATCCACGGGTCTACCCAGTGCTCGCTCTGAACACTGGGGAAGTAAGAGAGGGTTCAAAACCAGGAAGGTCTACTGAGACCTAAGACCTGATGACCTCCTCATGTGGGGAGCTCCAGTACATGAGGGCTCATATCAGGAAGGCCGGTGAGGCCTGTAACCTGGCGACCACAGTATGTGGGAGCTCGTATTCAGGAAGGCCGGAGAGGCCTGTAACCTGACAGCCACACAATGTGGGGCTACCTTCAGAAAGGCCTAATGAGGCCTGTAACCACAGAATGTGGGAGATAGCTGGAAAGGGAAGCGCCTGTCGTAAAACATTGCGACAGAAGACACATCTAGAGTGGGACCCAAGGTGAAGAACCGGAGTCTGAGCCACGTAAAAAAGGGAATGAAGCGGACAGCGCATAACCCTTACCATAAATATGAATTTTAGAAAGTACACGACATGAAAGTGCGTGTGCTTAGCCATTCCGAATCAAGGAAGGCCTGGTGAGGCCTGAAACCTGGTGACCACAACCTGTGGGAGCTTACTTTCAGGAAGGCCTGATAAAGCCTGTAACCTGACAACCACACCATATGGGGGCTACTTTCAAAAAGGCCATAAATATGGATTTTAGAAAGTACACAAAACGAAAGTGTGTGTACTTAGCCATTCCGAATCCAGGAAGGCCTGGTGAGGCCTGTAACCTGGTGACCACAGTGTGTGGGAGCCCATCAGAATGTGGAAGTTAGCTAGAGAAAGGCGTCTGTCGTAGCATACTTCGACGACAGGACGCATCTAAAGTGGGACCCGAGGTGAAAGACCGTGGTCTGAGCCACATAGGAAGGGACTGAAGCGTACAGCGCATGACCCTTATCATAAAATATGGATTTGAGAAAGTACACAAGACGTTCAGTCGTGTGACTTACCATAAGTATGGGTTTAAGAATGTACGGAGCGTACGTACCAAAAAGAAAAATAGATGAAGTAAAGGTGCATGTACTTGACCACTGAATGTGGGAGCTTAACACTCAGGAAGGCGAAGAGGCCTGAAACCTGGCGACCACAGCATGTGGGAGCTCATACTCAGGGAGGCCTATGAGGCCTGAAACCTGGTGACCACAGCATGTGGGAGCTCATACTCAGGGAGGCCTATGAGGCCTGAAACCTGGTGACCACAGTATGTGGGAACTCACATTCAGGAAGGCCGGATGAGGCCTGTAACCTGACATGAGGAAGCTCATAACTAGGAAGACCTGCGACCACGGTGTGTGGGAGCTCATACTCAGGAAGGCCGGGTGAGGCCTGTAACCTGGTGGCCACAGTATGTGGGAGCTCACATTCAGGAAGGCCGGGTGAGGCCTGTAACCTGACATGTAGAAGCCCATCACCAGGAAGGCCGGTGAGGCCTGTAACCTGGCGATCACAGTATGTGGGAGCTCATAACCAGGAAGGCCTGGCAAGGCCTGTAACCTGGTGACCACCGTGTGTGGGAGCTCATATTCAGGAAGGCCTAGTAAGGCCTGTAACCTGATACCCCAGTATGTGGGAGCTCATAACCAGGAAGGCCGGATGGGGCCTGTAACCTGGCGACCACAGTATGTGGGAGCTCATAACCAGGAAGGCCGGGTGAGGCCTGTAACCTGACATGTAGAAGCCCATCACCAGGAAGGCCGGTGAGGCCTGTAACCTGGCGACCACAGTATGTGGGAGCTCATAACCAGGAAGGCCGGATGAGGCCTGTAACCTGATGACCACAGTATGTGGGAGCTCACATTCAGGAAGGCCGGTGAGGCCTGTAACCTGACATGTGGAGGCTCATAACTAGGAAGGCCTGGTGAGGCCTATAACCTGGCGACCACAGTATGTGGGAGCTCATACTCAGGAAGGCCTAGTGAGGCCTATGACCTGATAACCACAGTATGTGGGAGCTCATATTCAGGAAGGCCTAGTGAGGCCTATGACCTGATAACCACAGTATGTGGGAGCTCATATTCAGGAACGCCTGGTAAGGCCTATCACCTGGTAATAAGCCACAATATGTGGAAGCTCATATTCAGGAAGGCCTGGTGAGGCCTATAACCTGATAACCACAGTAAGTGGGAGCTCATACTCGACCACAGTATGTGGGAGCCTCTCGTGCGTGCTCTTCTCCCAAGCAAAAAACGCACAGATCGTGTGCGAAAATTCTCCTTCTTCTCTGCGCGTTTCAGCGATATTCTCCAAACAGACAAACATTCCCTGAAGACAAAAAGATGTTGTCATGTGTGCAAGGCTCCCTTTTATACATCCAGGTCACGCGTTAATCAATCAAGCTGATGATTCACGGGCTGTCGCCGGTCAACATGATTGCTGTGAGTTGATATTTGATTTCAGACACCTGTCACGCCTGAGGCGTTCCCCAAAGCGTCAACGACAAAGCGTCAATGACGTAGTGTCGAGTTCCCTTCGAAAGGGAACCTTTGTGGTTAAGAAAGGTATTTATTATTATATTCACTGTAAGGAATTTTTGCTTAATTTTTAAAAATGTACATTAGTAATTTAAATGCTATTGCAAATGCTCTTTAAGGTTATACAAAAAAATCGTTTTATCATCTCATTTTATGTTGTTTGTTTGCATTGTATATTCTTATTACACAAAGTAACTACAGCAGAGGCATTAGAAAAATCAGATATATTGTTATTCAAATGGTTGTTTCTGGAGTTATGTTAATCTGAAATTATGTTATGTCTGTCAAATTAATATATCATAGTTTAGTTATGTTCAATGTTTTTGAAATCGGTTTTTATAATTTAAAGAATAATAATGTTTTGGCTAGATTAAATTGTACAGTCATTTAGAAATTTCTTTTTTTTTTTTTTTTTTTTTTTGTAGGACATTTTTCACTCAGAAACATTAATATATTTTTTAACATGGTATTTATGTTCAGTGTGAACAGTCAAATGTCAATTGATTGCTGATTATGTAGCCTAATATAGATATAGTAATACAGGCTATATTTGTATTATTTTTTTAATGTCTTAACCATAGTTAGCTATGTAATATAATTTTAGATTTAGATTGCATGTGTGTTTGTGATTTTGGTTATTATCAGTATTTGTTGTTTTTGTTTTGTGATACTTTTTGTGTACATGTAACAGTTGTCTGTTTTTTCTAGGGTTGAAGGTGTGTCTGCTGAGTGACTCGATGTGCCGTGGAATTGAGGAGCACATTAAAAATATCCAGGCGTTTGTGCATCCTGGTACAAACCTGAGCCGCAGTTTGGCCCAGCATGCATGCCATTTTGATGGCATGAAGGGGCCAATGTTGGTCTTGTTAATGATAGGTACCAATGATGTTGCCAGTGGTGCCAGGCCTCAGATGATTGTGGGCCAGATGCTGGTGCTGATTCGTCGGATTCAGAATGGGCATGATGTACAGGATCTGTACTTTGGTGTGTGTGCAGTGCTGCCACGGCCTGTGGATGACCTGTACACCAAGGCTGGGGTGAAGGAGTGCAATGTTCTTCTGGAAAGGCGTTTTGGGGAGATGGACAATGTGGTGTTTTTGCGCACGCATTCAGTTTTTCTATCTAAGGGAAAAATCACCAGGGATCTCTATGGGAGGGATGGTTTACATTTGAGTTTTGGGGGCAAACAGTGGTTGTTTTTGTTTATAAAGTTTAAAGTTTCTGTGGCATTTTTGTCGCCATGAGAATTTTTTTTTTTTTAATAAAAATCATTGAATAACAGTTTTGTGTTATGGTATTATATTTCAAATTTCACACCACAATTATAGTGAGGAATATTTTCATGTTTATTAATTATATCAAATGTTCTAAGAGCACTCATACATTGAAATAATTTAGTAGAGTTTTATATTGAAATCCAAGAAACAAATTATTTTATCACCATTATGCAGTTATTTGTTTGCTTAACTTAAAGTGTATAGTCAATTATTACATAACAAATAAATAAAGTTCAAACAATATTACAATTGAAATACAATAGATACAAATGTAATAAACAGTGCTATGGGTTCTCTTACGAGAGTTCTCTCGTACTGCGTTTTATCAAAACGCTACGGAAAAAGTCTCTTTTCACGAAACACTGAAGCAAAAATTATCCTTTAATTTTCATATATGTAAAACGCGTTGCGGCAGCAGCAGACAGCTGAAGCAAGACGGCTTGTCCGCTCATTGGCTGCTCTGCGGCAACTGCATAAGCCTATCGAGCGCAGGCTGATGCAACATCAGACCAATGAGACCGAGACGGGCGTGGTTTACCTCTATAAAAGGAGCTCGAGAAGGCTGATTCACTTGATTTTAATCTCTTCAGCGAAGCGCACGCATCGCTGGATCACGAGGAAGCACGCGTCGTCTGATGCAAGCACTTCAGCGGGACGAGCCCTTGAAGCCGCTGGCCAACGCCGCCTTCTACCGCCGTACCTGCTGCGCTTTCCGACGCCATATCCTTTACATTCTTGTTCTTGTGTTTGTGTGTGTGTGTGTGTGTTCGCTTTGCAACACACACCCCTAAAAGAGCTGCGTCTTTTTCAAGATGCCTTCTCATGCAGCGCTCGCGCTCGCTGACGGCGAACGCCTTCACTCCGAGCCAATTGCCTACGGTGACTCTGAGGACTCACCGGGCATCCTTCCGAGGCTGCCCTTCCTGGAAGCGGATGGCGGGATTAGTTTTTCTTTACGTTACAAGAAAAGCTACCCTGCCTCTGCACGCGTCATTCACCGGCGAAGGAGAAAAGAGTGTTCTTAGTCCCACCGTTGGTCGGTCTGACCTCTTTTCTCTCACATTTCTCAGTTCCCTGTTCGGCGACTGGAAATATTATTGCAGCAAGTGAGTCTGTTACACGCTTGCCTGCCAGCAAACGCCGAAGAATACATGTTGACGCCGCTTTCAAAGCCTGTATCCCCCTGTGGCTCAGTGGTGGAATTATGGGTTCTCCACGCGGGAGACCGGGGTTCGGATCCCGGTCTAGAGGCATATATATTTATGCCGCCAATGCTTTGCTCTGTAAGTCCCCTGAAGGCGACTGCAGAGATGCATTTTGCAGCCAGCGAGCGCGTAGTACCCGCTTGCCTGCAACCGAACACCGTTTCTACGGTTCCCGCGCGTCACTGGCGAAAGGAGAATGGAGTGTTTTCAGCCCCGCTGAAACTGGGCGATTTCCACTCTTCTCACATTCTGGCATTTTGCAGGCGTCTGAAAATGCAAATCACTCTGTCTGTTCCCCGAGAGGCAACTGCAGACGTGTTTTTTGCTGCCCACGAGCACGTGGTACATGCCTGCAAGCAAACGCCAGTGTGGATAATACTCGCACTGACTTTGTCTATGTATCTTCACTGTGGTCCAGTGGTAGATTCTTAGACTTGCGCGCGGGGGATCGGAGGTTCGAACCCCAGGCCAGCCGGCAGAAAATATTTATGCCGCCGAATGCAAATCACTCTGTTTGTTCCCCGAGAGACAACTGCAGACGTGTTTTTTGCTGCCCACGAGCACGGCCGATGATGCTATATGTGTAGAGAAGATGCCCACTGCTAGTGCCCATCCCTACACACTAGCACAGCCCTTCACACAGGGCCCGCGCTCATATATTCGACTCGGGTCGATCACGCACGCAACATAGTGAACGTGCCCACTGCCTAGTGCCCACAAACACTATGTTCTGCATGCCTTGTGGTTTCTGTAAAGACGAAACCTGTGTGCATTCACTCTGCTCAGACAGACAGTGCACTCATTGCAGTAACTGTGCCCGCTCTCCCGCGGCCACACTTACTCACGGTATTTCTGGTGTCCCGGCCACGGCCGATGGTGCTATAAATGTAGTGTCGATGCCCACTTCTCAGTGCCCATCCCTACACACAAGCACAGCCCTGCACTTAGGGCTCGCGCAAATAAAATCGACTCAGGTCGATTGCGCTCCCCACATAGTAAAAGTGCCCACTACTCAGTGCCCGCGAACACTATGTCTATCAGATCACAGGCTCTCTGTAAAAACGAGACCTATGAGCGCGCGCGCTGCTTACACAGGCAGCGCGCTCAAAGCAGTAAATGTGTCCGCTCCCAGCCCACATCTACTCGCACACATGAGTCCCACGGGACTCGCGCAGCCCTCCCTCACTCAGCCAAGCACTGTTGTAAGGTCGAGGACGAGCGCTCCGCCCGCTGTATTAAGCGCGCCCCCCGCCTCAAATGCCGCAGGCATAACGCCTACGTTTGTGAGCCCCGTAGCACCTCTGTCGCACGGCGAACAGAGCGCGCTCTGTATCCGGCCCTTAGCCAACCATGCAGATGCATGGGCAGCGCTTCCAGGGGTTTCGGACTGGGTCTTAGGCATTATAAAGAGAGGCTTCTCGCTACAGTTTTTTCGACGCCCTCCGCGCTTCACAGCGCGCGTCGAAACTTCGGTACCGCTGAAAGTAGCACACCTACTTCGCGCCGAAATATCAAAACTGATAAGCAAAGGGGCGATAGAGCTTATTCCCCGAGATCAAAGCGAACAGGGGATATACAGCAGATACTTTCTAGTCCCCAAAAAGGACGGCGGTATCAGACCCATTCTGGATCTAAGACGACTGAACAGAGTGTTAGTGAAACGCCGTTTCAAAATGCTCACGACCAGCAAAATTCTTGCGCATGTTCGCCGGGAAGACTGGTTCATGTCGATAGATCTGAAGGACGCGTATTTTCAAATACAGATAGCGTCACATCACAGGCGATTCTTGAGATTCGCCTTCGAGGGTCAGACATACCAGTATACAGTCCTGCCTTTCGGCTTGTCCCTGGCACCTCGTACATTTACGAAATGCATGGATGCAGCGCTCGCTCCTCTCAGACTCAGAGGCATGCGAGTGCTGAACTACTTGGACGACTGGTTGATCCTAGCCCAATCACGATCTCAGCTCGTAGAGCACAGAGCCATTTTACTCGATCACCTCGAGAATCTTGGTATCACGGTCAATTGGGCGAAGAGTTCACTGAACCCCAGTCAAACGATTTCGTTTCTGGGTATAGTTCTGGACTCACAGTCTATGACAGCGCAGCTGTCGCCACAGCGTGTGCTGAACATTCAGCGCGCGGCGAAGTCTTTCCGCCGCGGCGCTTTCACCCCGCTCAGGAAATTTCAAAGGATGCTGGGTCTCATGGCCTCAGCTTCGTCAGTTCTCCGGCTGGGCTTGCTCCGCATGCGCCCGCTGCAGTTCTGGTTGAAAGCGCGGGTACCGCGCAGAGCGTGGGTGTCCGGTCAATTACGCCTCAAGGTCAATCAGGACTGTGTCACAGCCCTGGTGCCTTGGATGGCGAACGACTGGTACCAATCAGGTGTAACCCTGGGGACTTCCTCGAGGGTGAGGATGGTGTCGACGGACGCATCCACCTCGGGATGGGGAGCGCTGCTCGAGGGCAGACCGTTCTTCGGCCTATGGTCGGAACGAGAAAAGCTCCAACACATAAACTGCCTAGAAATGCTGGCAGTGCACAATGCACTGACGCGTTTTTGTCCCCACATCAAGGACCAACACGTCATAGTCCGTTCGGACAACATGGCTGTGGTGTCCTACATAAATCGCCAGGGCGGTCTGAATTCCATATCCCTGTACATGCTGGCGAAAGCCTCCTACTATGGGCTCAGCACAACTTACGCTCGCTGAGAGCAGTGCATGTACCCGGGCTTCTGAATGTGGGCCCGGACAGACTGTCCAGGAACAACGTTCCTACAGGCGAATGGTCTCTACACCCACAAACAGTCCGGCTGTTGTGGGAGAGATTCGGCAAAGCGGAGGTGGACCTATTCGCGTCCCACGAAAATGCTCACTGCCCCGCATTCTTTTCAAAGACCGACAGCGCGCTGTCCCAAAGGTGGCCGCGCTGCCCGCTATACGCTTTTCCCCCCGTCTCCCTCCTGCCACAGGTGTTGGAACGGGTCAGGAAAACAAAATGCCCAGTGCTGCTTGTAGCACCGTTCTGGAAGAACCAGGCATGGTTCCCAGTTCTGATGCAGTTAGCAGACATCGCTCCATGGCTAGTGCCGTTGAGGAGAGATCTCCTCTCGCAGGCCAGGGGCTCGATTTGGCACCCACACCCGGAACTGTGGTCCCTTCATGTGTGGGCGCTCAACGGATACCCGTTGGTCTCGCAGAGGGAGTCATGAATACCATCACTGAGGCTAGAGCGCCGTCGACCAGGCGGCTCTACGCTTCAAAGTGGTCGGTTTTCTTCAGCTGGTGTACAGCTCGGAGCCTTTCACCCCTCGAATGTGAGGTAGCGGAGGTTCTCTCCTTCCTGCAAGAGCTGTTGGAAAAGGTCAGAACCCCTTCCACGCTCAAAGTGTATGTGGCGGCTATTTCAGCGTTCTCCGGTTCAACGCTGGGTCAGTCACTGGGAAGGAATGATTTAGTCATCCGCTTCCTCAGGGGAGCTAGGAGACTGAATCCACCCAGACCTCCTTCAGTCCCTATGTGGGACCTTTCTACGGTCCTGGCGGCCATGAAAGGTGCCCCTTTCGAGCCTATCCAGTCTATCAGCCTCAAACATTTGTCTTTCAAAACAGTGTTTTTGATGGCTCTCGCTTCAGTGAAGCGCATAGGCGATCTGCACGCGCTCTCTGTGAGCCCGACGTGATTGGAGTTTGGTCCTAATGACTCTAAAGTCATACTCAAACCTAAGCACGGCTATGTGCCGAAATCCCTCAACACGCCTTTTCGGGCTCAGGTTATTTCCCTGGCTGCCCTGCCGGCGTCGAGTGAGGAAGGGGACTCGAGTTTTCTTTGCCCTGTTAGGGCTTTAAGAACTTATATGTCCCGCTCTGCTGCCTTCAGACAGACAGAGCAGCTCTTTGTCTCGTTCAGCGGACGTTCCAAAGGAACGGCTGTTTCGAAACAGAGTCTATCCAGATGGATAGTTGACGCCATAGCGCGGGCTTATACTGCCAAGGGCATTCAATGCCCGTTGGGAGTCAGAGCGCACTCTACGAGAGGCGTTGCCTCCTCGTGGGCTTGGTCCAGCGGGATTTCCTTACAGGATATATGTACGGCGGCAGGCTGGGCCTCTCCGTCTACATTTATCAGGTTTTATACCTAGAGGTTCCCGCCTTACAGGCTAAGCTTTTGTCGGTGTAATCTATTTACAGGCGCAACGTTCTACCGACTATACTGGGCAGAACTGTGTAAGACCCACGTTTTCCCACATTAGTGCAGGCTCCCTACCCTGGCTATGTGATGTCAAATTCCCGTCTGTGGACATGTCTATATAAGGACGGAGGAAACCCCTCCTGTCTTTAGACTCTCCCTGTGAGGTCATGTTAAGCCTGCGGACGCTACAGTATAGGGAATTAAGGCTCCCCCCTTATTCCCTGACTCTGTGTGAGTTTATCTGGTGATTATGCACTGTATGCCTGAAATAGCTTCCGGTGATCAGTGTTTTTATCCCAGCACGCACGGCGTTTTGCAAGGGGTTCCCGTAGCGTTTTGATAAAACGCAGTACGAGAGAACTCTCGTAAGAGAACGTACTCGGTTACTAACGTAACCTCGGTTCTCTCTAGAAGAGGGAACGAGTACTGCGTTCCCTTGCCGTGCGTTTGGTTCACTCTGGTTCGCTTCGGCGATCAAAATCAAGTGAATCAGCCTTCTCGAGCTCCTTTTATAGAGGTAAGCCACGCCCGTCTCGGCGGGAAGTGGCGAGGAGGGCGCGAAGCGCCCTCATTGGTCTGATGTTGCATCAGCCTGCGCTCGATAGGCTTATGCAGTTGCCGCAGAGCAGCCAATGAGCGGACAAGCCGTCTTGCTTCAGCTGTCTGCTGCTGCCGCAACGCGTTTTACATATATGAAAATTAAAGGATAATTTTTGCTTCAGTGTTTCGTGAAAAGAGACTTTTCCCGTAGCGTTTTGATAAAACGCAGTACTCGTTCCCTCTTCTAGAGAGAACCGAGGTTACGTTAGTAACCGAGTACGTTTTTCAGGTAGTTTTAACAATAGTTTTCAGCTACAAAAATTGAGTAATCAAATATAAAATTGCACAATGTAAACATTGGTTTGGTGTAATCATATTACTATGTATTTTAATGTAATTTGTGAGGTTTTGTTGGCTGGAAGGCAGTAAATTGGTTAAACACTGTTTTATAGATTTTTAGAGAACTGCATGAGGTCATCAAAAGTGTAGCCACCATACTGGTTCTCTATTATTCATTGGTTCTTGCTTGTTTTCGTAACAAAAGGTCATTTGTTTAAATCAAGCGTGCCGCACAAGCCCTGAAAAGTGAAGCCAAAACGTCTCAATCACCCCCCGGTGACTGGTCCTAGTATAGGTCATAAACCCCGCCTCCCCGTGTTATTCAACGGGACGTGAGACCAACTAAACAATTAAATTACATTTCAAATATCTTTTTTCCCAAAGGTGGTTTCTTTCATTTGCTGTCGTTTTTATCACGCTGATGTAAGTTCAAGTGTCTGTTTTTAAAATAAGTTGGTTTTTAGTTAGTTACGTGATGCTATAAAAACGGTGGTGTAACGTCATGATTGACAGCTGTGATTGACATGTTCTCTGAGCGAAGTAGTCACTGAAGCACCAACGTACATTTTTCGGGAGCTTCAGAGGACTGTATTTACTTTATTTTAACAAGCCTCTTGTCGTACTGCAATCAATTTTTAAAAAGTGCACTCAGGGAGAGTGAGGGCGGATACAGACAGAGGATACAGAACAGAACCCAAATTACAAATGTCTAAGTGGTCATTCTGACATTTGAATAATAAAATGTATTTGTAATGTATGCTGATATCTACCTACAGTTATTCAGTTTAATGTTGTGTTAGCTATATAATGTGTTTTTATTCGTATGTGTAACTGCTACAATGATTTTGTTAACTGCATGTTTTTTAGTTGAGAAAATATTTTATATGTAGGTTTAATTAATTAATTGAAAAACCTATAGGATATAGAACTCGTAATTATATGTAATTTGTAATGCTAGCATAACGCCAATGATTTTGCGTTGTTTAAAATAAATATTGCATTAGTGTCAGGACATAATAGTTTACACACTAAAACGTTTTCAGATAAATATGCATAAAGGGAGCGATTTGTGTAGAGTACAAGTGAGTGTTGTTTGCACATGGGAGGATATATTGTGTGCATAGTTAAAACAAATTGACAGGAAATTCTTTTGCATTCATATTTTTGACTTCCATTTGATTGAGACACAATTGCGTAATTTATAATTTATTAAATATTTATTTTAAAAATGTGTGTTACTTGAATAGGATTGGCTGACACATACAGGAAGTCATTTTTTTACGCGAGTTTTTCTTGACTCAGTGACAGTAGGCACGTTTCCATTACAGATTTACGCAAATCTTTTGCGATTTTTTTTTTTTTTTCTAAATTTCTACAAAAAACTATTGCAAAATGACAGCGTTTCCATTAACCGATGTTATGTTATACATTTTTTCCTCTGGCGATAAGTAAAATCATTCCAAAAACCATGGCAACGGACGTTGGTAGGTTTATGTACTATATCTCAGCCACTGCACTGGCCATTATTATTAATTGAAGGAGATGTATGTGTGTTTTCCAATCATTAATGGTAAGGAACGACCCTTATTATACTTGTGAGCGGCACATATGAGGTGTTTCCGGGTGTTTCTCCCTCATATCTGCTTCGAGGTCTTGATTGTGGCATTTATTTTAGGTTTAGAATCCATTATTTCTGTAATTCTTTTGTCTTATATGAATTTAATAAAGAACTCTGTCTCGTATTCTGTCCAAACATACCACGTCATCTAGGCTACGTCAGGTGACCTATAAATGCGCAAAAACTGTTTCCATTGCAGTTTCGCGAAATATTTCTTTTTCAAATTGCCTGAAAAACCACCTCATGCGAGCGTAAAAAATTTTTTTGCAATAAATGGGAGTTTAGTACATGTGTTAACCCTTTATGCGCCAAGGTTTTTTTTAAAAAATGCTGGATTTTGACATAAAAATTTCAAAAGCTTGTGGCTTGAAAGGGCTTAAAGATAGAGATCTACTGTAAATTAAAAAAAATGTTGGGGATGACTGAAAGTTTATGTGGGGTGTAAATATACTCATCTAATTTGCATATTATGACGTCATCAGGGGGCGGCCCTCTTGAATTTCATAATATTCAGGAAAAAGTAGATTGATGATGATGAACTGATGTTTGGACTTATTTGCATGTTTTATTTTTATTTTTATTTTTTTTATCCTCATTCCAAATGATGAGAAAAGAGGAAACCAACAATAACAGGAGAAAGTACTAAATTATTACTATACTATATAGTAGTAAAACGCATGTGAACAGTAGCCTACTTTTTGATCAGTTCATCAGTAATATTCAGGAAATAGTAGATATTGAATTGATGTTGGAATTTATTTACATGCTGCTTTTTTTTTTTTTTGTCTTTTTATCCTCATTCCAAATGATCGGAAAAGAGGAAACCAACAAAATAGGAGAAAGTACTAAATTATTACTATATTACAATACTTTAGTAGTAAAGCACATGTGAACAGTAGCCTACTTTTTGATCAGTTCATCAGTAATATTCAGGAAAAAATATATATGCAGTGTTTTTTTTTTTTTATCCTCATTCCAAATGATCAGAAAAAGAGGAAATCAACAGTAAAACTATAAGTAACTATAGTAAATTATTAGTAAAATGCATGTGCCTATTTTTTGATCAGTTGACCAGCTATCTGCCCAATCAGGTATCTAGGTGACACAGTTTATTGTTTTTGAGAGTATGGTACCTCTCATTGCATGGCACAGCGCAAAGACCTACCCCACAACGACTGCACCTGTACTTTGTCTGCCGACGGCCCTTAGAGCGTGCGCGATCAGAACAAACGACACAATCTGGCCGATCATCTGCAACGCGGAGCCAGTGGCGCTCAGTGAGCCTCTGTGGACCAGGTGCACACTTGGAGTAAATTATATGGGAGTTCACTACACTGATGCTCAGAATCGCATTGAAGATGCGATTGTACCATTTCCTTGAACGGTGTGGAAAGAGGTAGGTTTTCATCCTCTGATCAGAGGTGTCTACTTCTCCCATGAAGGTGTTGTACATCAACGCACACAGGTCTGTTTATCTCACGAAAACCTGTGTCGCTTTGCTTTGACCTGATACGTTTCCGAACACATGAGTTCCCATGAAGAGACGAGAGCATAGTGAGACGCTTTGTGTCATGCCATGCACAAGCTAACAGTTTGCCATATCTCATGAACACTGGGTCATCTCCTTTGCTCAAAGGCAACTCAGTTTGTCTCAGACACCTCGGCATACCACGCCTTTTGCAGTTCACTCTCCCACATACCAGTGTCATTATGTGCCAGCTCGTTTGCTATGGCTGGTGATATGTAGTAACTATCCATGTACACCTCATGCCCTTTCCCTGTGTATTGGGCCATCAGCTGATGAACAATTAGATGGGTGGCACCTAAATCAGCATCAGCATTTTGGCCAGTGTACATGGACCACTGCAAAACATAACCTGAGCTGGCCTCACTCAAAACATACACCTTGTAGCCATACTTGTCAGGTTTTTTAGGGTTGTATTGTTTCAAGGTGGACTTTCCCTTGAATGCTATGGTCATTTCATCCAGAGAAAGCTCCTTGAGTGGACAATAAACGGCTGAGAAAAGCGGAATTATCAGGTCAATTACTGGACGCACCTTGAACAGCCTGTCATGACCTGGCTGACCCCTCCCCACATACTCACTATTGTTTGTGAAATGGAGGAAAGACAGAATGATCTCAAATCTGTTCCTAGACATTACTTTGCCAAACCCAGGTGTGTAAATTGGCCAAAATTCTGCCCAGTAATCCTCAATTTCTGCCTTCTCTATCAGCCCCACACACAAATGCAGTGCTAGGAAGGCCTTAATCTCTGAGACAGAGACATCATACCAATTATGAAATCTGGAATTGGGTTTCAACTGTTGGGAGTTTAGAAACTGATGAGCATATCTGTTGGTTTCATTTGTAATGAGGTTCCAGAAGTCATCAGTCAGAAAAAGCACATCTCCCGGCTCTCCCACGCACAGCACGGCCACTTCCACCTCGAGCCGCTCTGACTGGATCCAAAGAGCTATCGCTACTTCCCTATTTCTTCTACCCCTGCAGCCTTTACCTCTAGCAACAGCTCTCCTATGTACACTAAGACCTTGTCCACCCCTGCTACCCCCATCCCCGTTGGGCAAATAGTCAAAATGATCTGTTTGAGCTTCGTGAACACTTGCGCCTTGCGCGGCAAAGTTGTACCGGGAGAGGCCGGGCGGCACCATTGCGCAGGAAAGATGTACCGGGAGAAGCGCGGTCATTAGATGGCTGATCGTCATTTCCAAAAGGCAAATATTCCCCTTCAGAGTCAGAATCAGCGAATAACATTTGCAACACATCCTCACGGTACAAGTTTTTATTAGCCATTTGACGATTTTCTCTCACAAATCTCACAATTTACTCAGACACTCTGAACTGAGCTGCTTCCGCATCAATGACACGATCGCTCACTTGCTCTGCTGTTTCCTCCAACACTTTGAATAGGAACATGACGTCATTTTGGTCTTGAATCGAAGTATTACATGTCTGCCATCTAGTGGTAGGGAATACAAGTGAGATATTACACCATATTAGGATCTACAGCCTGTTTTATTAAGTATGACGTCTTGTCGCAATTTTGCGACTTGGCGCTTAGAGGGTTAAGTATATGCGTGAATATTGTTTATAGTTGATTAACTGTATACTGTGTTATTGGCTGATTTTTCCCCAAGTAAATTTGCCAGTATTAATGATGAAGATGTGGAGGCGGTACGACAGGATTTTCAACTGTCAACAGTAAGTAATAAATGTGGTTAATGTAATTTATGAATTAATGTAATAATGTGATAACATCAAAAAGTCAGTGGTTGATTTAAAAAAAAAAAAGTGAACATAAAAACATTCAGTTTTACAAAAGATGGTTAAAGTCCATGTGGTACGCCTACATAAATATAATGATAGCCTAATTAAAGGCTTTTAACTATAAAGTATTGTTATATTATTTAATTTGGCTTTAATTTGTTTTGTTGGTTGTTGAAGCCAGTTAAAAAGTAATGTCTAATGTGCCTATGTGAATGTCAGACAAAGAATCTTGTGCTTAAGTAACTGATACCTAACTTAAAAGCATCCGTGCAGCAACCTGACAAAAATCAAGGTTGCCCTTGCATAGTCAATACTGTGCCCGAAATTCGCAACAGAAATTTTCGCACGTTAAAAAATAAATACGACGTCAAGTAATGTCAATCACACTTGCACGCTGCCTCCGAAACTTTCGTCTGTCATAAAAAAAATTCGGATCAGGTTCGATTTTCTGCGTTTTTTGCATCTGTACCAGCATTTTAATGGTGTTTTGAATGCGACTGTAATGTGTATTCGTTGTGATCCTTAATAGATTTTTTTGGTGTCTTTCCTAGAAAGGACAGTGTGTGACTTTACATGCAAAACAACATAATAGCAGTTTCTTCCACCGTCGGGCCGAATGGTAGCCTGGTTGACACTAGGCTCTTCTCAGTTGTGACTGAGAGTGGGTCTGGGAAAGGTTAATTCATAGCCTATTTCCAAAAAGGCATCACCAACGGACATCGCTCAAATGCCTCTGGGCGCAACTGGATAGACCTAAAACCAATAAGAGCGATCGTCATCGTGTAAAGCCCGCCTCAACGTTTGTGATTGGTGCCACGATTTGGAAAGATTGGAAATGGGCTTGAATGGGCTCTTGGCCAGACAGACTTGCAGCGCAAATATTAATTTGCTGGAAGTTCGTCTGGGTTTTCCCAAGCTAGCCGAAAGGCTCTTCCTATAGACTTATATAGACAGACGCCCTATTGACGCTACTGCCTACTGGCGCGGAGGAGCCGTGGGGCTGCCATCTTAAACCGGTCACCCGCTCCATTCAGTGTAATCTGTTTGGCAGGTGCAATGAGCTGTCAGCGCATTTAATTAATCATACCTCACTGAATACCGAACTGATTTTCACGTGTTTTTTTCCCTGTAAAGGTCATTCATGTAGCTATGAAACAGACACTTGGTTCTGCGTTTTTTATTATTCATAGTGGGTTTAACAGTAATAGAATATTGTGATATATGATATAAAGTGACCAGACGTCCGAGATCAAAACTGGAAACATAATCTCCAAAAATGGGGAAAAAACTGGGACATTTTGATTATCAATCTGATGAAAAACCTAATGTTGTGTCTTCAAAAACAAAACGAGGACAGAAGTAGTTTTTTTCTGTATTTAGCCAGGGATAGTAGGGGTTGGAACGATTCGTATTGAACCGAAACGGTATGGGCGTCACGGTTTGGTGGAATATACATGGAGAATACACGGTATAAAAATAAATAAAACTTGTGTGCAAATTAATTAATGTAATGTAGGGGTGGGAATTGGCAAAAATTTAACGATTCGATAGTATTGCGATATTTGGGCCATATTCAATATTATTGCGATTCTTAACATATTGCAATACAGCAAGTATTGCGATTCGATTCTGCGATATATTGCAATTCATGTCCCCCATATTATTCAGAGGCATTACAAAAAATGAGGAAAATAAGACTGCTCAACTCACTTCAAATGTCCCATTAAATCTGTGAACATCTTCTACACATTTACTGAAGTGCAACTTAGGAGGGTAGTGCAAAAACTTTGTCCTTGAACATTCAGGACACAGGACCTTATTACAGAACGTAATTATATGAACGCGTCACCACCGCATTAACACCAAAAACATGGAGATTTTATTTTAGAGAATAATTACACAACCTATTCGATATTCTATAATTCTATAATTAAATAAACTAATCGAATATTCAAAAATTGTGACTCATCCCTGCATGTAATCTCTTGTTTTTTCCCCAAAATCTTCACTCATGTCGCGATTTTCGAAGGGGATTTTAACGTTTCTTCCTTGGTTCGCTTTTAATCAGGCCTATTATATTCACATTCTTTACTGTGGTAAAGTAGAAAAACGTTGTAGGACAGATAGCCTACATTTTTACTTGCACGTCAGATTCATTTCAACATAGTTTTTGCTTGTTATTAGACATGTAAGGCGCATCAAGTTTATTTGTAAAGCGTGTTTTACATGCGCGGGTGATTTTTAGTTTCGCTCTCGAATAAACACAATTTTTTTATTTATTTCAATTTTCAAAACAACTCCCCAACAATAGTTGGTCCATTACCACCGCAGTGGTAAAAAAACTGCCACCGTCACAGCCCTATAACCCGAAAGTAAAACAGATAATTTTATTATTAAATATTGCAATACTTTGCGCTACTGTATCGATATAATTGCGTGCGCAAAATATTGCAATACTGAACAGAATAGATTTTTTTCCCCCACCACTAATATAATGCGGAACTATTGTTAGATACGCGGGTTGTTTAGGGACACCTAATATGTAGTCTTAGCTCTGTGGCTATAATGAACAGGCTGCGATGCGATGTCAAGAGGCGCGGGCGATCAAACAGTGGAAACATAAAAACATACTAATTTTGTTCATACAGGACATCATTGAAATTGCAATTTGTTTACTTATATTTGTGTACACTCGCAATAAAACACAACATTGTGTTTTTTGTCAAACTGTAAACACTTTTCAAACTGTAACCTACAACTGTCACCTCACCAAAATCACACAGTCACACATAGTCGGGTGAACACCGGTAAAGTTAACATAGCCTAGCTTGCTGGCTATGATTTCAGTACAGTAATATCAAAGATCCTTGCTCCACCTCAACTCTCTGGTAATATTCTATTCACAAAATATAACCAATAGTACGGTAATGTTAAATTTTACTTATGAAAAGTAATCCCGAGCCCTTTTAGCGATGGTCTGCCAATTTAAGCAGGTATATATTGTAAAGTGTCCTGCATCTTAACTGCTGCCACGCAACGTAACTAGGAATACGACCGGTTTAAGATGGCGGCCGCATTTCTCAGTGCCCAGCGGCCAATAGGGTATCTAGTTTCTATATTATATCTATGGCTCTTCCCACCTTTCCAGTGCACACGACATTTGCATACGATTGGGAATTTCAACCCCTAGTGTCAGTCGCATGGAACTTTGAAATTGGTCGTGAAGCAACGTAAGGTAAAATTAATGATTTTAATTAATGTAATGCATGGATGAATATATCCACACTAAACAAATGACTCTCTATACATCTAAAATAAAAACATAGTAGATTTTATAGAGTTAATCAAAGAAATGTTTAATAATTATAAATATTTTTTTTTTCTGCCATAATTATTAATTACTGATATTTTGTAGAAATAGCATTTACAGAATGACGTTAAAGTGTTAAAATATTGGTAATTCTAGCTTTGCTCTCATAGTTTTGATTAGAATACATCACATCCAGTTGACTTGGTAGATCTCTTGAAGTGATGTCGCTTCTCAATTGTTCACTTCTGTTGCCTGGTTACCAGTTTCTGTGTAACTGTTAATAGTGTTTTTTGTGTGAACAAAGGAAAGATAAATTAATAGCAATAGCTGATCGTTCTTCACAATGACAACGACTGACGCGTTTGTATTTCATTACACATTGAAAAAATTTAACCGTAGTTGGTTCGGGTCAACACAGAATGGAATGGTTTTGCAATGAGAACCGTTCAGGACAATTGTTGAAAAGAGGCTATAATGTAATATTTGAAGAACGACAGTCAAGGGAAGCTCTGTTTCTTAGGAGCGCAAGAAAAAAATTACATAAGCGCACAAGTGTAACTCTAACTCAACAATTTTAAAGAGTCTGTGCCCTACAGCACTGGTATCACAAAACCTTCACTGGCACATGCCACTTAAATACAGATGTACCTCAAACTGGCAATATGTTTGAAATTTTGTAATGTGTTTAATTGACATTTATTTTAAAATATCACTGATTTAGGCTATTTAGGGATTTGTTTCAGTAATCACTAATCAGTATTTGCAGTATACCTGTTTGGACAATGCTATGACTCGCCTGAAGGTTTATTCGCAGTGTTTGCGAATAAATAAAAGGGCTATGGAGCTGCTGGTACGTCAGGTGCGCTTGAGGCGTTGTGCTGAACAAAAACTTGCTCTAGCAAAAAAAAGAGCTCCAGGCAACAAAGAGCCAACTGGGCAATGCTCTTCAACAGTTCGAGGTTGCCCAGGCATCTTTTGTGTATGTACGTGAAGGTAAGTATTTAGTTTTGTTTTGTATTTTGCAAAAGACAAGACTGTCATGGTATACATGTGTAATTATATTACCATAATATGTATTTTTTAAATTTTTTGTTGTTGGCTGGAATAGAGTTAAGTGGTCAAACCACTGATCTAAAATAGAGAAGAAGATTGGTTTTGTTTGTCAGTCAGTGATGCTTTGTGTTAGTGCACGTGCAATAGTTAGATGGCCCCTTGAACACTTCTATTGACTTTACAGCCTGATTGCAGTTTATTGCAATACAGTCATTTCAGTGAGTCAGAGTCAATATGAATACTGAAGTAACTGATTGAGTTTTGAAGTCACACTATTACATTTCAAAGTATGTGAGATATTAAATGAAAGGTGTTTTTAATTATTTTATCTAAATCTAGGTTAATCATGTCCTGTGTTATGTTATTTCATCACAGTTTTAAGAAGAATAATATTACTGGGTATAGTATTTCAAATTGAAAGTAAACTTTAAATATGTAGGAATTCCATCAACAACTGACTGTAGCGACTGGGCTATTTGAATCATTCGTTCGTTTTGTTCTGAATTAACAAATTCGGACTCTCTGTGTTCTTTTCGGTACATTCCTTCACAATTACAAATCATACGCCGGCTCCAGAGAGACTGGAGCAAATGGACTTTTACGACACTAATTGCACCTCAGAGACACTCCAGAACCTGAAACTAACATTCCTCTCTGCACCAAAAAGATAACGAAACTTTCTCCTGCTACGTGACATCACACCCCCACACACACACAAACATCCTTTGTGTTTAACTTAGAACTTAGAGATATTCTTTTTTGATATATGTACAATTCCATTATGCATGTTGATTAGGGTTGCCAACTTTCTGAAATGGAAATAAGGAACGGCGGGGGGGCTAATCAATATACAAGACTGAAACACATAGATGTGTAATATAAAGGCTATCATGATCATTTTGCCAACAATGAACCATGGATTTGTTTAGTTTATAATACGTTTTATTTTTAACTTAAACAAATACAACATTTAACATTCAAAACTCATCGGCTTAGACTGCATTTGAAGAAAAATAAACACAACAGTATTCATTGTCCCTCACGCATTCCAGCCACGGGTAGTCATTTTACCATTCAATTATATATTTTTGTGCTCTTTTCTTTTTCGCCGGCTGCTCGGAGGTAGTCATTTTTACATTTCCCCCTGTTGTCACTTGTCGTCATCGTTGCTACGATACGTGACTCACAATGACTGAAACGACCAATTAAAAGGGCATTCTCTGATGATGTTACAAGATGTTAAAAACGCTACGCTGATCATAGACAAACAGAGGGAGAAATTAGTATCTACCGCACCGTCTGTTTTTTTTTTCTTGTCTTTGTTCACAGTCTGACATATATTAGAAGCTATGTGTCTGTCATGGATTTGCACCGAATTGATTCTCAAAAATACGGAACAAAGTGTGTTCCGTATCAGTTCAATATGGAACAAGACTTTTATGTGTCAAATACGGGACGATTCCGTATTATACGGAACGGTTGGCAACAAGGGTTGCCAACCGTTCCGTATAATACGGAATCGTCCCGTATTTGACACATAAAGTATTTGATCATATAGTCATGATCTTCGAGTGTTTAGCTCTGAAATGTATTGTTGAAGAATGTCTTTCCAGTGGAATCGCATTCCGTAACCCGACTCCTCTTTCTAGAGGATAACACTTTACGACCCTGCACGAAGCTGCAGCCAAAGCTTCTCTGCAAGAGATAACGGGAAGAGCAACGTGACAGACATTCCAACACACACATTAACGCACACACATACACGAACTTTGGACATTAAACTTAGAATATAAGCATGTAATTTTTCATATACTCCTGAGTGTTTTCCTAGGTTATATTCACTTTGTGTATGACGTTTATTTGAAGGAACGAACTGGTAAATGCTTCTATTCATGCATGTGATTGTAACTCGGTGTTCCTATAATCTTCATATGACAAGTTTCATATCTCTGTAAACCTCGCAATCTAACAGAGTCGAATTTCGATAGCAGAATGCAATAATGTACATTGTTTTACACTTTTCATATTTCTGGAGCTGAACGGCTTACTCTCATCTCCTCATGACTCATTCAAGTGGGCGTGTCTGACAAGACAAAGAAAAATCTTCCCGCCCGAGATGCTCTAAGATGATTGGTCCGCGTACGCAGAGTAGGTGTGAACCCATCTTCTCCATAAAAGACCGACTCATGAAATCTTAAATGAGCACTTTTTTCTGTGAGAGGTTTTCAAGGTCCATGGCTCCGTTTTAGGGAGCATTCTCCGTTTTCTCTTTTATTTCCTTTAAGTCTTTTCTTTATTTTCGTCTTTGGACTCAGCGAAGCAAACGCAGCAAGCAACTTCAACTCAAAGAAAAAGACTCTTTTGAAAATCCCGCTACCGCGCTCACCGGAAGAGACGAGAGCGCAAGCCCTGCAGAAACCATAGACAGTAAAAGAAATGGACACAGCGACCCCATTGGAACTCAATTGAGACAAGTGAAGCCCATTTTCAGCGATTTCTTAGCACTTCCTTTCCTGACGCGCAGACTCAAACCGAGCAAAGTGTTACACGGACCACGTGAGCAACCCGTCTGTCTTCTAGTAGATGTGCCAAGAGAAATCTGAATCATTCCCTTCCGAATCTTGCAGAGACGGAGAGTGTGAGTAGGAGGTGTCCATAAGCTTGGAACAGAGAAACTTTTGCTAGGTATTCTGATTAATTATATTGTCATTTTGGCTCCACGTCCCCCCGATTGCCCGCGAGCTTCTCCTCCCGTCTATACGGTAATCTCTCTAGTGTGCGACAGAGAGTCGCGTGGTTATGACGCAATCGTTAGCCTACTTTTACAAAAACTGCTTCTACGGGTCCATAACATAAGCTACAAGGTAATGGAGCATTTTATACATTGTCGTGTATCTTTAGAAATAAATAATGGACAAATGGAGTCTTTAAACGCCTCAGATGTAAAGTTATTCGCTGTCAAAGTGACGCCAAAATGAATGGGAGTCAATGGGATGCTAACGCAAGTGAAGTTCTGCTACAAGATGTCGGCACCCGGCCGACTTCAACTTCCGGTCGACTTCCTTCCCGCCTGGCAGAAACACACGCACGCTGCTCTTATCGAGGCACGCACGACTCTGCGTTCTTCAGCAACAAAGAGAACAATTTTGCAAGATAAGTTTATTGAACTTTTAATGTAATCTGATTTCTTGTTGTCTCTCAAAGGTTACCTGGTCTGTGATTTTGCCTAACTGTGATCTTTCTTTGATCGCACATGTTAGTTTCACTTTCTCTCATCTCTCTCATTGTCCGATCTCTCTCTCTCTCTCATTTTCGTTACTCGTTTAGTCTTGTATTTGTTTACGTGTTCTGTATTATACATACATATTTACTCTGTGTGAATCGTAGTTATGTATCCATTAGTTCAATTATTAATTCCATATATTCCTGATTGTCTCAATGCTCATTTAACAAAGTCAATGAAGATGTTTCGATCTTAAGCTACATGCTTTATCTTGTTACGATTTAAGTAAC
This sequence comes from Abramis brama, assembly GCF_963993115.1. Classification (NCBI taxonomy): domain Eukaryota; kingdom Metazoa; phylum Chordata; class Actinopteri; order Cypriniformes; family Leuciscidae; genus Abramis; species Abramis brama. The sequence continues at coordinate 27,549,540 of NC_139966.1, read as the reverse complement.
CTAATTTTATAAACATAGCGAGTTGGGTTTTTTTCCAAGGCCAGGAAAAATAATCTTTCTTGCGTTTGTAAGAAGGATAATTTTACTTGAGATTTGATAAGTTAATCTTACGTTAATATTTGCTGGACAAACAGATTGTTTGATAACTAAATTAATTCCATTGAAAGTTATCCCATAACTTCGATTTTAAATAAGATTATTGATATATGAATGAGGAATTATAATTCGTTGTGATTGGTTATTCATATATACATATCGATCTAGTTTCAGTTTCGATAAATTAATGTAACTGTAATATGCAAAATATTAATCATATTCATTAAAATTCCCTATAGATCATTTGAGCTAAATGTTAAATGTACTACTAATGCCAGTGCGGTTACATGACTATTTAAAATTTTGGCATTGAGTGTATGGTGCTATATAGTGTAGCAATGTTATTGATTGCATTGTAGCAAATCAGCTCAAATGAGGGGAATATCTATTTAATAATTAATCACAGCCTACTGGTCATGATCAATTATTATACCTACACATTTTAATTAGCCCAAAAAGGGATTGCATAGCCCGTATATTTGTATATCTGTATATAGATAATTAACCACAACAAATTATAATCAATTATAAATATACAGATAGGCTATAGATCAAATTTCAGAATAACCTACAAAATTAATTTCACATCGAATAATCAGTTCGTCCACCGACCATATGATCTTCTTATCAACTCACATGGAGTATTCTTCTTATAAACTCTCAAGAAAGGCCATTCTTCTGGCCATGAAGAATAACTTTTTTTTGTTAGAACAAATAGAACTATAAGATTACTAACCTGTAGGCTAATCAACAATATAAAGCTTGTAGCTTAAGATCACACATTTAAGAGGCTTTGTTCGATGAGCAGCAGACAGAGACAATCAAGCGTATAATGGGTTTTTAATAAATGAAACTATAAAACATACAACTACATTTAACAAAGAATATATATATATAAACAGAATAACGAAAGTAAAGAAAGAAAGATCACAGACCCAGATAGCACACATGCGTCTGGCCGATGTTGGCCCGGTGTACAAAGTTCCATCGACACGATGTCGCTCAGAGAGCGTTTGCTAATCGGCAATATGTCGCCGCGACATCGGCATCTGATCGCAAATGATCTCCGGCCGATGTTTGAACGATGCAAAAGCTGTAAATCCCGGCCGCTCTGTATGGGCTTTCTAGGCCGAACCTTTCGGGTTACTCCTTTACATTAGACACAATGCACTGCTTTCATTGACACACACACACACACACACATAATTTGCACTCAGAGAGCGGAGATCACGCTGCAACAGAAACTAGTCAACGCTGCCCCGCGACTTTCATTATTAAAATAGCTTCAATACTTAACACATGCAACTTTCATCCCTCAAAATGGCCATATTCGATAGAAAAAAAGTCGAGTGGAAATAAATGTCAGTCTAACGGTTTAACATTTCTATCATAAAACAGTTGACTAATATGATTTGCAACTTCCATCCCATCTCGCATTCTTTCAACGTTAAACTGAACTGATGGAATACGTGCCCTGCTTCTGTAAACAGTAAACCCCGCCTACTTTGATTTGATTGGGTATCTATTTGGATTGTCGCTGTTAGACCACTAAGGTAGACCAACCTAAAATGTAACTTTAAAGCCTTTTTTTATCATCCTAAAAAGCAAGAATTTCTAATATTGGGGGGACAATTTGGCCATTTCTAATTGTTGATTTATTATTGTTATTAACATATAAGACTTGTCCCCCTCAACGTAGCCTATATGGTGGTATACAGCCCTGGGGCTACTTGAATATCCAACATGAAAAACAATATGAAAAAAAGTAGGCTATACTGACATCGAAAAAATTATCCTCTTCATTTTGTTTGTGTAACATAATGTGTATAATGAACAGACACAATTCAAAGTTAAGACGCTTTAATATAGAACAAAAAAATAATTTCAGGAGAAAAGGGATTAAAAAGGAACAGGAACAATAGAAACGCAGTCTCTCTTCTCTTCCTGGCAGCCTGTAACAGAGTGAAAAAACATAGGGAAAAGCAGTTAAGACTTTGCTTTAAAAAACAAATAGCCTACATCAACAAATACGTTTTAACTGTGTTCCTTTAGCCAGATTATAGGCTTTAGTCTTTTGATGTCTGCATCTATGCAGTATGTCCCGGTCATCCATGAAGATTCACCATTTGTGTTTACCAGTTTAAGGACTGGGTCAGTTTATTTTTGCAGCCCCTGCATGAGTGAATTATCGAATCTCTATCTAGCCATATCAACCAATTCAGCACCATCGCCACGGACAGCACCTGTTAACGTCGTACGTAAGAAGGTATAATTTAAGCAACCTCTTATGGTATAATTCAGGGAACACGCCTAGAAATGGTATACCTTTAGTGTCTTTGTAAGAGAATATACGTTATCGGGAAATCCAGCACTGGGTGTGCCAGTTGCATCGTAGTACAGCCGTCTGAGCTAAATGGTGTTTGTTTAAAATTCCCATGATCGCATGCTACTTATAACGTCATCAAACTCTTACTATTGTGCAGTTATTTTTACTTCACCTATAATGCCACATGTTTGTAAAATTATATTGTTCCTTTTTTTCTGGGGAGGCAGAAGTCAAATTAAAAAGTCTTCTGATATCTACTGAGCCCTGAATGATCTGGGTAAAGATGAGGTAAATTACTAAAGGCTGAATACAAAACATTTCCTTGTTTAAATTTTTTTAATTTAATTGTATTTCCACCTCAGCCTCAGTTATGTGTGCCAGGGCACCATTCCTAAGAACTGTCACTACAAGAGAAAATATAAGGGGAAATATTAATATATTTACAAGGTAGATGTAAACAAATGTTAAAAGGTAAATATAAGCCTTTTCTTTAAATAATTTTTATTGTGTTTTATTATTGACAAATTTGGGGAGAGGATAAATATTCCAAAACTGAAAATACAGTATGAGAATTAACTGCACAATTACTAGACATGTTTTCCTTGGATATTATACAATTTGCAAGCACAATTTGTGGAAAAATAAAATAAAATTGAGATGCTTCCAACTGTGAACCAATGCTCTTGCATTCTTTCTTGTGGCTATAGGTGACACACCTGAATGAATGGCTCATTAAGTATGCGGGCCCCATTGTCTCCTCAGGTGTGAATCACTAAATATGCATGATGGTGTTGAATCGTTGATGCCCTTTGCGCATATTGCCTTTCCAAACAAAAAGTATTTTACAAGATTTAAATCAATGTATTGTGTTATGTGAATGATTAGGCAGGATGATTTTCACATCATTTTGAAGAAAAAACTCTTTAAAAAACATCCATTAGTCAAAAGTCTTATTGACACATATTTAGTATGTGTTTTGTGGCCTTATTTCAGAAACTTTAGTTTTTAGTTTTTTCAATAACCATGTATAAACATTACTCTCTCAAAAATACAAACATGTACATGCACGTTGCTCACATATTATGGTAGCCCTGTTTGTGCTAAATATAGTGTAATTACACCTTTGCCATTAATATGTTTATAAGCAACTGAAAAAAGCACAAATGTCAGGGCATGTCAGAACATCTCAAGGACCACAAAAAACCCCAGAGGGTTAAGGGTAAAAAACACTATCAGGGAAGTACCAATTGTACCCACTACCTATGTCACCAATAAATGTATCATCTACAATAATGTGTGGGGGTGCGTGTAATTTACTACCAATATAACACCTGGTAGAACATACACAATACATTTATCAACCTTTTACCTTCCATTCTAAAAATAACACCCTCACCATCCCTTCAACTTGTTCTATTATAAAACAACTCCCACAAACCATTTTTTCCTAACCTCTAATCTCCCTTTTGACTCTTTGTAATTGTAATTAGTGTTTGTGAATAAATACTGTAGTCATTCATTTTTTTTGTAGAGGACGTAGTTGAAGTTTATAAAGTGCAAACAGAACCTCTAAACACTGCTATTTTCAAGTCTGATATTACTTATAAATATTTTACTGTTTTTATAAAGTTCAACTACTTTTTTTACACAGGTCCTTGTACAGTATTTTTGACCTTGTTTGGAGATTCAAGCAGGGGAGTGCAGCTACTTTTATACCAATGATATGCTCATCTCAGGGGAACACGTCCTCTTCCATTGGGCATGTGGATTCGAAGATTCTTTTGTGTCCCATTACACATCACGGTTTTCTCTAGAGCGGCTATATATATAAAATAACTAAATTAATAACTTTTTTACAACAAAAATGAACCATCACTGAACTTATTTAAGCTGGAGTGTGATGTTATTTTCTTCTGAAACAAACTTTGTTTCATTATTTTCCTGTTATCTCTGTAAAGCTGCTTTGAAACAATCTGTATTGTAAAAAGCACTATATAAATAAATGTGACTTGACTTGACTCCCACACCATGGCTCAGTATCCATTTAAGTTAGCACACCTCCTCAAGAGCTACATTAAGAAAATCACTAACAACAGTATTTATACACACACACACACACACACACACACACACACACACACACACACAAACTTACAATTACAAAAAGTGACAGGTGTAAGTTAACTTGTAAGTTTGCCATGTAAACATGTGTTGTTAACATTCAAGGGTATGTAAACTTTGATCAGGGCCATTTTGGTGTTTTCAGTTATCATGATTAAAAAAAGTAGCCAAACAACTTTGTGATAAATGGCCAATATTGTGACCAATATCCTTAAAAGTATTTTGCATGATCAGTTATATTTTGCAAAAAAATGGCAGTATTTAACAACATCTTCCGTTGTATGCAAGCTTTTAAGCACAATTATATACGAAACAGGAATATTGATGAAGTCTCCCTTGATGGGATTGTTACTGCTAACCTAGTAAAACTTGCGCAGTAGAATTTCACGCACTGGTCGTGACTTTATGCCAGTCTTCTGTCCTCTCCCACACCAGTTTAGTTGAGTGGCCAGTTCTGGGGTAAATACTTTCCTGCAGACTCGCCACACTGTTTTTTTCACACTGTTTCCCCTGGTTATGGACAGCTTTGCGATCTGTAATAAAATACAAAATCAAAGCAAATGTTACTACAGGCAGTCAAAATCCTATTTTCTGTCACTTGTCTTGTTAGTTCAACCCTCCTGCTTGGATTTGTGCAGGCCAACAAATAACTGACTCAACTAATCAACTCCCCATTTTGATGTTGCCCACTGTATATACACTTCAAAGTATTAGAGGACATACCGTGTGTTTCTTAAAATCGGCATCTTGCCGAAGCCTTTCATCAAAACTGTTTAGTTCTTCCAATGTGGAAATTGGAAGAACTTTTGGATAGTCATCATGGCTTTCTTGTTGTAAAGCCCTGTTTTGAGTTAGGGACTGGACAATTGTTGTCAAATGGTCCAGCTTGAGGTGAAGTTCCCCTAATTGTTCTAGGACAATCCTTTCAACTACTGTTAGAAATACAGCAACAATTCCATTATTAAACTTATCCTAAAAAGAGTAGTTTACCGACATCAAAAGAAAGATGTGACCAAACGTACCAGTGCAGTTAGTTGGCATGCGTTGATGGGTAGGAAGGCAATATCTTGGTTCTAGGGAAAGATAGATATGTCACATGAGGTAATTAGGATTAAATAGCTTACATTCAGGAAAGCTCAGCCCTTCATCGGGCAATGGAGTTGGATGCCGTTCCTCCACTTCGTCTGGCCTCCAACTAACCGTTGTTACTTGGAAAAAATAATATAAAATCATTACCTCATGTTTGTGATTAGTGAAAGGATCCTAAATAATCTAGTAACTCTGCACATGTTAGGTTAAGTACAAAGGCCTACTGGCCATTATTTCTGAAAGATGCTTACATTCAGTGTAAGCTGGCCTTTGATGACAGTCTGTCTCTAGTCTGGCCTCCAATTCTTGCCTCCAATTTGATGTCATGCCTTTGAATAAGAAATAATGTATTGATGTTAGTAACGCATGTCTCGCAAATATAATCAGAAATGCTTGAGTTAGAGATTTTCTTACATACACCATATCTACACTATGTCATATATCTTACGTTGAGAAGAATGCATATTCTGTTGCCAGGCTGGAACAGGGCTATGGTTGCTGTGGGAGGACACTGGTCGGGGTTTTGAAATCCCTGTTATGAAATAAAAACATTAAAAAAAGATTAGACTAGTATGTCTTTGTCACCACAAGCCTTTTGTACATTTTTCAGATACACCATATCTTGACTAGGTCATCACTCTTACGTTGAGAAGAGTCCAAGTTACTTGGTTGCCAGATTGAAACTGGACCATGGTTGCTGTTGGTGGACACTGGTCGGGGCTGTGAAATCCCTGTTATGAAATGAAAACATTACAAAAAGATAAAGCTAGTATGTTTGTCACCACAAGTCTAGCGATGTTTAGTCTTAGATGTGACTTTGATGTGATTTATTTTGACACACAGATCAAAATAAGCTTACCAGCTCTGATGGCATCTGTGGTCTTTGGTCTGACGACTGGTAAGGGAGGAGGGGCTGTTAAGTTTCTTGGAGGGGGTCGATTAAGTCTTTTTGTTTTTTTGGGTGGGCGAGGTTGTGTTTCTGGTAAAGCTACCAGAAGGTCATCTTCCTCTTATGATGTTGATGAGGGTGATGGTGACCTGAGATGTTTGGTCTGTAAATTAACCATTATGAGACTTTTTGATTTTCATGCATAATGTTATGCAATACAAGCAAAAGTGACAACATTTCCCTCAAGCATAAAGACATTCACAATTCTATTACATTTTGTGTGATACAGTTAAAACTCAGACTAAAATGAGGATTATTTCATATTCAACAAATAAATATGTGCTTACTTCTCTTCGTTGTCGTACAGGTGTAACGTCTTGTTCTCTGTCTGTGTTAAGGTCTGATGTTACACATGACCTTTCCCACTTTTCTTTTATTTTGTCATTGAATCTGAAGCCCTTTGATGGATTGGGGGCAACTTTTTTTTTAACATTTCTCAAAATCTGGAACTTGTCAGTTGTCACTATACGGGGGCCACCAAGCAAGGCCATCTGAATACCACTCCTTTGCCACCGGGCCAGTTTTGCTTTCCTTCTCAAATAGTACTATTAGGTATATATTCACCTAATACAAAATAAAATGTGTACTTAATTAATTAATAATCAGTTGGGTAAAAATAAAAATACCAATATCATGCATAAAACCAGAAAAATCTCTTACAACCAGCTTATATCAGGGTTTAAAGTTGGCACCCGCCCATCCACCCAATGCAGGTAAAATTGTTTAGTTGATAATTCAAGATAATAATTCAAGTCCATATTTTAAAGCTCTTTCTTGAAATTGTAATTGGGCTTGAGTCCGATAATTGATCTGTTAAGTTAGTCCAGCTATAAAAGCTCAGAATGCGCAATATATACAATTAATTAATAGCCTGATTCTATGTTTCGGCCTCTAGATGGCGCCTTGTGTTGTTTATTTTGCCACGTGAGTCTGAGTGCTGCACGGAGAGTGCTGACCCTTCAGATGCACATTTAAAACACAGACCGCGAAACGGTATGAATACAGAGCACTATGGTACATGTTGCCATATCATTATAAAGTAATTAATGTGTTGACTAGATGCTGCATTAGCAGAGAAAGAACAGCAGTATGTTTGTCAAGGCTGAGAGGACGCTAACATTAGGCCTCAAGCAGTAAAATCAATATGACAAAAATGCACGAAAACCTGACCCAAATGTTTAATGTCACAATTGTTACATCTATTAGTTTATATCCAGCTGGTCACTTTTATGCAGTAATTAGGCAGCGAAGTTGCATATTTAAAGCTTGTGACATGATACTGATATAAAATTGGTTTGACATTGGACTTTTTAAATTTTGTCAGAGATTCAGGTTCGAAACACTTCAAAAGATCAACAACGATTCAGCATAACGGTTCATTTTGTGAAGTCTTTACACACCACTGAAAACATAGTTATGTATATTATATTGGATTTCTCTCAATAGATCCTCATATATATTACCTTTAATTATACGTTGGTTGTAGGTCCAACGTAATGAAAATGTGAATGTGGCTAGTGAGCAAAAAAACAAAACATTTTACAGTTACTACTTAATGTTCATGTAAGGAGATTGGGGCAGATCAGAGGAAGAAGCTTTGGTAGCAGAGGAGGCAGCAGCAAGGGGGCGGACGGACAGACAGATAGACGAATGTAGGGACGGACGGACTGAAAGACAGACAGACATAATACACAGTACATATACAATTTCATAAGATTGTGGAAAGAGTCAAGCAAGAGTCTGAGAGATGGTAGATGGACAGGAGATGGGATAGTTTTAGTGTGTGTTTAGATCGGTTTAAATGATCAGTTCATATGTATTAAAGGTACAGCAACAAATTGTCTTCCATGAGGTATAAGGAAAACCTTCCCTTCTACCAGTCCAATACTGCAGTGCTGTGTCTCTCCTTACACCTAAACTTTCTACTCTCTCCATTTGTACAGACTCTCTCTCTGCAAGCCTCTTCACAACCTGGCAGCAGGGAGATTCTGGTTTCCTGACAAGCCTCTTTAGTTTTTGCATGAAAATTTCAAATTTGAAGGCAGTGAAGGAATCCAGGTTCCCATGCACCTTGACATCTCTTGCAAGGTGTACAAGGTTGTGCACATTGTAGGAAAAGTACATGTCACCATACAGCTTTCCTAAGTGCTGAATAAACAACACAAGCGCATCATTTGCATAATCAGTGTACGTCTCAAGCAGCGCCTTGTTTGACAGTATGAACACTCCAACAAAAAAAAGTAAGAAGTGCTGGTATACTGCAGTATGCAGGAAATCTTTAAGGAGCACAGGACCAGTATAAAGCAGGAACTGGCGGAACTCAGAGGCTTTCCATCGGTCTACTTCATTCAAAAATTTGGGCCTTCGTGCAAAGTCCACTGGCACACTTTTTCTGATCTTCAAGAGCTTCTCAGAGAGAATCTTCACCTGTAAACCTGAGAGCCTGCAAGCCAGTGGAACCTTGATCCGCAGGTGCAAGAGTTGCTTCATGACACCCAGGCAAACAAGATGCATGTAGTCTAATGGAAACCCACTGACCAGGCCCAAAGATGTGGCAGCCAGAGGTGAATATCCGAGATGATGCCCTTCATCAGCCATTTCTTTGAAGCCTCTGTCATTCCGGAGGCGGGCATCAGTCTGAGGGAATATCACCCTATTGTTCACATATTCCCCCTCCTGCATACATTTCTCACACCCTGAGTAGCCTGTGTGTCCTTTAACTTTCTTCAGAAAAGCTCTGGCTGGTGCATCACAGACCATTGAGCACAGCTGGAGCCTCATGGTAATTCCTTGAAATGTAAATCCTTTCTCCAAGTCAATAACTTCACCAACAAAATCTTCCAGATACTCAATGAGTGATGGCTTTCTGGTACCACAGAAAAGCCCGATCACAAATGGCTGATGCTGGGGGAGGTTCCTGATGACTCCAAGAATGGGCCAGAACTGGGTGGAGAAACTTTTAAAAACTGGCAACCCATCCACATTTTCTTGAAGTTCTAGGCATACACCACTAGTCAATCTGGACTTATTTGCCTCCAAAGTGGTCTTGATTGACTTCAGGATTCCAAAGTAATGGTATGTCCCGCCAGCCTTTTCCTGGACAACCACTAACTCTGACCGTGAAGTCCTAAGTAGTGCAGACTGTAAAGAATCTAACTCCTCAGGGAAAGATGATTCACAGTCCATAAAGTCCTCCTCATTGTTAACTGGATATTCATAATTGTCAACTGGTGCATTTTCAGCCCTACAGCCTAAAGCAAAACCAGACTCCATTGACTCCAATTGTTGGTTAACTCTTTCTCTAGATTTTCGTTTCAAGGTCCAGTAAGAGGGTGTATTTGCCATACTTCATAGACACAGAAAACAAAGAAAACACAAGAGAAAGAAAACAAAAAGAGCACAATGAGAAATGTCAATCAGCATCAAGTTGTACATGGCAAAAGCAATAGTTTGCTCACATCCAGATACAATCTGCACTTAGTATTTTTCAGTGAAATATATTTGGGATCAAAAAATGGAAAAGGTTTTTTTTACTGTATATGTGTTTTACATGTGCTGTGTGTTAAAATAATGATTGCCATGACAAAATGGATGGTCAAAAATTGAGATATTAAATTATATTAAATTATTTATATGGCAGTATACAGTATGTGGTTGTTTTCCCCATGATACTGAAAATGATACTGAATATTTATATTTTTCAAGGTATCATATTGAAGTTAGAAATTCCAGTATTGTGACCACTAATTCAAGTTCTTCATCAAAAGTAAAATACTGTTTTGCTGAAAGTAGCTATTTTCTACAATGATTTGATTAAATATTTATTGGTAATGTATTAAATATCACCACCTAAGTCACCTTAAATAAAATTCAACTTACGTTTTGTATGACAAACTCTGTTTTTAAAGTTTATTCAACTATTTAACAAAAAAAGTTGAGATAAACAATGTAATTCCAATATCATTTAATATTTAAAGTAGGGAGAACTAACAACTTTTTGGTTTGTTAACAGGATAGACCACACAGGATGATGAGCATGCGCAGTTCGATCACTGTTTTTTTTTTTTTTTCTTTTACACGGCAGCAGCGCCACAATTAGCATTTCTCCTGCTTCGTTTGCAATTCGAGTTGCATAATGCAGCGCTAATTTTTTCGACAGTGTGGTCACTTCGTTAAGTGTTGTTTTGTGTATATTAATTTACGATAGATTATAAATGATATTTGTTGACAAAATGTGCTTCTGTATAACTGTGTATGTTATAGCTGCAAGTTGGTCAATTCCATTTCTCCTGCTTGTCTTCGAGTTGCCTCATGCGGCGTCTATTTTTCCAACACTGTAATCACTTCGGTAAGTGTTGATATATTTATTTAATTTACAATATGCCAAAAAATAACAATACAAAGTTAAGCTTGTGTTTTCGACCCAATAAAGTATTTTCTTAATTTAAATGCTCTTCCTCATGCACAATTATGTCAAGTTAATGTGCTTCAGTTGAAACTTTTTCATGCAGTTTTGCATGAAACTGGCATGTGCCAGTGGATATGCATTACTTGCATAACAATTTGCTTTATGCTGTCAAACATGTGATTTATTACATCACATTTATTACATCACAACATTTATTACATTAGGAGTATAGTGAGTACATGCATTACCTTCACAAATTAAATACTCAAAGAACATTTGCATTTAAAGAAAGGCCATTTTGAACTGCGTTTCTATTATTTACACACTTTTATGCAATTTCAATGTTTTCAATCTAATGCTTTTACAGGACTTGACTCTTTGTGATGTAGTCATACAAATAATTAACCATTTGCATAACTTTAACACAAGCTTTTATTTCTCAAATAATAAAAGCCAACAGAGCTTTTGCTGCAAAGTGAGCTAATATCACAAACTATATATAATATAATATCTTTTTTTAACATAGCCATTCTAAATAAATAATACAATGTTATTTTTTCATTTCATCTATGTTGATTATATGAAAAGTGAACAGCATGAGCAGGGCCGTACGGTCCGTGTACTTTTTGATCATTTCATTTCCTGTTTGGAATGGAATAGCGAGAAATGAATACAAATGCTTTTTAATAAAATGAAACCACCATTTACTGTCAACTACATGCAATATTTGAAACAGAAATATGTTGCTGGTCATGTAATTTGTGCTGCTGCAACTTGCAAGCGACCCCATTAATGTGAGCCACAGTATATGACAGATTATTTGGCATGATGTAGCTATTTTCCATTGATAAATACAGTGCAAATAGTTCCGTCTCTGGATAAAAGGGAAGTGAAAATAAAAATCAATAATAGGCTGAACTTTACCATGATAATATGTCTGTAACATTTACCACTCTCATCTTTTATTTACACCAACAGGCAGGTAGGCGTGTGTGACATATGTATAAATAATTTTGAAAATTGAATAGAAATAAAGATTATATTTCTGAATGTAAGCATGTTTAGCCTACTCAGTTCACACGAAAAGAACGAGACAGAAAAGAGAGAAGCTAGAAGTGAACGTACATTAATACTAACAAAATTAGCAGGGTTTGGGCCTGTCCTTCATAGTTGGTGTATGAGGTATGAAGGCAAGCATAATTTTTTCAGCCCAAAACATCATAAAAAACTTTTGTGCGAGAATGCACAAAAAACCGGCCAATTTTTTTTGTGGCTTGTTTCTCGTTTAAACGCATTGAAATCATTAAGAAGCTTTAAAATTACCCATTTTTCAACTTAGCCTATCCGATTTTAGAAACAACATTCAATCAAATGAACGCAAAAGTAGGCTACACTGACCTCAGTCAGACTATTCTAGGCTACTATTAAACTATAAGCTTATGTTACGGAAAATAATGCGATCAACTTAGGCTATCAATGAGTCTGTTTTGTCACTAAAAGTATAAAACATTGAGTGGATATAATGGACATAAAAAATAACCCACTTTAACATTTAAATTATTTCAAATAGCAATATAAAACATGCATATTCATTAAGGCTGGGAGAAAAAATCGATTCACCTAGGTAGCTTATCGCGATTGTTTATAATTTTTTTATTACAGAATATTACCGATATTATTTCAAATTAAATTGCTTTATTTTTGCCCTTCCTTATAGATGAGGTTGACATAAGTTAGCCACTTTCGTTAGAGGATGAAATCAAATGTGTCGTTGCACGATGCATCTATAAAAGACTGCGTGATCTCGATTTAAACACTCACGCGATCTTCTTCCATTTTGTCTGTCTATTAAACCTTTGGCAAAATCATATCGTAACATTCAAATGTGTTGGTGCTGCTGCTGACCCGGAGAGAGTTGTCATGAAACCACAGTGTCAGTCAGCTAGCTAAGTTTGAAAACCACGCAATCTAGTGTGTTTGAGGGGCAGGCAGTGCGTCAGCCAGAGCTGTATTTTGAGTGAGTGAGTGAGTGAGTGAGTGAGACTGCTGCCTGCTGAAAAGAAGGATCTGAAGTGCCGCTGTTTCGGCAACAAAAACCTGCCGAACTGATCCGAAACCAGCCCAATTTTTATCCACTCGCCCAAACCCATTTTTGCCCGCAAAATAGATTGCAAAACCGCCCAATTGGGTGGTAACCCGCCCAATCTGGCAACCCTGTGCTCTTGCCAAATAATCATGAACACATTGACGGGGTAAAATGGGCTGTGATGCATGGGGCACCAGGTAAAATCTTGCCTAGGGCAGCAAATTGGTCAGGGCCAGCCCTGCCAGAATAAACAATATTTTCTCCACACGAGATGTTTAAAAACCCTGCATGTACTTTTTGTGAAGATGAGCGCATATCTTACAAAGGTTCCAGTTCTGTTTAGGTTATTGTAGTTTGTAATGCTTATGTTCCTAAATTTATATAGGCCTAACATCTATCTATCTATCTATCTATCTATCTATCTGTCTGTCTATCTGTCTGACTATAGCAGACCATTTAGTAATAATATGGTGGATTTGTTCGACCGCCATGACAGGTGCCGCAAGCGGAGTGATACATAAGGTGAAACGGTTAGAGTGATAATTCCCCTTATTCAGCGCACATCCATCTTGAAAACCAAAATGAGGCTAGGGGGTACACTCTAAACCGGAAGTTCAGTGACAGAGCGCAGCGGGCATCTGTCATCATGGCGGTACCTGTGTGGACAACAAACCTTTCATCTCTTCCGGAATTCGCCTTATTCACCTACGTCACCATCTTAACCCTTTAGGCGCCAGAGGTTTTTTCCTAAAACGTTATAGGCTATAAGGCTATATCTTAAAAGTGATAAAAGATAGAGACTTTCTGTAAATTAGAGAAATATTAAGGATGACCCAAAGTTTATGTAGGAATTACATTTTCCCATCTAATTTGCATATTACGACGTCATATGGTGGCGGCCATCTTGTATTATAGAATTTTCATGAAAAGTCACGTTTAAATGATAAAATGCAGCACTTCTTTCCCCCAAAATGTCCCTCACCTTCTGTATGCTATATTGCACAATACTGAATGCTCAGGTAAATAGTAAGTAGTAAACAAACTGTGTAAATCATTACTAATAAATGGTAGAAACAAACCAAATGCATGTAGCGGTTGGCCTTTTGTTGTAGAAATTTTCCATTTACTACATACACTAGGCACTCTGATTCCATGTATGGGGCACATATATATTATTCATATGACACACAAACACAAGTAGACAAGACCTGTTTAGTTCAAAAGCTCACTCGCCACGGCAAGGCACAGATCATGAGTGAGATAACAAGACAAGACGAGAGACAGACGAGACAAGACGAGAGACAATGTTATTTTTTTTTATTTTTTTGTGGTTTTTGTTGATGTTTTTTTTTTTTTTTTTTTTTTTAGCTGACAAAGACGCACACATCACAAGGACATGAACACACAAAAAAGAACACATATTGTACACTACTAAATGGTCAGGGAAATGGATAGTAAATCAACAGTGTAAATCATTACTAATAAATGGCAGACAAAAAAAAAGAATTTATGTAGCAGGCCTTTTGCTGTAGAGATAATGACTCCCTATCCATCCAGGTGACATTTCTTGTAGTGTTTCATGGTGTGGTACCTCTCATTGCAAGGCACAACACAAAGACCCACCCCACACTGCCTGCACATGTATTTTGTCTGACGGCGGCCTTTAGGGCAGGTCCAATCAGAACAAACTACACAATCTGGGTAACCATCAGCCTGGCAGATAAAGTGGCGCTCAGTGAGTCTCTGTGGCAAGTCTCCCAGTGAGGACGACTTTCGGCCTTTGTTGCTCTCTTTCCTGGAGAAGCCTTCCAGTAAAGCAGTGATGACATCCTGCACAAAGACTTTCAGGGGCGTGTGAGGAGCAGCAGTGCAGCGGCAGTAAATGATGTGGGCATTCACCATGCTTACACTGAGAATGGCATTGAAAATCCTGTTGTACCATTTTTCCTTGACCTATGGGGAAAGTGGTAGGTCTTCATTCTCTGGTCTGCTGTGTCGACACCCCCCATGAACGAATTGTAGTCATCAACACAAACAGGCCTATTTATCTCCCTATAGCCACTATCAGTGTGTTTGGTCCTGATGCGCTTTCTGACACGTGTTGGAATGCAGTGTAGAGAGCATTGTGAGGCGCTTTGTATCATGCCACGCACAAGCTAGCATTTTCCCCTTCCTCATGAAAACTGGGTCATATCCCTTGCTCAACGGCAACTGTTCACGGGTGAGGCCCTTTGGCATCCCCTTCCTCTTTCTGCTGACAGTCCCACACAAACCAGAATCATTGCTTGCCAGCTCATCTGCTATGGCTGGCGAGGTGTAATAGCTGTCCATGTACACCTCATGCCCTTTCCCTGTGTACGGGGCCATCAGCTCACGTACAATAAGGTGTGTAGCACCGAAATCACTTGCATTAGGCCTACTTTGTCCAGTGTACATGGACTACTGTAGCACATAGCCTGACTTGGCTTCACTCAGAACAAATACTTTGTAGCCATATTTGTCTGGTTTGTTTGGGTTGTACATTTCTTAGGGTTGATTTCCCTTTGAACGCAATGGTCATTTCATCCAATGACAGCTGCTTAGATGGACCATACATTGCTGAAAACCGGGGGATGACCAAATTGATGATTGGGCGGATTTTGAATAGCCTGTCATACCCTGGCTGACCCCTGTCAACACACTCCTCATTATTGGTGAAGTGAAGGAAAGACAAAATCATCTCAAATCTATTCCTGGACATCACCTTGCCAAATCTAGGTGTTGCTGTTGGCCAATATTCGGACCAATAATCCTCCAACTCTGACTTCTCTACCAGACCCATACTCAAATGCAGAGAAAAGAAGGCTTTCATTTCACTGACAGTTACGTCAGACCATTGATGAAATCTGGAGTGTGGATGGAGTTGATGGGAGGCTAAAAACGGAATGGGCATCTCATTTACAAGTAAATTCCAGAAATCATCAGAGAGAAAGAGTGATAGAAAATCTAGGGGCGAATTGGCATTGGAGAGTTCTCTTTCCCACAGATATCCAATTGGCTGATCAAAGGGTGTGATCCAACTTTGGTACTCATCCTCATTGGCCAAGTACTCAAAGCCGGCATTCCCATCAGCTTGCGATAGACTATGCATAATAGTCCATCTGCCCCGTGTCACACCGCCTCTGCTCCTGCTATGAGCAGCGCGGCCAGATCTGCCTCGCATGCGCGCCAAGTGTGCACAGCTCGGACTACTGTCATTGTCATTGCGACTCCCCACCCTGCCTCCACGTTGCCCCCTAACTGTCCTATGAATACTTTGTCTAATGCCACTGGGTATGTTAGACAAGGTCAATGTCTCCACCACAATACTGTCGCCGCGATTGCGGAGAGGCTAGAAGACAAAGCTACATGGCTAGCGTGGTAAAAATCTCCCGTCTCGTTCCCCACAACACTAACACGCCTGCTAACTTCGCGATGAACACTCCGACTCCGGGAAACATTGTTCCCACCACTGACATTGGGCAAAGGTCCATCTACATTGGGCAAAGGATTCACCGTTTGTGCTTGGTGTAGGGCTATACTTTCACTTTCAGAATCGCCGTCATCTTCTGAAGGCAGATATTCCCCTTCAGAATCAGGGTCCGCGAATAGAAGACCCAACACTTCATTGCGGGTAAGCTTTATTGATTCCATTAGATAATAATAATAATAATAATAATCTAATGCAAATACTTGCTGACATTGACAATATTGCTCTGATAAAATGTCTCACTCGCACACTAGCTCCGCTTTTGTTCGCACTGATTCAATGCGCTCTAGCTCGAAGATTTTGTATAGAAGCATGACCTTTTTTTGAGTCTGGGATGAAGTATGACATGTCTGCCATCTAGTGGAAGGGAGGTTGAATGAAATTTGACACCCTATTTGACAAAATCGTCCGTTTTATTCAGTGCCGCATCTTGTCGAGTAAACTCGACCGTGGCGCCTAGAGGGTTAAACCAAAACAAGGCTGTGGTGGACGGAAGTAACGTTGGCCCTCTGTAGGCTACTGTCATAACGTTACCTACAATGCCGCCCCATTGTTGTGTTCCCAAATGTACTTCTTCCAAAAGAAATCCTATACAGGTCAAACCTTCCATCGTTTCCCCAAAGATCCTGTACTTTGCTGTGAATGGATTCACAAAATAAGAAGAGATCCCGGTCGCCATTTCAAGGTAAGATATTAACATTAGCTTATGATGCGAACTACGTTAACGTTAGCCATATTTATGTTAGCTAGCATAGAGATAGCTAGCTAAGCCTTCTGGCTAAATAGACATGGCTTGATTAGCCACGAACCGGCCCTTTTTAAGTTATAACGAGCGAGGGGCTGGGGGTAACGTTAAGCAAGTTGTAGCTCTTTAGACTAGCCTGGTCAGCTAACGTCCTGCCGTGGCTAGCCGTGTCTTACAGCAGAATATAAACAAGACGTGACCTGTGCCTGTTTATGATAACCATTGCTAATCTAGACCAAGTTAAGCACACAACTATAAACCGTAACATCCATTTAATATCTAACGTTGCAGATCCACGTGGACACAAAAGTATGTTCAGATCACTTCACAGAAGAGACTTTTTTGAAGACGCTGGTTGGCATGCGAAAGTTGAAGAAGGGTGCTGTTCCAACATTGTTTGCCTGGACTGATAGCACTGTGAAGCCTGCAAGGAGGTCTATCGTCAGAGGAACTACAAGGTATTTTTCTGTGCAGTTGCATTCTTAGTCCATAATGTTTTTAAGACCTCTTTTCATGTGACTGCAGTTGTTGAATAGGATGTCCGGCCTGAGTTAAGGTAAGTGACGTGTATCTCTGAACATATTTTTTTTCCCTACTATTATCTGATTCCTAGGATCAGAGGAATGCTAACAGGTGTCATGCAGAAAAGTGATGGTCCGCCAAAAAAAATTTGTGCCCTGTCTCTTTATGTCTACAGCTGAATCAAACAGACATAACGTGCAAATAACCATCAGTTTATGTCCATGGTAATAGCAAAGGTATGTCTATGTGATACTTTAACATTTCTTTTAACATAATAATAACAATTATGGCCAAATAAGTGTTTGCAGTTTAGAGCTTAATCAGGTAGGCCTATGACATTTACATGATTATAGGAAATAATAGAAGCCTGTTGTTGCCGATGGAATACGTGTTTAGTCATAAGGATAATTGCAAAAGAGATCATGTCTTTATTGTGTCTATCATGTCATATATCATGTCTATAATGGCCTGCATTATTTTACCTGCTGTGTACCAACCAATCCAGACCTTTTTACCTGTTAAAATACATTTAAATGTCAAAAACAACCCATAAAATGCAGTATTCTACTTACAACAAAATGATTGAAGCCTCTACTTGCAATTGCAATAAATAATGCAATCACTTTTCGGCACAACACCTGTCTTAAGATCTACTTTAGACATTAGACATTATACATTATATATTTTAACATTATACTCAAGAATTGCATTTAGGTCTGACACTTTCCCATAGTAATGGATACATGAAAATCACTTTAGTTTTTGGCCAAATCAAAGTGAAATTAATTGTATTAATTTAATATTATCTGTGATAAAATACAATAGACTAGTCCGTTTTTCTAACCGTTCTATTAGCTTCAAAGTGTAAAATAGACACATGGCAGCAAATCAGGACCAAGCATAAAACATCATCCATAGTGATCTGTAGTTGCTGAGCCTTCGGTTTTCTTTTAGTTTGTGGATGATATCCTGTGTAAAATTTAAAGTGTTAAAAGAGCATTGCGTACTGTAGGTTCTGAAATTTCTAACAGTTACTGACACCAGTGGCCGTTAGAGGAACTGCAGCCAGTCTCATGCTCGTTCTCGGTGCGCACACGCTTGTGCGCACACGCTTGTACGACCACATCAACCAGGGTTGCCGCAGCAACCACTGACGGCTCATAGAGATTCATCAGCATAATGTTTGAGGTAAGAAAACACCATTTGAAAACACTACCGATTGCCGCTGCTTACTAATAATGGCTGCCGTGCCATACGGATGTAAGACCAAGTAGACGAGAACGCGCATGACGTCACATTTTGTGAATTTTCGCGCTGATTCGGGCCCGACTCCTCCACACACAATTGAGCCTACAGGCTGACAGAGGCAACCGTGGTGGACAGTCAAGGTGTCATTCTTTTTATTACATCATGGTTGGCTCATACATGTACAAATGAAAACTCTATCTTAAAGATTTTTTTAAGTAAAAACCTACACAGAGCCCCTTTAATAGAAGCAAATGGGGGAAATAATCTGCATCATGAACTGAATGCATGTAGGTTCCCATGGCAATGTGGTGTATGAAGTTTGTGGGACTGTACTTGCAGGACTTGATTTAGTGGCATTAATGTATGGCTCAGCAAGTTTGCATATATAACTTATTCCCTCGCTGAGAATATATATTGGTCATAGAGATTATCATCAGGAAAATGATTTGTGACAGGGTGGTGTGTTTTATAGCTGATTTCAATCATAAACTCTGAACATAACCTCCTCCGAAGCAGGTTGGGTGTGCAGCATAAGTTACCATGGTGAGATAGCCAGGTTAAGAGAGCCCCCTTTGTGACATAAAAACCCATTAACCTCACTTTGTAGTACACCCCTCTGTAGTTGCCACTTAATCCTTTTGAGAATCTAAAACATGAAAATGATACATATTGTACCCAGATATATTTCATTCTGTCTGGGATCTAACCTTTCAAGAAGTAATATATCTCTTTGTAGTAAACAATACTGAGTGTTAAAAAACTAATATTATTCTATTGTTGGTGGTGACAGCAGATTTCCAGAGCAGCTTATGTTGGAGGTGACTGCTACTGACCTATTCTACTTAGGGAAATATCACTTTTAAGAGAAAAGCATCGTTTTGCAACTGACTGGCCTCAGATGGGAGATTGATCACTAGTTTAAAATATACTCTCCTAAAATTATGTCCCTCAATATTTTCTTGCCCTTGCAGTGCAGAGACGGCCCCTCTACACCCCGATCATGATTATGCTGAACTGCCCCCGCAACTGGAGGAGCAACTTAAGGAAGCCCACAAGATCATCAACGATCAAGCAGAATTAATTGCACGTCTTCAAACCAAGCAGTTTCTCCTTTCAAGATTCCAAGGCAATGATGAGAACATCATGTTTTTCACAGACTTTCCTGATTACAACACACTGAAAGCAGTGTTTATGGCCCGACAGCCTACTGCAGAAAACATGGTAGGGTGGAGTCAGGCACAGAGAATAAGGCAAGCTGATGGGGAAATTGTAAGGCAGGGGTTTAGCATTCCTAAACTGGCCGTCATTGACCAGTTTTTTCTATTTCTTTGTCGTCTTAGGCAAGGTTTTCCTGAACAGGACCTTGCAGTGCGCTTTGATGTGTCACAGTCAACAAATTTTTGGCGACTGAAGCCATCTACTGCACAGATTCCAAAACATTTTGTACATTCTTGTAGGGCTGACTTCTAATAGTCGAGGATTCGACGATTCGATTCGGAGAGGTCTGATTTGACTATGAACCTCATAGTCGAATACATGGGCGCCAGTTTGGTTTGAAATGTGCTGGGGACAGAGACGCATTCGCATTTTCAGAAGGGCTGGGTACAAAAAAATATTTTCCGCTTTCGCGCAGGTCATGTTTTGAAAGACGATGTCCTGTAGCTTACTAATGTAAATAAATAAAAATGTATTCAAAAATCTGCTTCACATTTTCAGCAGGGCTGCGGAGCGGCTGTGGGTTGACTCCACACGGTTCTCATGGGCTTTATATATAGGCTAAGTCCTAACGTGAAAAAAGCTTTACGTGGTTTAATGTACCTAAACAATGATTACCAAATTTCCTCTCATATTGCTCCTCATAACCACTGAAAATGGTCAAAAAATCGAACCCAGAGTCCAATTATTATGGACGTTATCTGATATTAAGCGTTTCTGCTTCACATTTTCAGCAGGGCAGCGGAGCGGCTGTGAGTTGACTCCACACGGTTCTCATGGGCGTGAAAAAGCTTTACGTGGTTTAATGTACCTAAACAACGATCACCAAATTTCTCTCTCATATTGCTCCTCATGTTTATGAAATGTTATGATATATGTGTGATATGTTTTGTTCATCTGGTTTTAAATGAATAAAAGGTATTGGTTACACTCCATGTTTTTCTTTTAGTTTTTTTTCGCTCTTTTGTTTGAAATGGAAAAAATCTAGCTGCTATCTAAAAAAAAAAAAAGAAAAAAAAAAAGGTTCGACTATCAGTCGACTACGGCAAAATCTAACGAATCAGATTCGACTATGAAAATCCTTAGTCGAAAACAGCCCTACATTCTTGTCATTCCCACACCAAAATATGTTAAAATGTAAAAAAAAAAAAAGAAATTACACTTTTACTATATTAAATGATTATTCAAGAAATCAAACTTTGTCACAAAAACTTTTAAATATAAAACACGGTCTTTAAACATGGGCTCCTGTGTTTCATTTCATTTTATAGATGCTCTTTTCATGTATCTTTGTTGCACAAGGCAGGCAGGAGGAGGTATGTAAAAAAGAAACTGTCAAGTTTGGATTTCATGTTTTCCCATTCTTCAGGGTTGAAGTGGATGATGGTGATAGTCCTGTTTGCACCGGACAAAAAAATCACATCATGTCATACCGGTAATACCCATCTGTCCCACCATCTGGTAGTAGTACTCATGGATTGTCTTCAGAGCATAGGTTCCACCGGTTTTGCAGCACAAGTATGCACAGTCTTTAAAACTGTCCTTGTCTGGACACTTGATTTCCAGAAGTCCGTAGGTTGGTGCTGCACTAAGGTCATGCACTTTCCTATCAGGTGAGGCCTCCAGATGTGGGGCATGGGGGTTAATTACAAACCCTCAGGGGTAGACTTCATTGCCAGTGGTTTCCTTGTATTCAGCAGCAGCGACTGGCTCCATTTCAAGGCCTCTCTTCATTGTTTTAGTTTGTGTCAACTATTTCTCCTTCATGTTGACTGCCAAACTGTCAAAGTCTCTCACCCTGGAGCAGATTCTTTTGAATGATGATGATGTCAGGCGTTTGGCTTGTACTTGATGCCAGGTCTTGCTACTGCTTTGTCCTCTGGTTTCCATCTCTAGATGCTTTGCATCAGACAGTGTGACAGCCAGGCCACCATAGAAGAATGTTTCAGTATCATCTAGAGCAGTGCTAAATGAGCATGGTTGTGGAGGTAGAGGAAGTTCAGGGTAATTTTAACTTAAAATGGACAGTGGACGTTGAGTTTGGTAAGTTAATACAGAACCCCGGGGAAGGTTCCCAAATTCTGTGGTGACCAGATCAGCAGGCTGCTTACAGTTTGCTTCCAGTAACTTTAACATCTGGCTCTTACTGCCGATTGTAGCCAGGTTGCTACGAATAGTCTCTGCAAATTCAGCACTTGGTAATGGAAGTGGCACAGGACAATACAAATTAGAGACAATCCCCTCAGTTGAGCGCTGTTTTTCCACGTTGTGCACATATCCCTCTATCCAGTTGCTGTAACCTTTCAGCAAAACAGCCCGGGGAATCTTGCAGTCGTTATTTGCCCATTTTTCAACATAGTCCACTGTTAATTCCGGAAGAGATGAAAGGTTTGTTGTCCACACAGGTACCGTCCTGATGACGCCCGCTGCGCTCTGTCACTAAACTTCCGGTTTAGAGTGTAGAGTGTACCCCCTAGCCCATTTAGGCCTAAAACGCCTGCTAAAAAAGGCCTTTTTATGCCCAAGTACTTTTCTGTAAACCCCCTCCCAAAACTTAAGGGTTTCCAGAAATATTTGTCAAAATTTGTCAACGCCTACTAAAATCTTAATTTCTCAGGCTCTATAGCAGATAAAAACATGGAATAAAAAGCATTTGAGAGCTTACTTCTTTGGCTTTCAACTTGACTGACTTGCTTGGCCATAATTTTTAACTGAATTTTTAAAAAAAATCTATAAACAACAAAAACATCAAGAATATTTTGAAAATCAGTACAGATCCGTTTTTATTTCATTATTTCATACTTTTGAGGTACCAAAGTGACAAGTGAACATTACTGATACAAAGTTATAGAAAAAACCCCAAAACAAAACAGAGGGTTACTTCTTCTTTAAATAACAATTTCAATATTAATTTATGTTAATTTTGTTTCTTGTATTTTTGGATGTCGCCTTTGATAAAAGCATCAGAGAAACCATAGCACTAAGAAACCATAGTCATAACTCGGTGGTGAGTGTACAGATCAACAGAACAGTACAGTCTCAACTTTTACATTCAACTCAACACAACTCATCATTCACTGTCAAATGCTGCGGTAATGCTTTCCGAAGCACTGCATGTACAGTGGCACATTGCACTGTCTGCAGCCATTATTTCATACTTTTGAGGTACCAAAGTGACAAGTGAACATCACTAATACAAAGTTATATAAAAAACCCAAAACAAAACAGAGGGTTACTTCTTTACATAACAATTTCAATTGGCCCCACCTATCTGCTACTGGTGGAGCGAGTGAGATGACGCAGCTACACAGAGCGATCTTCAAAACCCCTCCATGTAAGTGATTAATTCAGAGGAAAGTGATCGAATACAACAGAAAATCAGGATTTCTGATCTGATGCTATAATATGAAGGAGCAGATGCCAGAGTAAGAAGCGGATGAGACGGAGGCTTGTGAAACAGATCGATGCAGATACACGGAACATCAATGTGCCACAAATGAACTTCCTTGTTGAAAATATTTAAATTCATCGCCTTGGTGAGTTAAAACTCAAACATCAACGTGACGTTTATGTAAAAAAAGTGCCGTGAATCTGATAGATAATCAGTAGAGTGTTTATATAGGCCGTGCGAGCTGAAGTGGATAGCACGTGTGCTAAAGCTGACGCACGTGTGAGAATGCTAATGAGCTAGTGAAGTATGCTATCTAAGTGTTAAAGTGTTGTGTTTAATGTGTTATTTGAAGTGCATACATGTGATTTGATGATGAAATTGTTTGAATTGAAGATTAATTATTGTTCTGCCTTGTGTTTTACAAGGCTGGGTTTTTTGTGAGATTCAAGTTCTTCTGTGAGTTCCCTGATTCGTGCTGGACGCACGAGGTGCAGATTGTATATGGCTGTGTATTGAATCAAACTGATTGTCCATTTGATTATATTTTGAGGTATTTGAGCTATTGATTGCAATACTTTGTGTGAAAGCATTATCTATTGTTTCATTAATTTTGTTGTTACAAGGAATCTGACACAGAGATTTCTTTTATTTCTTTTATTATTCATAAGTATGTGAGAATCTGTTCTGAGTCGAAAGTGTTCATTACCACTGTCCAAAACTGAGTCCACGTATCTGGAAAAAACAACAAGAAGAGTGTGAATATTATCATTTATTGTATTTTAATTGTTTACCTTTGTGATTCACACATTTTGAGCAAAAGTGTATTTTCTCCTAATACAAAATCAAACTGAATCAGAAGCAAGACTTTGTATTGATTGTTCATTCACCTGTTGTGCTGTCTTCCTCTCTCCAGTAGTTGCATCTATCTTCTGACCAATTGGCCCATATTGAATGTTACGCTAGTATGACATGCTAGACACGTGTTACACACTACACAAGGTCCTCCTGCCACTCTTTGTAGCCACCCTTGTAGGCTCCAGCACTCCTTGCAGCAATGTAAGAATTGTAGCAGCTGACCGACAGGAAAAAGAAAAAGAGCCTCCGCCACCATTTCTTGGACCGATGCTGAAACTGATAGTAGCTTGTCATCTGATCCAGTAGATCGACCCCCTTCATGTGCTTCTGATAGTCAGAAAGGCACGCTGTCACTGTGACCTCTGTCTGGATGTCTCCCTGTCTTCTCCTGACAGTTCCTTTTGCCATGGGCTCGTGGTAATTTGACAGTACCAGAACGACCTTTGTATCTTGCCAAGCACAGAAGGTCAGGTCATCCTTCTGAGACACTTGGTACTGATGCTTATCCATGGCAGGCGGTTTTGGGGGGATTCCCTTTCTGTTTGATTGAACGGTGCCACACGCATACAGACCATGAGCCTTCAGATCTTCAAAAAGCGGCACCCCGGAATAAAAGTTATCCATAAAAATGGAGAAATGGGACCCAATGTATGGTCTAGCCAGATCCATCACAACGCGGTGTGCAAGGCCCTTCTCGCTACCCTATGTAAACTATCCTATCCTCTAAGCCTCATCAGATGGGGGGGGGGGGGAGAGTTTAATTTATAACATTGTTATTATTTACAAATACATTTCAGTTGTGTGGTTCTTTATTTCAGAACAACACTGAACAACAGGTTTCCCTTTCCCTGGAAATCTCAGAAGAAGAAGAAGACGACACAAAAAAAGCTGAAGGCTTTTGCTTTGTATGTCAAAACAGATCTCTGGAGACATCACAAACGTTGCAAATTACAAGTGAAAGAGAATATGCCAGTGAAACGAAAAGTTCAGGCAAGTTGTTCTCTGTTGTTGCCAATGGACTCTGAAGTTTCCAGTGGACTTAAAAAAATGATTGAAGATATGACATATGACACCGTTACTCAAGTGGTGAAATCTGACCCGTTGATTCTGTCACTGGGTGAAAGAATGTTCCTCAAAAACGGAGAAGTTTCACGGCACTGTGCAGACATTAGAAATAAGATGAGAGAACTTGCCAGACTTCTAGTGACAAGAACTATTGACAAAGACATTGTTGCTTTGAAGGAGTTGATCAACCCAGGAAAGTTCAACACAGTACTTGAGGGAGTAAAAAAGATGACTGGATTTGATTCCTCAACAAACCGATTCTCAGTCCCTTCAACAGCACTGAAACTGCGCCATTCCCTTGTGAAAGTGTCATATATTTTGCAGGGAGAGGCTTTACGTCAAGAGGATGATGCATTGAAGGGAAGAGCAGAGCAATTCAGTAAATTAATTGAACTGGAATGGACCATTCATGTTTAATCTAATGCACTGAAAACTTTGTACCAGAAAAAGTGGAACAGTCCACAAATGCTGCCTTTAGCAGAAGACATAAAGAAGCTCCATGATCATCTAAAGTGTATTGAGGAGGTCAACAAAAAAGCACACATTGAACACACATCACAAAGGTCATGGAGTGATCTCTCTCAGGTGACTCTAGCACAGCTGATATTATTCAATCGGCGTCGAGAAGGTGAGGTTTCTAGGATGGAAGTCAAAACATACCTGCAGAGAAACAAACAGATGATTCAGGATGAAATTATAACAAAAAAAAACAGTAATATTATGAAATATTATTACAATTTAAAATAATGGTTCTCTTTTTTAATATACTTTAAAATGTAATTTATTTTTGTGATGCAAAGCTGAATTTTCATCAGCAAGTACTCCAGTCTTTGGTGTCTTATGATCCTTCAGAAATCATTCTAATATGATGATTTATGATCAATGTTGGAAACAGTTGTGCTGCTTAATATTTTTTTTATAACCTGAGATACTTTTGGTCCTTCCAAGTCATTTTCTTCAGAGGCTAGGCGAGGCTCCTCTTTAGCATTTGAAGAACACGTAAATGGAACAGGCTATCAAGTGCACATCATTGCGTCATTACGTCAGTGAAAAGGTCCGCTTTCGGCGCTGCAAAAATGGATGTGCTACTGGTTTGGTTGCTGTACAGCATTTTTGCTGATATGGAGATGGAGATAGTGAGGCAGCATCGGCGTCAGGCTCACAGGAGGAGAATGTTAATTTGTCGCCACCTCTGCCGTCAAAGACGTGGGATGGTAAGTAACGTTAACGCTCCTATCATTAATTTAAAAATAATTACATCCATTATGTTATGGGTCAAATTGACCCGCACTGTTTAAACACACTTGACAGTCAAAGAATCAAGTAGCCAAAACCTTATTTTGTCTTGTCAGCCCTCATAGAAAAAAAGAAATGCATTAAGTAAGGGATAATGTATAGTGAGGCGGTTGTTATAGCGAATACAACCCAGCAAACCCTAACGCGAAGCGGAGGGGTCTTGAATCAGCCTGAAGGGGTTGTATTCGCTGTAACAACCGCCTAGGTATACATTATCCCGCTTATTACATGGCTACCTACCAAATAAATCAATAATTTGACACAAAATATTGATTTAAAAACGATTATATTGCCTGAGTGAACAGAACTGCGCCCATAGCAACACTCTGTTTTTCATGGCAACGGTGTGTTATACTTCGCAGCGATCTGTTATCAAGAAATAACAGACCGGAATTCAACCAAGCCATGTAATAATATTTGATATTTAAAAATATATATAATTTAAGAACTATTTGTTAAAGACTTGTCCTATCTCACAAACAAGATTTTTTTAATTTCCCCAACTAGGCTTTTTTTTTACCCTATTGAACAAAATGATCCCTTCAGTCTTTCTCTCCACATTTTGAACATAATGTATGTGTGTGCTTTCTGCATATGTATTTATTGCATTCAACACAAGTGGTACTGGTTTTACTGTCTTGTCCAGATGAGCAGAGCTGGCATCTTTTCCATTGACACTTTTTATTTTGAAAAAATAAATTGACAAATTGTCAAATTGACCCACAACATAATAGGAGTGTTAAGCTTATTGACTGGTAACATTCTAGCTGTTAAAACACATGCAATGGTAAAATATTTGTGATAAACAAAAAAAGGCTAGGCTATATGAAGTAAAAATTACAAGGTGAATCACCAGTAAAAGGGAACAGCTTTAAATCCCCCCTCTGCAAATCAGTTGAGCCGATATGTTTAATAGTTTAACAAACATTAAATAAATAGCAAAACCGAAATTATACTTAAACCTTCCTCTCTTCTTCATGTTGTACAGGCTCGGCACTACTGTGCCATCAATGCCACAGTGCCAGTACTGCAGCGGTACTATGGAGGGGAGGACACTCGGCCAGACTTCAGGCTGGGCAGAGAGGCCATGCAGCAGCTGATGGTGGCCCTGAAGACTGACGGGCAGCACGGATGGGGCCCGACCCTGGAGACACATGTGTTCCTGTTCTGGCTGGCAACCGGTTCAGCCTACAGAGTTGTCTCCAGGGTCTTTAGCATGCCTCTTCCCACAGTGCACAGAGTTGTCCACAGGATGGTGGATGAGGTGGTGGCTGTGCTCCCCCAATTTGTGCACTTCCCCCGCACACAGGAGACAACAGAAAGCTCTTCTCTTCAGTGGTGCTCCAGGCAGTCTGTGACCATCAGGGTCACTTTATTGACATCTTTGTGGGTTACCCAGGAAGTGTGCATGATGCACGCATCCTCAAGAACAGCCCCATCTACACTAGGGGGACTTAACTAGGTAGGACCTAAGATCCTCCATGACATTGTATGCAGACACTGCTGTGGGTCTGTGGGTTCCTTCCAGGATGGTCAGGGCTGTCATCAGCTTAGAGCAAGTCTCTGAGATGAAGGTTAACTTGAGAGTGAGGGTCTGCACCTTCTCTGTTTCCAACTGGCTGAAGATGTTCTTGACTGCCATGGCTGTTGACTCCTTTGACAAGAAGAACTGTCTGTACCGGTGAACATGCTCTGCATGGTACTTGACAGCCTCAAACCAACTATTCCACCGGGTACACATAGCCTCAGGAGGAACCTTGGCCTGCACAGCCTCCTTGTTGATGAGGAAGGACACCCATCTTCGTTTTCTGGCAGTCTTTTTGAAGAACACAGATCTCATCCATGTGACAAGTGAGGTAGCATCAGAGAAATATTTGTAATGCTGCCAGGTCTCACCCACCAGATTTATGATGTGGCAGAGGCAGGTAACATGGACGCTGTTTGGCATCACTCCTTTCAGGACCTCCCTGTATGCTATCAGACAGTAGGCAGCATTATCTGTAACCACTGCCCAGGCATCATTCAGATCTAGAGGATGAAATGGACATGGCTGTTTGAATCTCATCCCTTCAGGCTTGCGTTATCAGAAATGTTGTCCACATCTGTTCATAGAGAGTTTAAAAGCTGCAAGGCTATATCACGAGGCCCGACTGTGCCATTTATCATCCCTCTTGCCTTGAGCAAAACTTTGCTGTAGGATAATGAAATGTCTGGTGTTGTGTTGGAGGTGGACAAGCATCTGGTGTCATTGTTAAATGTTATTTTTATGTTTCTTTTCTTTTCTAACACTGTTTGCCCTAGCGATTTGTCTCCTCAGATTAGCCGCATATCAGTTTTTGAATGTGAATCCGTTGCTGTGGAGGGAGGCTAGTATTGCTTGGGAAACTGTTGAGTAGTTGCATCTATCCATGAAGATGACATCCACAAGAAAATATTGTTTTTCAACTCCTGTGATGAAAGAAGAAGAAAAAAAACAAAAAACATTAGCTGTAGTTTTAAATTAAATTTTTTGCATTAATATTAATTAAAAGGCAACAGTGGCTGTACTGACATGATTTTGAGTTAATTATTTTATTTTGGACATGTACATACATGTAGTAGTAATAATAATAATAATAATAAATCAGTTAAAAAAAGAAAAGAAAAAAAATGAGAAAGGAGATCATGGCCATTATTTCCAACTGTATTACAATTTAACATCCTGATTTACATGTCCAAAAAAAGAGTAATAAGAAGTAACTAAGTTTATTTTTTAACTGGTATATTCAAATTAACCATTTTAAATCTTATTTAATTTGCATGTCACCCAGATTCCCCCGTGGGCATCAGTTGTTTTCTAATTCTGACGCAGCTATAAATCATTATGTATTTTGAATTACCTATATTCAGTTATCCCATTACATAGTTGCAATGGTATGTTATTAATGACTGAACACAAAAAAAAATTATAAGGGGGTGCATCAGTTAATGCATTCACACATTTCTATATTAACTTAGTGTTGACCATTGAACGGTACATGCAGTTAAATTCACACTAACTTACCAATGACGATGTTTAGGACGCTGCAGTCTCTTGCATCAGTAGTCTCATCCACAACAACGGAGTACTTTATCCCACGGATCTTTTGTAGCACAGAGGAGATATGTTGCTTGAACACTCGGGGTAGGTGAAGTTGGCGAAGGCTGCTTACATTTTCAGGTAGGGTTCCCCCCTGTTTGCAGTGCTTCTTTAGAAACGGGTGCAGTTTTGTCATCTTTTCTAAAGGGATGATGCCTCAGCACACATGGCAACAAAATCCTCAACAAACTCTTTTCTTGAGTCTGAAGATTTGAATGCAGCAGCAGTAGTGCACGTCTGTATGGACGTGGTGGCCTTGCTAGCGTTATTGTACTTCTCCTCGTTTTTCACATGGCTTTTTGATAACAGGTGGTCAGTGCATGTATCTTTGCGCTTCCAGTCAACAGAATGTTGACAAAACTTACAAAATAAGAGTTCACCTGTCACATAAAAGTCATGTGGGAACTGCTCGGCTTGGCACTGAGGGCTTAGCGTCGAATTTCTTAATTTTTTCGCCAACGAAAGCGGAGCCGTGGAGAGCCGCTTCGCCATGGTTTCAGTGTTTTGAAGGAGGAGCTGAAATGACGGGATGGGTTGTGTCGCCCAGATTTGCTTCCCCCGGTCTGCATTTTCCCCAGACATTCCCAAGTCACAAATTAAATAATATTGTGCTTCAAACATAGAATTCCAAGGTACAGCAAATGGTTTAGGACTGGATCTATTTGTATGTAATGGTGGAAAATGGGTCAAATATAGTTGCATGAGTACAGTCATGAGAAGTGATGGAATTTATTTAAAACATTGTGAAAATAATTATTTTGAGCCTGTAATTTGTCCAAGATGTTTGTGTCCAAGGTTTGCTTTGGTTTGTGCAAAGTGGATAATTTGCCCAAGACAAGGAATTCAAAAACTAAGGTAGAGACTGCAAACATTTGTATTTCAAATAGTAATCATTGTGTTTCTAAGTATTATAAAAGGAAATAGTCCTTTAAAAAATATATTAAATATCAGGATAATGTGTTGTATAAGGAAAATAAAAAGGACATGAGTAGAAGTAAGTATCAAGATGTGTTGTATAAGGAAAAGAAAAATGCCATGAGCAAACAGAAGTATCTGTAAAATGTGTTGCATAAACATAAGGTAAAGGCCATGAGCAAACGGAAGTATATGGAAAATCTGTTACATAAGGATAAGGTAAAGGCTATGAGAAAATCTGTTACATATGGATAAAGTAAAGGCTATGAGCAAAAGGAAGTATATGGAAAATCTGTTACATAAGGATAAGGTAAAATAAATGAGTAAAATAAAATATAGGTTAAATCAATTGCACAGACAGAATGTAAAGGCCATTAGTACAAGAAAGTATCATGAAAGCCCTGAGCATAAAACGTGTGTAAAAGCAGATGTGAAATTTAAAAGGCAACAAATTAAAGAAAAAACAGAAAAGTTTGATTTTGTAATGCAGCATTTTTTGGATTTAGTAAAAGATGGTCCAGATTTTGTTTGTTGTGTATGCCAACGTCTGTTGTTTTGACATCAGGTTTTGAATTGTAATAGGGATTATTATAACAGAAAAGCAATAGTTTCAATTTCAGATAAATGTATAAGTGAAGAATATTAACACAAATGTAATAAGAAATGTGTAATTCCATGTCATTGGCTGGATACATCTAGGGGCAAACTATGGATTTGTTTCACGTGGATTTTGCCACCTGAATGTGTGACAAAGAATTTGAGTTAATCCCATTCCACCAGAATTGGCATTTTTGAATAGCTTAGAACATTTGATTGCTTTACATATACCATTTATGAAAATGTTAGCATTACCTAAAGAGGGGCAAAATGGAGTACATGGACCTGTAACGTGTTCCTGCTAATATTGTGCAAACGTCTAATTTGTTGCCTATTTCTAGTATGGAAGGATCTTTGCTACCTGTAAAATTGAAGCGCAAGTTGACTTATAAAGGTCATTATAAATATAAGTTTGTTGATACTATGCACATAAGAGAAGCATTAAAATGTTTAAAACAGATAAATCTGTTATAAAGATGTAGAGTTTAATGAAGTTTGGCTAAATGAGTTTTGTAGGGAACAAGATAATGAGGTTTTAGGGAAGGTGAGTGATACACATGAAGAAAGTGGTGAAGCATCTGTAGATGTTGGTGAAGATGAGCTTTTGCATGATAGACAGCAACATTGCATGTTTCAGGACACTTCTAAGTGCTTAAGTGCTTTAACCCTCTGGGGACCACAAACGCGCCCGCGCGTTTTGCTCGTTTTTTTTTTTTTAGCAATGAAAATAAACACTAAATGCTCTGTTAATTTTGATCTTTCATTTTCGTTTAATACATCAATCGATCCTGTTCAGTTTCTATTTTTTTTCTGTATACTCACAATAAAAATAAAGTGTTTTGCTTTTTGACAAATAAAGAAAAATTAACATGATGCGATTTCTGCCTTCTCTCTGTCAATAAACTCCCATTTGAAACGCGTTCGAAAATGATCTATAACTCCGCGAAAATTCAGTCAAACAGGCAAACAGACCCACGGGCATAAAGCTTGAGATCACATCTTTTAAATGAAGTCATTTATATAAAAAACAAATATTCTCAGCTTCTGTAATCTGTATAAAAAGAGAGCGACTCCTGTCGAGCTCATTACGAGCTAATTCACAGTAATGTGACCACTCCCCGGAGAGCGTGTGCTATTCAAACGCAAATTCTGAGAACTATTTCAGAGCTGTGAAACGCCCACATTAGCTGTAAACAAAGCGCGTTGCGACTCCTCGCGAGTGAGACATTATAGCCTACCTTATGAAGAAAAGATTCCTCAGAACAGTGCTGATGAGGAGCAATATCTCCTGAAATGAGGAGCAGATTCCGCTGAGGAGTGAGGTAGGCTGTTTTCTTTTCTCACGTGTGGAATAACGTTATGAAATAACGTTAGTGTAGGCCTATGTAAACCGCAAAAAGATGAATCGCATTTCTATAATATGACTCGCCTTTCTGTGAGATGAATGAAGGGGACATATTTGTAAAGACTGTTTAGCCTAAATATGAATCGCGCGTCTGTGTGTGAAAGAATAAACTGCTTTGCTATAGCCTACTGAGATGAGTAAAAATCGACTGGAATATGTTGAAATAAAATGTATTTGTATAAGCAACGTGTTAAACTGCAAAAAAATACTATTTTTGTCAAAAATAAATTCATAGACTAAGATGTTAGATGTTCCAATGTTGGCTATATTCAAACTAATGAATACATATGATAAAATGTAGGCCTATAATCTTTTTTTTTTTTTTTTTTTTACAAAGAAAGAGTACACTTGAAATATTGTTGAAATTGTAATTATTGTTGTAACTGTAACATTTTTAATAAAATAGCAAAACATATTTACAAGAGAGATGTAAGCGAAATCTTAAATGGTCAATATAAGTCTTCTTCTAAATACATCTTTTGTCCTTGCATTGTGGCTCAGTCAGTGTCACACCTGAATAAATGGCTCATTAGGCAGAGTCATTATGCAGAGTGGGTGGGACATTGTAATCTAAGGTGTAAACTACTCCTCCCCCTCGCATATTGGCTTTCCAAGCAAAACCTGTTTTACACCATTTAAATCAATGTATTTTTTTTGTGAACGATAAAGCAAGACTATTTTTACATCATTTTGAAGCTAGAACTCAAAGGGACAACATCCATTAGTCAAAAGTCTTGTGGACACATATTTAATATGTGTTTTGTGGTCTTAATTCAGCAACTTTCATTTTAATTTTTTCCAATAACCACGCATAAACATTATTCTCTCAAAAATACAAACATCTACATACACGTTGCTCGCATATTATGGTAGCCCTGTTTGTGCTATATAGAGTGAATTTACACCTTTGCCATTAACATGTTTATAAATAACTGAAAAAAGCACAAATGTCAAGGCATGTCAGAACATCTCAAGGACCCCAAAAACAGCTTGGTCCCCAGAGGGTTAACCCTCAGGGGACCACAAACGCGCCCGCGCGTTTTGCTCGTTTTTTTTTTTTTAGCAATGAAAATAAACACTAAATGCTCTGTTAATTTTGATCTTTCATTTTCGTGTAATACATCAATCGATCCTGTTCAGTTTCTATTTTTTTTCTGTATACTCACAATAAAAATAAAGTGTTTTGCTTTTTGACAAATAAAGAAAAATTAACATGATGCGATTTCTGCCTTCTCTCTGTCAGTATACTCCCATTTGAAACGCGTTCGAAAATGATCTATAACTCCGCGAAAATTCAGTCAAACAGGCAAACAGACCCACGGGCATAAAGCTTGAGATCGCATCTGTTAAATGAAGTCATTTATATAAAAAACAAATATTCTCAGCTTCTGTAATCTGTATAAAAAGAGAGCGACTCCAGTCGAGCTCATTACGAGCATAGTTGCCAAGTCCGCTTATAATACGCGACTTTGGGCTTTTTTTTTTAGTAAGTCGCGTTAAAACAGCACAGGTTGCGGGTTGCGTTTTTTTGGGCTTATTAAAAAAATATGGTTGCTTGTTAGGAAAATCTGACAAGCAACTTCATTTTCTTTACATCTATGGGCACGGCTGCCGATACATTGATTGATTGACACCAGACATTCTCTGTTGACACTGTCTGCTCACAGCATGGCTCACAGCTATAACCAATCAGTGCAATCATGTGGTAATTCGTCAAAACATTCCGCCGAATCCACCCCCTTGTCCCCCTCATTGGAGAAAAACCCCTTCAACGTGCAGGCGCGCGCGACGCTAAAAAGGTCATTAGGATGGCTAGAAAAAAGCCAAATTTGTTATACTATTTAAACTATTATTATTTTTATTATACAATAATAGTGTACAAACACATTTGGTAGAGAGGAACTGTCAGCTATAGAACTAACGTTAACTTACATAACGTTATGTCCTGCTAAATCACATTTTCTACACTATGATGTTTACACAAACATGTTTGATTAGCTTCCATTTCATGTAATAACACACAAAAAGCTTTGATTTAACGTTATATGCTTATTAATGTTCGATGATCATGTTTGATCGTATAACGTTAACGTTACACCTGATCACTGCGTCTGACGAGATCTCAGGCAGAGATCGATTTGATCTTTCACTAACTTTATGAAAATAAGCTTTTGATATTACTTTTGATATTACTATTATTACTAAGGATGCTCACTACAATAGGGGAGAGACACTTCAAATCTGCCGAGTCGTCTTGTGTGACCATCACCCACTGTTTATAGCGAACGAAAGGCAAGTTAACTTTGACTTCAATACCAAAACTACGTCTGGGAAATAATTGGGCACAAAATGTTGCTTTGAGTTGAAATATTTTATCTCAATCACTTGACATAAACGTGAAGCTTCCGCGAAGAAAAGTTCGCAGCAAGTGGCTTTGAGCCAAAGACGAACGATCAAGTTCAAACAAGACTATCTACACTTATTACACCGATTTTTTTTTTTTTTATCACACAATTACGGGGACATATTGAAATGAGATTAATGTTTTAAATCTTACCTGTTTATAAATCAATTTTGAAAACAATCGTCAACGGCAAGACTGCAAGTTGTATTTGAATGAAATGAGAGAGCGCGTCCGTTGGATGTGCGCCGTTATAATGCGTTGCTATTGACGACGGTCATTATAAGGAAGGAAATGCCACAGAATATAATCTTGCTTAAAAAAGTGCATAGAGCTGCTGTTTTATTTGTTGTTTGTTGATTTTCAAATATTAAACTGTTTTTAGTGTGAGCATCAGTTCTTTTTGAACACTTTCATCTCGTTTTAACAAAACTGTGATAATATTGATAATCACGGTAATTTTGGTCACTATAATCGTGATATGAAATTTTCATACCGTCCCATCCCTAGTACTAACTGTATATTCTATTCCCTTACACTAACCCTATCCCTAAACCTACCCATCACAGAAAACTTTCTGCAATTTTACATTTTCAAAAAACATACTTAACGTTAGTCGGATTTATAAGTCGTTTTCCTCATGGGGACCAAAAAATGTCCCCACACGAACAAGGATTTCGGATATTGCCATCCTTGTGGGGACATTTTGTCCCCACAACGTGATGATTACCAACTCACACAGACACACACACACACACACACACACACACACACACACACACACACACACACACACACACAGACAGACACACACACACAGACACCCACACAGGCGCAGACAGACACACACACACTCACACAAGACACACCGACACACACACACAGACACACACACACACACACACACACACACACACACACAGACACAGACGGACTGAACTAATAATTGAACTAACAATTGAACTAACAATCAATTGATAGAGAGGAACGGTCGGCTATAGAACTACATACACAAGTCCTGCTAAACCATGTGTCCTTGTAAACCATGATTGTGTTTACACAAACACGTTTCCCAGGTAGCAAACAGACGTTGGGCCAACGTCAATATTGGTTGGTTACGTTGGCCCAACCTATCTGACAGAAATACAACGTTGGGCCAACGTTGGTATGGTCAGCTGCAATTTGCGCATTGAAAGAGCAAATGAGTGACTTATAAGGAATTATTAAAAAATGATATAAATTTAACTATATCTTATAATGCATAGGTCTTAATGAGTATTTATAAATACATTTATAGAATAGTAATATTGCTCATAAAAAGTATAAATGGAGCTATAATTCATTATGAGCATGGTCTGCATAGAAAGTGTTACCATATTTATTAAATAAAATTAACCTATTTGTCACAATAAAACAATGCAAATGGTTGACTGATTTGTTTTGGTATTCATCGGTGATGTATTTATTATTATAAAATTATTATTTTTTTATACTAATAAATACATCACTGATAAATTATATACTTGTATATAATATTATATTTCTTAAAACTGCAAAAGAAAAATTATAAGTAGTAGATGGTGTCATCACGTGATTAATTCTAACCAATGAGACTGCTGGAACTTTGCATGTTAAGGAGCTGTCATTCTGGCCCAACCTATCTGACAGAAATACAACGTTGGGCCAACGTTGGTATGGTCAGCTGCAATTGCCCACCACTTCCCTCAAATATATGCATGCAGCATTTCATGTTTTATAATTCGTCCCAGTAAACATGGGGAAAAGAGTGTCTGGCTCCTTTTTATGACGTTGTTTCCAAGCAATACAATGCATCAAATGTGTGAAATCAGAACAATGTTAAAGATTACAAAGAAATGACAGGACATCGTATGACAAAAGATGGTTACATAAAATAAAAACAGTAAAAATGGATAACGTTACCTCTACATTCACATTTTGTGTTAAACTGAATATGTAGTAGGCTTGTTGCGATAGTCGGTGTTACCGGTGATACACGGTGTTTAACCCACCTACCGGTCATAGCACTTGACCACCGGCACCGTCCCCATCGTGTTGAAGTTTTAGCCTATAGTAATAAAGCACTTAATTCAGTTAGTGACTACTAGGGCCCTATGATTTCCGTGATGCAGAAAACGCGGACGGAATCACGGAATGTACACATGAAAACGGAATTCTCTTATACGCACGGAATTTGCATATGTTTTGTTGACATATTAAATAAAAAAATTTGTACTTCCTTCTCATTTTTGCAGTTTAAAACAACAAACGTAGAAAGGTCTCTACCTAAACCCAGAGCCATATAGGCCTCGTTTACACTGCAGGTCTTGATGCCCAATTCTGATTTGTTGCCTATATCCGATTTTTTGACTGTCTGTTTACACATTCTTTAAATTGTGACCCATATCCGATTCATGTGTTTACACTTGCCATAGGCTACTATCCGAAACATATCGCGCATGCTTAAAGGGTTAAATTCTCTTGCACAAATGGACGAACACAAAATATGTTTCATTTCAAAGTTGCCAAACACCACTTTTTAATAAGAAACAATGTCTATAAAACTCGTTAAAACTCCACGAATCACAAGCGTATCGGTGAGAACACTCGTTAAAACAACATACACACACCCGAACTCGACTGCACATCACATATTTGACATCAGGGCCGTGCACAGGGGGGTGGCCCGGTGGCTAGAGCCACTGCCCCTCTGCCCTCATCGACTGAGGTGCCCCTCTTCCCCACCCCCACCGCTCCGCTCCGCTCAAAGCATTCCGCTGATTCCGCTAATCCGCACCAGGTTTTCCCGCTCGCTCCGCAGCTCCGCATACGACAGTTCACGAAAGCTGTCGCATTAACAGGTAGGCTATGCAAGACAGTGGTTGAATCTGCGAAATTAGTCATTTGTTTTTGGGTTTTTTTGTATTTATGTCGTTAATGTTTTGCTCTTGCTCTTGGTCTTCTGGCTTCTGGCTCTTTCTACTAGTGCTAACAACTTGTACAACCAGGGCTGGACTGGCCATCGGGCACTTTCCCGGTGGGCCGACGTGCTTTTTGGGCCGATACATGTCATACTCATACATTATTTGTATTATTATTATTATTATTTTTTTTTCTTTTTCTTTTTAACGGCCCATAAAATTTGTACATCGGCGGCCCATTCCTTTTGTTTTGTTTTGCTTAATTGGCGGTGCTGGGTTTGTGCCGGTGTAATGCATTGGTCAGAAAAAGTCAGCGTTAGTTGTTTTTTTTTTTCTTCTGACAGACTAGCCCATGAAACACGTAGATCAGCGGCCCATTGGTTCTTTTCTTGATTGACACTGGGCTGGGCCAATCACAACTTTAAACGAGTGAGCGAGCGAAATATTATGACAATTTAAAATGTTTTTCAGCTTCATTACTCCAGTCTTCAGTGTCACATGATCCTTCAGAAATCATTCTAATATGATGATTTGATGCTCAAGAAACATTCATTATTATTATCAATGTTGAAAACAGTTGTGTAATTTCTTTTTCAAAATTCTTTGATGAATAGAAAGTTCAAAAGAACAGCATTTATTTAAAATAGAATATTTTCTAACATTATAAATGTCTTTACTGTAACTTTTGATCAGTTTAACTCATCCTTGATGAATAAAAGTATTAATTTATTTTATGTCTTTCCCCCAAAAATAAAAATAAAATTCTTACTGCCCCCAAACTTTTGAACGGTAGTGTTTAATGTTACAAAAGCTTTAGATTTCAGATAAATGCTGTTCTTTTGAACTTTCTATTCATCAAAGAATCCTGAAATAAAAATGTAAATAACTGTTTTCAACATTAATAATAATCATAAATGTTTCTTGAGCATCAAATCATCATATTAGAGTGATTTCTGAAGGATCATGTGACACTGAAGACTGGAGTAATGATGCTGAAAATTCAGCTTTGATCACAGGAATAAATTACACTTTACTGTATATTCACATAGAAAACAGCTGTTTTAAATTGTAATAATATTTCAGAATATTACTGTTTTTGTTTGCATTTTTAATCAAATAAATGCAGCCTTGGTGAGCAGAATATACTTCTTTTAAAAACATTAAAAATCTTACTGACCCCAAACTTTTGAACGGTAGTGTATATTTTCTGCCCTTCATCAGCTCCTGTGATGATGATGATAGTGAGGAGGATCAGGAGAGAGATGAGAGAGTGTAGAGTCCGCGGTAAGCAGAACTACTTTCAAAACACTTAGGCCATGTCATGAGTGTAGGAACCCATAACCCAGTTACAGATTATTTCCACATCTGCATAGTTGACAATTACCGCAATTCACTAGAAATCTAATGAGAGGCGTTTGTAAACCATGTTTTCCGCCAAAATAAAAGCTTGATGCAGTTTGCGTCAAAATAAAAGATCATGTGCTTATCTCTTTCAAGTATAGAAATTGGTACAAAACTAATTATGAAAGTTTCCTTTATTGTTTTAGTGCATTTGTTTTACAAAATATGGCTATTACTGTCATTGGATTAATATTATAACTATTATTATGTAGTAGGTGTAATGTAAATAGACACTGTAACTAAAAGAGGTTTGAATATTTCTTTGTTTAATTTGCACACTGAATATGGGTTGGAGCTTTTAATTTTGAACTCTCAAAGTGCACCAGATTGATGAATTAACATTAAAATGCACACAATTTTCTCACGGGGGGGGGGGGGCATGCCCCCAAACCCCCCTAGAAGGACTGAGGTCCACCCACCACAGTTTTACCAAAAATCCTGTAAGAAACACTGGTATTGCTATGCTAATGCAGATTATAGCTTGTTTTAGGCTTCATCACTGTATTAATAAATGTCAAAATTTTACTTATTTCATCTGTTAACTCTCACTCGTTCATATACTCACTCATTACATGGCATTAGTGGTTTTAAGGAATAGGAGTTGGTATGCATATATTTAAGGGCGTGCAAAGATGGGTGGTGTTTATGATCATATAGTGGGCCAAAATGCCAGGGCCGATTTTTTTTTTTTTTTTTTTTTTTTTCAGTCCAGCCCTGTGTACAACATATCCACGTTCTTAGAATTAGCTGCTTGTCTAATCAAATTATTGTACTCTCGATCAGATCTAATACAAATAACAAAATTTTCTGTTCACCCCCCCAAAAAAACAAAATAGTGCCCCTTTTTTGGTTTAGGCCACTGCCCCTTAAAATATCTGTGCACGGCCCTGTTTGACATTATTGATACTGCTTTCATTCGTAATGCAACGGACCGATCTACGGCACATAAACTAAGGGCTGTTCACTGTTATACAATAAAGAGCCTGCACAGCGACAAGAAATAGAAATTAACACAAAAAAACTGCCGAGCCTTTACTTACACAACACTGACAGTGGAGTTGAGCTCAGGAGTAGAGCAGCTGTGGACAATTTTCTTTTTCTTTTATGAGTGGCTGCGGACAAATTCTTTCTATGCACACACAATATTAGACATTACAATCTGCGCGTATGTTTTAAAAATATAATTGACATGTAAATAGTCCTAGCACTTTTTA